>NC_056597.1:16873210-17218210 GCF_018340385.1 Cyprinus carpio | reverse complement strand
AATTAAATAAGCACCCCCGGATTCCATAGTGCAGGTTTACTGCTTACTGTAGGCAAGAACATTTTCCCCTTGACATTATCCATATGATTGCAGTTCCCCAGGCCTCGAGTCTGCCCACGCTTTTACTGCTGCTCCAACCATGAGCCATCTGTGGAAAATTTGACTCAGTCCAATTGACCTGTTTGATTAATTGACTGTGTTCAATGAAAATCAATTTAATAAGACCATAATGACTGCAACAGCCCCAATGAATGATTATGATTATGGTTAGATATATCTTGCATGTGTCCGTATTTGCAGAGATGGCTTTTTTCCCTTCGTACAGAAGATGATGGGATGTATTTCTAAGACAGATTTCTTGTATATGATAACATGGTAGTAAAGGTCCATTCACATCCATGATGATAAATACAATAACAATAAAGCTTTAGATATCATTCTAAATGTAAAATAATAGCTTTCACTTTCACGCCATTTTTTTTTTTCAGTCGATGTACGATCAAAACATTGACAGCCAATCAGAACCCATCCTGCATTAAAGTGGCAGACGACAAAACTGCAGGGCTCTTAGAATAAACAGAATGATATTGTGCACTGTGTGGATGGTGTGGACGCAAATATAGTTAAAGTTATTTTTACAGTTATCGTTTTTGGTGTGAACAGGCCTTGACTGGCTAACATCAGCTATAGAAAAGCGAAATAAAATCTAAAATTGTATTTATCACCTTGCTTTTAACGTCACTTTTCTCTTACAAAAGCACTTAAACATAGTGGACTTGTCAGTGAATACTCGATTAGACAGTAATACCTTTAGTAGTGAGTAAGGCGAGCTCAAAAGCTATTCATTTTCATTTCACTGCCACATATTTGGCCACTACACAGACTAAAAATCCTGTGTTCACGTTTTCAACATGTCAAGACTGACTGTGATAATAAAGAAGCTGTAGCTTATTTTATGCTAGCTGTACGAAGCCTTTTTAAATCAAATTTATTGTCTATCATCTTTTTGTGCCATGTGCTGCTGATTGGATCATCCATCGTCGACGTAGTTTACTTGAACACTTTGGCCTCACCCAATGCAAATGAGGAGAATACATAAACCAGTCACTGTAGCAGCTCAGTGTAAGCATAATTCATATCAGGGAGAGATAGAAAGATGGAGAGTCCTTATGTACTGTGTCTGGTCTGCTTTGATCTAAACATCAGCAGTGGGTTACTGTAGATTAATTTATCTTATTTATCATTTTATATATTTATTTATGGCTGATAAAGAAAGAATTAATCAACTAATGCAAGAAAGGAGAATGAACACAGAACCTTTTAGCTGCTAATGCAGGACTTAAATTTCTTGACGGATGAACGGATAAAGATAAATCGTTTGGTCCATCTATCCACTGAGTTAGGATAAAGAATTCTATAAAACAAATAAATAAAAAACATAAAATAAAAGACCCCAATTGGAGTATATAGTCCAATAATGTCTTATTATTTTCCAACAGTATTTTCAGATCCCAATCATACGCATCTTAATTTATTTTAATATGAAAATCCAACTAGCCTTTTTTATGACAATGTCACAATTTAGTGAATATATTAGAGATGAACTGTAAATAATTTTACTACTTTTTTTCAGCAGTTGTCAACTTTTTTTTAGTATCTCAATGATACTAAAATAACTGTTCAATGAAAGGTTTTTTGGGAAACCCAAAATTATTCTTCTATGGTATTACTGTGAAAATCCCCTTTTGGAGCCTTTATTTTTAAGAGTGTAGATAGACAGACACACACACACACACACACACACAGAAATATTTCCTTAAAATTACAACAGACCTTTAAAAGTTACAGAATTTAAACATTTCTGTACCTGTTATACTCTAACAGAAATGAACACCCCACACTATTTTACAACTATAAAAAATTCACCAAACTATATTGTTCCTCTCTCCTCATTCCCAACTGTCGGCATTAATGGTGGAACTCGGAGCAGGCGGGAATGTTTAAATTGCTGGAGGCAGGAGAGAGAGAAGCGCTTTGAACATTGGCGTAGGGTAATTCTGTAACGGTAATCTGTGAAGCGCAGATAGCGCATTTCGGATATGAGTGGAATACGAGAGTGATGATATCTCGGCCAGGCAGGCTCTGCAGCGCCGCTGATTATTAGCACTGATATGAATGTTGTTTGATTAGGCAAATATGGATTGCAGATGGCACGCATATGATACGGGGAGGCGTCATCCACAACTGGTGTCTGGTCAATGGAGTGACATGCCGGTCTGTGCCCAATCATCCAGAACTTAAATTTAAACTTAGTCTTTTTCCCGTCTCAAAGTGTCAACAAAAAGAAAATAGGCCCCGATATGCAATGGCATAAACAAATAATAATCATCAAAGAACGATTTTCCACATCAATAAAATGAAGCATTTTGTTTCTTTGCACATGAAGTGTTTTCTCTCTCTAAATGTAGAGGGAGGGAGGGAAAAAGAAACTAGATGGTGATATGCAGAGAGAAAGCATAACTCCAAATCTCGGAAGAGCTGTGAGCTGTGATTGAGGGTCAATAGCATAGCCACGGGCTGATTCAAATTCATGTTAGGGAAAAGCTTCATATTTTCATTTCTGCAGCGCATTTGAGACAAATCGCTCAATACCTGAAAGACAAGGAAATTTAAGCAATGTGTTTTCCTCTCATTCCACAGCGGTAATTTCTCATTTGTAATCCATTTTTCTCCCACGGCTCAGTGGTCTCTGGGAGCACATATGGGCTGCGGAAAAGGGAAGATGCAGGGAGATGCATCATTTGACTCGGAAAAACAACAATCTTTGAAGTGGGCTGCACACACAAAAAGAGTGTCGCTCTCTCATCTAATTGCAAATTCCAATTTTCTTGAAAAAGACGACCTCAAATATGTAAATCCTTGTTGAGGGTGCTTAGATGGATCAGATTATCTAGTCTTCCACTGCAAGGATGGAAGCCGGGCAGAGCGGCAAATCTTCTTTAAAAAGCTTTGATACAAAAACAAGTCCCTGCATGACAGTCCACATTATCATTCACAAATGGAGTGGCTGTGCGAGGACCCTTTCGAAAATATGGAACATTAAGACAGACGATTTGCACCCATTTGCATGTTCTATCATGATTAAAAATGAATAACAGCTCTTACTATTGATTAAGGGACAATGTTAATTAAGACCACTTTTAGTTTATAACTCTGGCATGTGTGGCTTGTCTCTTGGCATGTTTGCTTGCAGGTCTCGTCTACGGCCATTAAGGCTACATTCCGTGACAGGCCTAACAACTTCCGTGAATACAGTACACTTAAGTGTCAGTGCATTAGAGGCACAAAATCTTTTTTTGTTGCAAGAACTGTTAGACAAACTAATACCTAATATTAAATTAACCTACTATGAAAAGTAACTAAAACAATTTGCCCACCTCAAAGGCCTGGACCATTTCAACAATTGAAATTGTACAACAAATGAATATCAATTCAACAAACTGTCTCTGAATATATGACTTTAGTTATAATACATATCAAAAGTCACATTTAAAAACAGTCTATTGAATTGATATGCATGGATATATATATATATATATATGAATATAAGATATATAGTATATATATATATAGATATTATACATAAATATTTATATATATGAAAAAAAGTGACGTGACATACATTTGGAATTCGTGCTCTGCTAACCCATCCAAAGTGCACACACACACACACACACACACACACACACACACACACATATATACACATATATAACACACACACACACACACATATATATACACATACATACAGTATATATTCTTTGCATTATTTCTCATGTTTATCATTTACAGTTTATTACTACAAAACAATGTTGATCCTTGTCTTACCTTTTCAGTACAACGCTGTTGCTGCAGTTCTCCCTATGAAAAACACATAAATACAAATAAATAATAATAATAATGATAATGTAGCATTGCTTAAATTGTGTCCCTTGTATACCTTGACCTGAATGCAATGTAAGTCACTTTGCATAAAATTTGCCTACCAATTGAATAATGTAAATGTTTTCTTAAGTTATTGTGTGAAAAAACACCAAATTAGTAATTCTAATACCTTAAAAATAATAATAAAAAACTAAATAAAACATTTAGTCCACAACTAGCTGAATGAATGATTGAATGAATGAATTAGTAATTAATGTTTAACTCTACTGAGATAAATAAATTTAGGTAAAAGAGTTGCGAGCTTTAAAACCCTCAATAAATGCAGATCCTTTCACTAACCAAAACGTTTTCAGGCTCTGTTTTGTACTGTATTTGTGCAAAGTTCCACCTTTCTGTCAAACCAACTAGAAAAAAAAAAAAAAAAAGAAAAAAAAATTCTGGATCTGGACTTTATTCTTTCAAGAAGACCCTTACAAACATTACTGTCTGTAGTGTTATGATATGATGCCCTGACAGGTCCGAAAAGTTCTTACACACACTCACCTTAATTAGGTCATAGATGCCTTACACCGAGAGGCACATGACCAAACCAGTGAAAACATTACCGAGGTTACTATTATCAAACGAAGCACGGCAGTAAAGGAGCTGCCTGAAAAGAAAAAGAGAGAGCGAGCAAGGATCATTTTTCCCACTTCTAAGTGTGGATGAAACAGTCAGTGCCTCCAGCATGGCCCTCGGTGACCCGTTCCAAACATCCACATTCCACACAGGTAATTTCCTGCTCTGTGTGAGTGAATGTGTGTGGAAAGAAAGACAAAGAAACAAAAAGGGAGAGCGAGATAGAAGGCGAGTCAGAGAGAAGACGACAGAGACATGGAGAGAGAAAGTCAGGCACTAAGACAGAGATCTAAGAAAAGCCTGGTGTTGAAATGTTCCCCCTTTGGCAAAGTGACAAGCCTGTAATCAATATCGCAGCATTACAGAGGCTGACCCCTGGAGGACTGTGTGTAGTTCTGAGAGGAACCTGACAGTGATGAGAGGAGATATTAGCTCTGATGTCACATGAACATGAAATTATAAATTCCTCATTGCATTCGCTTCAGCAGAGCTCAAGCTGACAGACAGGTTCCATGCTGCTCTCACTTGCAGCTTCACAATGGAATGGCACTACATTCGATGGAATGGGATGGTTTGCGCTTCTGCTACATGCTGGCAGCTCTCGGTGGAGCGCCTTAAACTCATAGCTCGGATGAGGACTCCATAGTCTAGCTAGAATCAAAGCAACGTCACTCTTAAAGTGATAAAGAGTTCACCTTAAAAGTCTGACAGCAACCGGTCTGACTTACTTTCTTCCGAGAACTGCATTAGATCTGAATTTACTGATTCATTTGCAAGAGACGACTCGGAAGAATGATACGTTTACAAATCAGAAATGATTTCTCTCATGAATGTGCCAAGGAGAGCAAGTTTTTTTTTTTTTTTTTTTTTTTTACCATTTACTAGAGCCATGTATATGTGTAAATGGTACTCTGGGGTACTTCAAAAAACACCATCATATTTTTTGTAAGGAAAAAACTTAATGGTGCATACTTACAAAGTGCATTTTCTGTATTAAAACTGCACTGTAACATTCCTATGGAAGTGTAATATGTGTAGTATATGTTTGTCTGTAAACTGATGCTTACAGTATGTACACTCTCTCCTTTTTTTCCTTCTTTATTTTTCTTGTTCTGTCTTGTTGATGAAAGTGATTTTTTGTTGGTTTTGTTATACAGTGGGATATGACGTTAAACATGCTATTTGTTGACAATAAAGCAGTTAAAAAACTTTTTGTAAAGAGAAAGAAAAAAGCCTGTAAGAAACACTAGTCATCGGTGTTGTTATTAAATAAAACTAAAATTATTAAAAACTGTTTTCAGCAATTGAAAAAGCTGAGATTAATATATATATATATATATATATATATATATATATATTATATATATATATATATATATATGTAATATATATATATCTCAGCTTTTTCAATTACTGAAAACAGTTTTTAATAATTTTAGTTTTATGTATGAGGCCTTGGCAACTAACTCAAATAAGTTACTAAAATTAATACAACTAAATCTGAAATAAAAAAGGTTAATAAAAAATAAATACAACGACAAAGGCACATAAATTTACTAATTAAAATAATTAACAAATGATCCCCATTTGAATGAGTCCATCAATTAGAATACAAACAGATCACAAATTATATGCAAATGAGCTTTTAACCAATGACTCTGTGCTTTCTTGAAGGGCGTGATGCATCAAGACTTTAAAACACTGAAGAATAAACCTCAGAAGTTACAGGACAACTTGTGCCCCCTTCAGATCCATCCTAGTTGATCTGTGTAAGGTACCATAATACAACTGTTTTCATTCATTCTAATGCCTCTAGATGGCTTATTCCCCTTTTGGCATTCCATTTCTGACAAGATTTCCACCAAATGTTTTTATAGGCATATGAGACACTTACTAGTCTGCAGGAGAGTCAGAGACAAAACACAGCCTTTTGTTCTCAGGTTGGTAGAGGTGTGAGGGGGATAGGAGGATGCCGAAACGCTACGAGAGAGATTGCTGATTCAGCTATATGAATAATGCATAGATTTCATTATCAGTGGAGTTGATTCAAGAGCTTAGTGTATTTATGCATTCACTGGATTCAAAACCAGTTATCGAACCTCTGTCTGTGTGTGTGTTAAATATGAAGACAAACAGAGACTTTAGTTGATAATGAAATCATTGTGAGGCATAAACAGCACCAACACACAGACTGTTAACTCTTAAAAGTGATGTAATGGGGTATTGACTGCGCAATTATCTGTATAAATTCATTTGTACGTTGACTCAGTTTGCATTTGTATTCTTTTTAGCTAACCACATTCATCCCCACACTGTTGGAATAACTAAATATTCAGTCCGAATAAGAGAAGAGTAGAGCAGAATAATGGCTTCTGAAAATTCAGCTTTACCATCACAAGAGTGCATTATGATTTAAAATATATTTAAAGTTATTTTCAACTGTAATGATATTTCATAATATCACTGTTTTAATGTGTTTGTGATCAAATAAATGCAGGCTTGGTGAGCATAAGAGACTTAAAAATGTCTAAACCCCAAATGAATGGTAAACATTGCAATTATCCCACCTGTACTTTTACTTTTTTAGATAGTGTTCTTCTTGTTGTTGATTAGATTTAAAATACAAAAAACAGTATTTGTATTGCAGTATTATCATCCAATATGTACTTGCAAATAGCAATTTATTTATCCAGATTTTTTTTCTTTTTTAATGATATACAGGTCCTTCTCAAAAAATTAGCATATTGTGATAAAAGTTCATTATTTTCCATAAATGTAATGATAAAAAATTAAACTTTCATATATTTTAGATTCATTGCACACCAACTGAAATATTTCAGGTCTTTTATTGTTTTA
This sequence comes from Cyprinus carpio, assembly GCF_018340385.1. Classification (NCBI taxonomy): domain Eukaryota; kingdom Metazoa; phylum Chordata; class Actinopteri; order Cypriniformes; family Cyprinidae; genus Cyprinus; species Cyprinus carpio. The sequence goes on along the minus strand of NC_056597.1, from coordinate 17,210,788 downwards.
ATACTGATGATTTTGGCATACAGCTCATGAAAACCCAAAATTCCTATCTCAAAAAATTAGCATATCATGAAAAGGTTCTCTAAACGAGCTATTAACCTAATCATCTGAATCAACTAATTAACTCTAAACACCTGCAAAAGATTCCTGAGGCTTTTAAAAACTCCCAGCCTGGTTCATTACTCAAAACCGCACTCATGGGTAAGACTGCCGACCTGACTGCTGTCCAGAAGGCCATCATTGACACCCTCAAGCGAGAGGGTAAGACACAGAAAGAAATTTCTGAACGAATAGGCTGTTCCCAGAGTGCTGTATCAAAGGCACCTCAGTGGGAAGTCTGTGGGAAGGAAAAAAAGTGTGGCAAAAAACGCTGCACAACGAGAAGAGGTGACCGGACCCTGCGGAAGATTGTGGAGAAGGACCGATTCCAGACCTTGGGGGACCTGCGGAAGCAGTGGACTGAGTCTGGAGTAGAAACATCCAGAGCCACCGTGCACAGCGTGTGCTTTTGAACCAGAGACAACATCAGCAGAAGCGCCTGACCTGGGCTACAGAAGAAGCAGCACTGGACTGTTGCTCAGTGGTCCAAAGTACTTTTTTCGGATGAAAGCAAATTTTGCATGTCATTCGGAAATCAAGGTGCCAGAGTCTGGAGGAAGACTGGGGAGAAGGAAATGCCAAAATGCCTGAAGTCCAGTGTCAAGTACCCACAGTCAGTGATGGTCTGGGGTGCCATGTCAGCTGCTGGTGTTGGTCCACTGTGTTTTTATCAAGGGCAGGGTCAATGCAGCTAGCTATCAGGAGACTTTTGGAGCACTTCATGCTTCCATCTGCTGAAAAGCTTTATGGAGATGAAGATTTCGTTTTTCAGCATGACCTGGCACCTGCTCACAGTGCCAAAACCACTGGTAAATGGTTTACTGACCATGGTATTACTGTGCTCAATTGGCCTGCCAACTCTCCTGACCTGAACCCCATAGAGAATCTGCGGGATATTGTGAAGAGAAAAGTTGAGAGACGCAAGACCCAACACTTGGATGAGCTTAAGGCCGCTATCGAAGCATCCTGGGCCTCCATAACACCTCAGCAGTGCCACAGGCTGATTGCCTCCATGCCACGCCGCATTGAAGCAGTCATTTTTGCAAAAAGGATTCCCGACCAAGTATTGAGTGCATAACTGAACATAATTATTTGAAGGTTGACTTTTTTGTATTAAAAACACTTTTCTTTATATTGGTCGGATGAAATATGCTAATTTTTTGAGATAGGAATTTTGGGTTTTCATGAGCTGTATGCCAAAATCATCAGTATTAAAACAATAAAAGACCTGAAATATTTCAGTTGGTGTGCAATGAATCTAAAATATATGAAAGTTTAATTTTTATCATTACATTATGGAAAATAATGAACTTTTATCACAATATGCTAATTTTTTGAGAAGGACCTGTATATTAACCCTATAGGTTAAGTGGCCTAAAAACCCCTAAAAAAAGTAGAGACTAAAATTAGCAACACCACCATTGGTTTGACTGAATGCATGAAGAGAATAAGTTAAATTCTAAAATATATACCTTGAATGCTTTGGATAAAAGCATCTGCCAAGTGCATAAATGTAAAATTTTAATGTACAAATAATCCTGATCCTCTCTACACTTCAAATAAGTTACACTTGCAAATACAGATTGGTAAAAGTCAAAGTCTACAGAGAAGAACAAATTTCAGGCTTAGACCAAAGAAATACATGAATAAAAAAAACTGTCCACTCACACTCTTTTATACATGCAGATGAACTTATCTACAGTATAACATATACATACAGTAACATCAAGGCCACAAATCACATATTCAGGATTGTTGGAGGGCGGGCATAATAATTTGGCCCTTGAAATCCAAATTTCTCAAAGCCTTTGGTCATTACTGTCCTTTAATGTACATTCCTTTACATGCCATGGACACTTCCATAGACCTAGCACAAGATATTAACACCTTCATACAATGACATACTTTCTCTCTCCTTGAATACTAAGAGCTTCTATGTGAGATGCACAGTGATGCGTGACTTTTGAAGGACACTCTGTAAGAATCACTACAGTGTTCTAGCAACGCTCTGAATTACATTGAAATGAAAGGAACATACCTACTTATAACTCTGACCTACTGCTTCTAATGGATACATGGATCTGAAAAGTAAAGAAAAAAATGTTCAACCCAGTAAAATAATAATAAAAAAACATCCACACAATTGCAGTAATATTCATTCAAGGCTACACTCGTTCAAGTGCTCTTCAGTTTATACCGCACCAATGCTCCAGTGATTGTGTTATTTGTGGTATAAGACATCTTTGACAGGATTTTATAAGCGGAGTAGTGTGTCAGTGGACAAAATTGTGCTATTCAAGATCATTAGATGATATAAAAAGCTTTAAATATACAAAACTCGGGTATTTTTAGCATAAATATGATCACACAGCAGCACATACTGTATATAATGTACAGTAGATGCACAACATATTGTGTCAATTACTACATACTTTCAATGATTTGTTGACAACACAAGGTAAATTACAAACAAGTATGCAAATGAGTGGATGCATTAGTCTTCCACAAAAGGGCTCTACAAAGACTTTTTAAAAGCACTAGAAAGGTCTTCTCTACAAAAGCAGGCAGTCAGTTCTCACAATGCTACAAAAACACTCAAAATTCAGCATGCACTGTCATCTTCTTCACTGATTCACAGTCTTGACAGAAGTGCAAAGAGAAGGAAGATGAAGAATGGGATGAAGAAGAGCAGGATGAAAAAGAATAGTGCAGTTATCATTAAAGTGGAAGCAGACAGACTGAAGATGAGCTGGGATGTAAAAGACAATGGGAATGATTCGAATGGACAGATGGAGTCCTTTAAAACATCCAAGCTCATGTATTGTTTAGCACATTTAATTTATAATGCACATTTTTGTGGACTTCAGAGAATAGGGGAAAAAGTTGGGTGAAACATCTCGACAATTAATAGTAACCAAGATTTGATAATCGATTTTAGCAATTGAAGAGTGCAACCTAGGTTGAGATTTGGAGAAGGATGCAATACATCAAGCATTAATAACACACACACACACACACACACACACACACACACACACACACACACACACACACACACACACACACACACACACACACAAGTTCTTAGCAATGTATTTTACTAATCAAAAATTACATTTTGATATATTTATGGAAATTTGCTAAATATATTCATGGAACATGATCTTTACTTAATATCCTAATAATTTTTGGCATGAAATAAAAATAAGTAATTTTGTCTCATACAATGTGTTTTTGGCTATTGCTACAAATATACCAGTGCTACTTAAGACACATATGTGTGTGTGTGTGTGTCTGTGTGTGTGTCTTCTTAAGCATATATATAGAGCCGCTTCTGGGACAGTTCAGAAGATCAGCTGCGATCAGCTCTGGTTCCCGTGTCTGAGTCGTGATGCCCTGCAGATTTGTGCAGAGCTGAGCGCGATCATTCCTTCCTCTGTACTACTAGTTTTAATGCAAATAAACATGACTGAACATCTCATGCCTCATGTAATTGCTCAATCAGTGTTTCAACCATGGAAAGGCATCAACAATACAGCATGGTAATAAAATGTCACGTACAGTATAGCATTTAATTTACCTCAGCAAGTCATCCAGTGTCCATAGCTCGTTAGTTCACTAGAGAAATGAAGTCTAGAGAGGAGCATTTTGAGAAATATTACACCATATACTCATTATATTTTAATAAACCTGTTAGTCTTAATTATTTAATTTACAGTATGTTTAAATAAATCTGTTATGAAACATGCTATGACAGCCATTGTGTAATTGAATATATTTTAACAAATAGTTTATAAATTTTATTATTTATAAGTTAATTTAAAAACTGCATTATGTGCAATTTATATGTTTATATACATTTTTTATTTATTTATTTATTTATTATTATTTATTTTTTTTTAAGTTGAGTGTTGATCATCTATTTAAAAATAAATAGTAATTAAATTTAAGTTTGGGTTAAGTTGTTAGGCCCAATTGTAACCTTATAATGTAAAAGGCCTCCATATAGTTTTAAGCATAAGCTGAGGTCGATTTTATCACTAAGAAAATTTAAACTATAACAATGTATTTAAAGAAAGAGCAACTTGTTCAGTAATATATATATATACCTTATAAAATTGAACCAAACGATTAAAAGCTTCTAAGAAGAGGAGTAAAGAGGAAGAAAGCACTCACTGTGAATCTCCTTTGCTTCTGCAGTGTCCCTTAATCAAGATGGAATGTTCTAGGCCTTCAGTATGCTTGCCTAGGAGATGCCAGCAGCCATTTCTCAATTAGTGACACTAGAGAGAGTGAAAGAGAAGAAGGACAGGGTCCGTAGAGGAACAAAAAGGCACCTGGAAGTTAAATAGGATTAGATTAGGAGACAGCAAGACACGAGTCCCCAAATGATCAAACGCTGGGCTTCACAGAGTTGGAAAAGTGAGAACTACAGATTCAGAAAACGAGGTCAGGCTCTCAGAAAGAAGGGATGGAGATGCGAGAGAGTTTGCATCTGAAGTGACAGTTTTAATGAGATGTCTGGTTGGGAGAAACCTCTGTAGCTGAGCTGAAAGGTAAAGCGTATTCAATCCCAATGGTGACACAAGCAGACTATTAACATCTCACTGAACCCTGGTTGTTATGAGTACAAATTCATGAAGTGTATATGTAGGAAAGACTGCAACTATCATTGCTCATTTTGTGTAACAATGTATCTTTTCACCTGACACCAACTATAACACATTAACACATTTATAGACATTTACAGTTCAGATGTTAATTTCTAAAACTTCCAAAATGTTACCTATGAATTAAAGAACGAAAGGAGAGACCCAGTTTGTAAATGGCAAATGTACAGTTAGTAGAATACAAATGATAACATGACTAGAAGCTATTATAGCAAATCAAACACTGCACGATTGTAGCGTAACCTGTAGGCTGCTATGCCTTTATTGCCAAATTAAATGATTTCACTTTTTCTTAACTATTTTTAAAATTACTACCAAACTGACTACAAAAAATGGGAGCACCTGGTCACCCTTTATAAGACGGTAGCATTTATAAATTAACCAGAGGCAAAAATTTTAAGTTTCTGTGTTAATTTGGATTTCTGACATCATGTCTATCAGTTTTAGACATCATTTTTTGTTTTGTTTTTTTTCTCCAGCTTGGTTTGGTGTTCTTGAAATGGGAAGGGCTTTTGAGCTCTGAAAGTTACAGTGCATCATAGTACAATACACTTTTTATTTCAAAAGATCAAGAAAAGTGTGACTGCTATTGATATGAAACTACTATTGAATAGATAAATTACTAGTCTTACTCTTAAAAACTGCAAAGAAACAACTATGTGTTGTACCAGACAAAAGACAAAATGCAATAGAAAAAAAAATGAGTTCTGAAAGATGGATTTACAGCATTGAACCTTTTCACATGCTGGAACATGCATTGTGCATACTGACAAAAACTGCATCCACTTACAGTGCAAAATAAGCAGTTGTCCAGCCATTGAGGTACATCCACTCTATTTTGATTTAATGTTTTTCTCACCTCTGGATTTGCATTTTCTAATTGCATAATTAAGTGGGAGAAGCACATTTTTGACAACCACCCACTTACAACACTAAAAATATGTATTGACACTGTGATATCACAAAAGCAGATTTCTATTTGGTTTGACATTCTTCTAAAATGCTTTTAAAAGCTGAAAGATGTACAGCTCAAATTAGAATTAATTGGACATGCATATTAATAGAGAATAAGAGAAAACAACTTGAAATTCTCCTAATATTCCCAACAAATCTGTAAGAATTACCATCAACAGGGCACTGAGCACCAACATCACATGCATGCTCCGTTCCAAAGCTGCCTACAGCAGTTTTTAGCCATCACAGGTGCATTCCCAATGTGGGGGCTGTACCAAAACAGTATCTAACAAAATTCTGGTAGCTTAAAACTTTGATTTAGGCCAGATTCTAAGGCAGTATCATAGTTATCCTTTGTGGATATAGCAATGTCTGGATGCATCACTGGTCCACAACCCCTAACCTCATGGTAAGCTTTATGTGTGCACTCCTGATGCAAAAACTACTCCAAAATAGCAGTTAAATGTCACATTATATGATATCTCATTATGTCACCACCAGAAGTACCCTTCAAAAATAAAGAAAAACCCAAATGCAGTTCTGGAGAAAAAAAAAAAAAAAAAAAAAAACCGGCAGACAGAGTATAGGGAAATCAAACAAAACTCGCTAAAATCTTTTCAACTGAAAGTAGCTTCAGTCACACTTTATTTTAAGATCCAATTCTCGCCATTAACAAACCATTAACTACGACTTTTGCCTCAACATATATTTCTAATTTGCTGCTTATTATTAATTAGTAAGGTAGTTGTTAAGTTTATGTATTGGGTAGGATTAAGGATGTAGAATATGGTCATGCAGAATATGTGCTTAATAAGTACTATTAAACACCCAATATGTTAATAATATATGTACTATTAAGCAACTAGTTAATAGTGAGAAATGGTCCCTATACTAAAGTATAACAGAGTTTTTTTATATATTAAACTGTAATACTGAAGTAATACAAAAATTCTGCAAAAAAAAGGCGAATTCAGACATTAACTGAGGTGCGTTATTGAATGAACACACAATCGTAGGTGTGAGAGACTGAACCTGGTCTTCCTTTTAGCTCACACCGCTTCCCTTCACGCCAGCATGGACACGGGTCAAACTCAAGCCAGGCCCGTGGGCTGTACGGCCATCACAGGAGAATAGAACACAATCTCACCCAGTAATAGTGTCACCCTGCCTGCCTCAAGGGTGGCCATCTTAACCGCACCTCTCCTCACCCGACCTGAACAAATGCCAACCACAATCACCGCATACACACACATCCACACAGAGAGAAAGAGAAAGACTCATATAAAAGAGATTTCCATTCTAATCTCCCATAGGAGCCCACGGGAGCTGCAGTCGGAAGGGTTTTCCTTGGCTTTCTTTCAGGATTCATGCATTTCTGTGATTTATGGATATTACATAGAATACAAGTAATATCAGAACTACTGCAGGAGAGGACAAATATCGGTCAGTGCCATGGTGTTACGTATCTTTTCTTAATCCATATTGATCCAAAGTTCCAGCCCTTCAGATTTAATAGACAGCACAGAATCTTCGGGGTCTGGTCTGAGACTCATGAGAGAAAAAAATGAGATTTAGAGAGCGATATTGAAATATGAGATAAATAAAAGATATGTTACAGCACATTATCGCCAAATTGATCCATTCTAGAATTTGCAGTCTGTGAAATATTCATCTTTGGTATGTCATTTAACTTTGCTATTCTTAAACAGTAACTTTGTATTGTTTTCTAGTATGATTTTAGTGATGCTTACTCAAATTACCAGCGGGAAACCTTCTGATGAATGTCCAAAGAAAGGTTGAGTTTGTCCTAAATATAACATATACATAACAGCCATAATATTACATAACTTTTGAAACCTAATACTAACAACTTTTAAAGCTTAATATAGGACATAACAAAATCATATCGGATAACACTTTATTTTACAGTGTCCTTTTTAAAAATTACACATACTTATTATAGCAATGGCAGTAAATTATGCATAAATACATGTAACTAACACTAAACCTAACCCTAATCATACAATAAGTATGTCGTTAATATTATAATATTAGTACCAGGTACTCAGTACCAGGCACGGCGCCATAATTTTTTCTCTACCAGTGCTAAGTAACAGTAATGAAGTAACTCTGACGTCATCAATCAATTTTCTTAGCACCCCCACATGTTGGTCTAGCTTGATTGATTGATGACGTCAGAGTTACTTCATAAAGAAATGGGTCTAAACCGGGGCTATTAAAAATTCCATTTAAAAATGGTATATACTGTAGCCCCCCCAGCCCTGGTGTTTTTTTTTTTTTCATTTTAAGTATTATAAATTGATTTTTATTCTCAAACCATGTTTGCCACACAGTGTATGACATAGCAGAATCTATCAAATGAATCTGTTGAAATCTGAAACTTTTTTTTTTTATTAGGTATATATAGAAATACTTTTTTACTGGGAAACAAGTCAGATCACTTACAAAATAAGTATTGTGATAATAATACAGTAATTGAATAATTCTGCATGACTACCAAATTTATGTGCCATGGATTTACATTGTACTCCAAGGTATACCTTAAAGTGCTTACTTGGGACCTTGGTAACATATCAATAAATACTAAAGTTTGTATTTGGTGTTGAGATTGACTCCAAAAGTCCATCTTACTAGCTGGATGTGGATTATTCTTGCTTTTACCATGAGACTGAAGCTACTTTAAATTCAAAATGACTCCGAACAAAGTCTCTTGAATCTTAAGCACTGTATCATACAGTGGTTGAAGTATATGCACTTCTTAAATATAGTCTTTGGTATTGATTCACACTTCTCTTATTGTCTTCACTGTGACATTAGCCTCACCTCTGAAAGATCTTACTGTCTCCAGGAAGGAAAAACTGTAGGGTAGTCTGACAGACAGACAGACAGAGAAAGGTCAGACAGAGAGGAAACAGGATGACATGGGGGAGGTAGAAGGGTGGAAAGAAAGTACTTCACTTCTAGTCGGATTTGTGTGCAGATCTGAAGCTGAGCCAGAGGAAATCTGTGTAAAATTATGCTAATCCGTCTATATAATATGCAGGGAGCTGCTACAAAACAGTTTTTTTTTTTTTTTTTCATAGAGAAGGAGGGGATTTATCTCACAAAAGGAGGCGGGATACACCGGTGCTTAGAAATAATGTAACAGAATGAAAAGGAGATGTAGGATGTAGGTTGTCTTGTGAAAGATTGAGATTTGTTGGCCCAGGCAGGACAGCATAACACTCCACTGAGACCAGCAAAACCAAGAAACAAAGTGAAGTCCAAGAGCAATGAACTGGCTGCAGAATCAGTTGAACAATATTAAAGGGATACTCCACCCCAAAAGTATGAAAGACATCGTCAGAATAGCCCATCTGCCATCAGTGGTTCAACCGTAACATTATGAAGTGACTAGAATACTTTTTGTATGCAAATAAAACAAAAATAACAACCTTATTCATCAATTTGTCTCCTCTGTGTCACTCCATATCACCGCTGATGCCATTTTGGAGAATATCCACTGAACGCAAACTGTGTACGCTATTCTGTGTCAGCCATGACACAATAATGTTTTCTATGTGTATTTGGATTTGATTTGAATGAAAACAGCGCATCCATGCAGCTCAGCTGACACAGAAGAGCGTGTGTTGCTTGCGTTCAGCGGATATTCTCCAAAATGGCACTACGCTGATGTGGAGAGACACAGAGGAGACAAATTGTTGAATAAAGTTGTTATTTTTGTTTTCTTTGCATACAAAAAGTATTTTCGTCACTTCATAACATTACGGTTAAACCACAGATGGACTATTCTTACGATGTCTGTCATACTTTTCTGGACCTTGACAGTGTAAGATACAATGCAGTCAATGTGACAGTCACAAGCCTCCCGGTTTTCATTCAAAATATCTTAAATTGTGCTCCGAAAGACGAACGACGCTTTTACGGGTTTGGAACGAAATGGGAGTAAGTAATTAATGACAAAATGTTCATTTTGGGGTGGAGTAACTCGACAAGTGCTCTACAAATACTGAAAAAATACGTTACGACATCAACATGCATCCAGGCATATCCAGACACTCCGTGTAGCACATTTGGATAAATATGTATTTCAGCATAATGTCACCATTTTGTGAATTCTCTCTTTTCTTTTTAACATAGCCAATATCAAACACTGAAAAGTAGACACAGAATACAGTTACTATACTTATCTACATTAATTTCACAGTATCAGTAACTGCTGACAGAGAAAAACCTTCTTGATGACTAATTTGTATACATGTCAAATTCAGATGAGGCATTTAACTAAAGTGATTTGGAGTCTTTGTAAGGTGGAATCTAATCACTGAAGCTCAGGCGTGAATTCACCTACAGTATGAGCAAACCGTCATCTTTACAAGCATTAATGAGAGGACCACAGCACCACTACATTTCACTGCTCTCAAAAATTGTCACAACTCTCATTAGCTTGTTTCTTTTTCATCTATGAATAAATGTGCTAAAAACATCAATGCTAATTAATTGAAGATACTGCTCAAGTGTAAAAAAGGGTCCCAGATAATATATGATAAATTGCATAATATAATATAATATAATATAATATAATGCAAACGAACATAAACTAATAGCCACTAAGTCAGAAATGTATACAATGTTTGCAATTTTACAGAAAAAAAACACAACATCAATTGGTTTACTGTAAGTTACCTTACGGTGGAAAACTGTAAATGGGCTAACATATGTAGTTTTACTGTAAATGCTGTCATATGTATGGTTTCTGCAAGTAAAAACTAAATTATTTAATTTATGGTAAGAAACATTAAAGGGGTCATATGATGCTGCTGAAAAAAAAAAAAAAAAACATTAATTTGCGTATTTGATGTAATGAAATGTGTTTATGCGGTTAAAAAAAACAAACATTATTTTCCACATACTGTACATTATTGTTTTTCCTTTATGCACCGCCTTCTGAAACGCATAGATTTTTACAAGGCTCATTGCTCTGAAAAGCGAGGTGTGCTGTGATTGGCCAGCTATCCAGTGCGTTGTGATTGGCTGAATGCCTCAAGCGTGCGACGGAAATGTTACGCCTCTTAACATATTGTGATGCCTTGTCCGGCCAGAGTGACGAGACATAAACATAAAACCCATTATAAACGTGATATAAACATGATTTCTAGTCGTGTCTTCTTTTGGAAGGCAAAAACAAAGTAGTTTCGCTTTCTCAGCGAAACAGCTTCACACACCACGGCCTTGAGTGAGCAGAAGCTGGAGGCCTAGAGTGAACCGCGGCTGACTTGAGTGAGCAGAGGCGGGTGGCTTGAGGCGGATTCTACGAAGGTGCGTACCTTGTGCTTGCAGCAACCACATGTGATGACCCCAGGCTGGACTCCACTTTGTCCACGGTGACAGCCCATTCAGCGATCCACAGGGCAAAGTTGATGTATTTTCTCAGCGACCAGCACGGATCAGTCCCAGGCTTGAGGAAGCGGATATCGTCCTCTTTTGGAAGGCCAAGCAAAGTAGTTTTGCTTTCACAGTGAAACACACAGCGTCTATCCGACATGGCGGCAGCGGCAACAACAATACTACAACGAGAATAAAAGGTACGCCTTCTTTCTTTGCGTGAACATCTGGGCAGTGTTATGCAAATCTTCCCACATAGTAACGTAGATATGTTGGGGCGTGTTAGAACGAGCCGTTTCAGGGGGGTGTGGACGAGTCTCAACTTCTATAAAGAATATCTCTTTGGATTTGAGACTTCAGTCTTTGCAACTTTACAGATCTTCTTTATTCACAAACGCTTGTAACACTCCAAAGAGAAAGGAAAATTTGAAATCGCATCATATGACCCCTTTAAAAGGACATTGTCACATAAATGCCTGCATGACATATCACACTTCTTTTGTAGATAGTTTTGTTTCTTCTTATTTTTGTTATCAGTAAAGTACATTAGGGTGTTTTGTGTTACATTTTCTAATATTTAGTTTAAAAAGTAAAGGGAATTTTTATTTATTTATTTAATTTATTTTTTTGACAGTGGATCTGCAAGACTATACACATAAGCTTTTACCAACTTACATATAAACAGTAGAATGTGGAAACACAGATCCACTGAAATGTTCTGCAAAACAAACAAGCATTACAACACTAATTCACTTTAAGTTTTAAGACCTTATCCCAGCTTTCAGATAAACAAGTAGAGTAAATCTTCTGAAGTGAAAGCAGGGAAGTGTTCTTCAAGCCTTAAATGATTATTAAAATTGATGGACTCAATAGAAATGGATTTTCTCTTTTGCTATTATATAACTATGCTATTTAAAAAAACAAACAAACAAAAAAAAAAATTCTAACAAATAATCTTATATCATAATCATCTTATATCAATCCCCGGAAATCTTTCTGCTCTACATCCAGAGTAAACTTTTTGTTTTTCCTCATAGCAGGCTGCTCAACGCTTTGCCTGAGTTCTATAATTTTACAGCCAGAGTTATTAATAAAACAATACACTAATATAGCCCCACTTTATTACCAGCAAGCATTGTTATGGTGCTGCAGTGACCTCAATTAAATGTAAAGGCCATTTTACTGGCTTAGGTTTTCTCCAGAGGTTTAATCTCACAAGACTTGAATAACCCAAAGGCAGCGTGACTTTTAAGCTCTCTGTCTCTCACAAAATGAAATAATTAATTTTATGAAATAATTCACTTTAGTAATATGTACATTATTACATTTTCTATAGTAGATTTAATATAAAATGATCCATTCTGAAAGCATTTAGGAACTGCTGTAATAGCTGTCACTGCCTTGGCTTGTAATTGTTTGAACAGCAGCACAGAGATAAATAATGTTAAAAACAACCCTTTTTCTTAAGACAGTAGTCAAATTAGAGGTCCTGTTTTGGAGAATTATTGTCAAAGGCCAAAATGATTATCAAAAATAGGATTATAGTTGAAAACACGCTTTAAAACAAGAAAGCATTGAGCGATTGCAGCTCACAGATAATCGATCATAAAAAAAAAAAAAAATATTTGTATTTGATTATTATAATTCTATTGTTCTTATTCTTATGATTGGTTATGGTTATTTTGGCTTTAGTGATAATCAACATGAGTATATATTAGTACACTGCACAATGGAATCTACATCAAATAAAAGAGTATGCACAAACAACATGGTATTAAACTGATTATAGCAATGCGATAGCACTGCAGACTGAGTTTCATCAGATCACTAACACTATTTGCTTAGTGCCGTATAGGAATGTAATAAGGACTCAAATTAAAACCAGCATATCATCCAAACAATAGCTTTAGAGAGGAAATGAATAATATAAATAAGATCAGATGCTGGTCAAAACAAATGTTTTTTTTTTTTTTTTTAGTATAAAGCAACTAATCCTTCTCTAAAAAATAAAGAAATTTCAGTTTCTGACGTTAATAAAAGACCTGTCCTGTGTATAGGAGTATTAGCTCATAACATGCATCATTAAAAGAGGTTATGATTTCATCCCCAAATACAATAATGAGCAAATGCATCTCTACTTCTTGTCACTAGGTCTCTGGATATGGTAGCACTGTACATAACCTGCCCATAACAGACATGATGCATATGAGTCTTACAAGTTTTGAAAACATCTTAATATCCAAAGTAATGATGCAACGGAAGGTTTGTTACTCATTTAAATATAACAAATAAAAATGGATTGACATTAATGATTGTTTTTGATAGATTGGAAAACAAAGTGGCTGGAATAGCTCTGCAACGTGACACATACAGGAACGAGGTGGTTGTCAACTGAAAGAGAGTCGCATTACGTGCTTCCAGTTTAGGTAGCTTCATTGCACAAAACTACAACACATTATTATCAATCTACCCTTTTGTCTAGCTTTGAGTTGTTTTTTAAACACTTCATCTGGACATGTTTCTGCTTCCGGCCACTTTAGCTGTTTCAACTGTTTACCCCAGAGTTCATGTGAACAATCCTCATACTAATTTATTTAAATTATGAATTACATTATTAATTTGAGCTTCAAAAATGTGCGATGCATAAGCTGTCAATCAGAGCCAGAATTTTAAGACCATCATTCTAATGAAAAGGGTTTGTGAATTTCCTCTGTGATTGACTAATGTTGACATAAAGGAAGACATTAAGTTTGAAAAGCAATCAAATGGTGTCCTAAAAAAGAACTATTTCCACTGAGCACATAGCCTTTTCCAATTATCCATCTCCTGTGCCTGTTCCGCTCGGTTCTGTCAAAGCGCCCGAGATGCACGCTCGCTACCCCCCACCTCACGTCCCAGAGGGTCATGGCGTATTTACCCAGGGACTGATTGAGCTAATATTGAAATGTAATTTAGCGGGAGCCAAGACCTGCGAGCATGTCTATCACGAGGCCCATTTAAACTAATGAAAGAGGAGGAAGGTTCCCTGCAGGAGGGGGACATGATTCAAGGCGACACTGCTGACAGTCAGCAAACAGACAATAGGGGTGATGATGATTAATCTTCACAAATTAAAGTTGATCTGAAATAAATAAAAAGTGTCAGAGGGTGAGAAGAGAGATGAGATAATGAGGGAGGGGTGGAGACATCAACAGTAGGGTGAAACAGGCCCATCCGCAATCCAAAAAAAAAGTGATAACCAGTGCTTTACCAGAGCAAAGAGAACCACAACACTGAAACGCATTGACTGAAGTGTCAGAATATCTATTTTAGGGTTAAAGGGACAGCTCACCCAAAAATACAAATTCTGACATCATTTACTCACCCTTAAGTTGTTCCAAACCTGTATGGAGTTTCTTTCTTCTGCCAAACACAAAAGAAGATATTTTGAAGAATGTGGGACAGATGCTGGTAGCCTTTGACTTACATAGTATTGTCTTTCCATAATGTGGGGGTCAATGGCTATCAGCAATTGTTTGTTACCAAAATTCTTTAAAAATCATATATATATATATATATATATATATATATATATATATATATATATATATATATATATATATATAAAATCACACAAGTTTGGAAAAGCTTGAGTGAGTAAATGATTGTCCGACTGTTCATTTTCGGGTAAACTATATTTTTTAATACTGACAGGAAACTGTACATCAAGCATAGGCCCTTTTAAGGAATGTTTTGGGTTCCATAAATGTGTTTTTGATAAGCCTTGTGGGCAACACTTCACCATATCATGAAAAAGCAATTTTTGAGTGACCAGAGTTGTGAGTCTCACCTCGAGGTCCTTGCTCCTTACTTATCCCTTTTCTTTCCTCAAACTTTTCAAACAAAGCAAAATGACAAAAAAAAAAAACAAAAAAAAACAACAACTAATATTAACAACTAATATATATATATATATATATATATATATATATATATATATGGAATAATTGACGACGGGGCCGTTGAATTATTATAAAAAATAATTCAACGGCCCGGAGTCAATTATTCTGCTTATACTACGGTTACCACACCTCAAGAAATCGATCAGATGATATATTTAAAGGGATTCGTCCGGGTTTTGTACTAAAATCGCTATTGTAAGTAGGACTATTTCTTCCGCGTCTCATCCAGTGCCTCTTTTGCTGGTTGCAAAACGTAATTTTAAAGCTGGTAATGGAGGCTTGAGCCATTGATAGCATTCTAATGCAGTTATTAATGAAGTTATTACAAAGAGAGCGAAAGAGACAGAGACACACAAAAAGAGAGAGAGAGAGAGATTGTCTGAATTAGGCTAACTTACCTCTTTGCGTATCTAAACAGCGTGTCTCCTTGCTAGTGAGAAATGTCATGTGTAGCCTTTAAGTTGCTACACTATATAGGCTAACTGAAAATCGTCAGGGCAGCCCTGACAACACCTTTTGTGCAAACTGTGTGACCGCAACAACAATGGGAGGCCCTACGGATAATATTGCCTACAGATTCTGTGTTTATGCAAGTGGTACACGGTGAGAAATAGACTTTAGGACAATATAACGTTGCAATAAAATGAATAATCTAGCTAAAATTCCTTGCGTTCAGGCTGTTTGGCATGACTTGCCTGGAACGCTACAAAGTCATGAGTCGTGGTTTGAATTGGTGACTTACGGGCTCAAAAACCTGCCTGGAACGCAGCATAATTGCACACCTCAGGACGTTTGTCAACCAATCAGATTCAAGCATTCAACGGCCCCGTAGTATATAAAAAATATATATACAGTACAGGTCAAAAGTTTGGAAACATTACTATTTTTAATGTTTTTGAAAGAAGTCTCTTCTGCTCATCAAGCCTGCATTTATTTGATCAAAAATACAGAAAAAACAGTAATATTGTGAAATATTATTACAGCTTAAAATAATAGTTTTCTATTTGAATATACTTTAAAAAAAAATAATTTATCCCTGTGATGCAAAGCTGAATTTTCAGCATCATTACTCCAGCCTTCAGTGTCACATGTAACATCCAGTCTATTACATGATCATTTAGAAATCATTCTAATATTCTGATTTATTATGAGTGTTGGTAACTGTTCTGCTGTCTAATATATTTGATGAATAAAAGGTTAAAAAGAACTGCATTTATTCAAAATAAAAATAAAAAAAATCTAATAATATATATTCTAATAATATATTTTCTTTAATATCACTTTTTATCAATTTAACATCCTTGCTGAATAAAAGTATTGATTTTATTTTTAAAAAAAAGAAAAAAAAAATTACTGAGCCAAAATTACTGACAGTAGTGTATATTGTTATTACAAAATATTTATATTTTAAAAACATAGCTTCTTTTTTTTTTTTTTTTTTTTTTTTTTTTTTACTTTTTATTCATCAAAGTATCCTAAAAAAGTATCACATGTTCTGAAAAAAATATTATGCAGCAGAACTGTTTCCAACTTTGATAATGAATCATCATATTAGAATGATTTCTAAAGAATCATGTGATAATGATCCTAAAAATTCAGCTTTGCATCACAGAAATAAATGATAATTTAAAGTATAATAAATTTAAAAACAATTATTTTAAATTGTAATAATATATCACAATATTACTTTTTTTTCTGTATTTCCTGTATCAAATAAATGCAGGCTTGATGAGCAGAAGAAACTTCTTTCAAAAACATTAAAAATAGTAATGTTTCCAAACTTTTGACCTGTACTGTATATAAATGACAAATTATTATATTTAATAAAAAAGAAAAAGTTTGGTCATTGTCAAGTTTGTTTTCTAACTGATGAATTTTTCAACAGCTACACACTATTCTTTTTTAACAGTAGATTCTGAATTCATATCATATTTGAAGGAAGTTTGCATCGTGTTATTTTCTTGTTTATTACTGTGAAGCTGCTTTGATACAGTATGTACTGTATTATGCGCCAAATAAAGGTGACTTAACTTGACATTTCTTGTAAGCATACAGTAAACTTTTGTTCCTCCTAGCATGTTTTATGTTGGAAATGGTAAAGGCCGATTCTTAACGATACATTTGTTTAAGTGGAATCTTTTCAATCAGTCATTTGATCCAATTCACAACAACAGTCCAAAAGATGCGATTATGAATGGGCTGATTTGTTTCAAAGCAGAACTCACCAACTTGAACCCGGTTGCAGCTTTTAATAGCTCAGAGTGGACGATTTCCTCTCACAAAGCTCACAAAATCTCTTTCCGGTCTCACTGTGTGCTTCATGCAAAACATTTTATGGGTTAACCTAACCCTAAATTTAAAAGCTTGAAAGACTGGCTACAACTTTGCACAGACAAGATCAGTAATTGATTCCTTCACTCATGTCACACCCACACGTAAAAAGTTTTGTGGCTACACCTTTGAAACAGTGTGGATTTTAAATGTTATTTTGCCACGAATGCTGCCGACAGAGCTTAAATCATATTGAACCCAGAACCTTCCTTAAAGTCTGTCATAGCATCCAGCACTAACTCTGCTGAACTCGGTAAAGCCGCCTCAGAAATGAATCCTGTGCATTTGCCGATTACATCTCCTGCAGCTAGTGGCATTGTAAGAATATTATATCTGTGTGGTGGGTTTACTCGAATCAAATGAAATGAAAAGGAAAGCTCTCATATTAAAGCCAAGATGTGGCTTCTTCTGTTGAGAGGGATCGTTTTCTGCATCTCTCATCCGGATGTTTGGCTTATTTTTTTGACATTGCAAAGACCTTGCAATGTCTCCTGTGTTTACAGAGAAAGAGAGAAAGTAATAGACCGAAAAAGAGAGGCGGAAGAGCTAGTTTATTCTTGTCTTCATGGAGGTTTATAGAGTGTCACACAGCCAGTGTGTGACAGGAAATGCTAGGAGTCATGGCAGGCTTTTGGCGGTGATCGGGGCAGCTATTGAAGGCGCTGGAACAGACAGAAATTATTGCTTATGATGGACTGATGTTTCTGTCTGCACTCCATCGTCAGCACGCTTCTCTCTCGCTCCATCCACTTCTTTTCCTGCTATATACTGAATCCCAAAGGAGCCATATATTAAGGTTTGCTTAAAAGCAGTCCACTCTCTCTGAACATTCTGCTTAAAAGACCAACAGCAATTAGCGATTCAGCACCCTGCATTATGCAATGAAACGATTCGATTCCGCCTTGTTTCCTGTGCTCACTTACACTCTCTAGCTTGAAGGACAAAGCAGAAGAGAGTGGGGCTCCTCATTAGAGCAATATGTGTGACACCTTTTACAGTTGTCAATTCTGAGAGGAGGGAGCCGGTTTCTGATTGGCCCCCGGCGGTTGACATGTCACATCAATGAAAAACAGCACTCTGATTGGTCCCAGCCTGCGGAGAGAGATGCTAACAGATCTGCATCAACTTTCTCCCTGAAAGACAAGTTAGACAAATAAATTAAAAATGAGAACCAGTCAGAGGAGAAGAATTTCAGAAACCTCACAGATTGAGATGCGGGATATGAAACGTATGAATTTGTTATTGGCTGTGAAAGCAATAGCAGCTGTATTGACATGTTTCCAATTCTTTTTGTTTTGTGTGTCTGAACTGAATGCCGTTTTGCTGTTATTTCAGAAATTGGCTCCAGTTATGGCATGCCTATGCAAAAATAAAGCAGACAAACA
This sequence comes from Cyprinus carpio, assembly GCF_018340385.1. NCBI lineage: Eukaryota > Metazoa > Chordata > Actinopteri > Cypriniformes > Cyprinidae > Cyprinus > Cyprinus carpio. The sequence goes on along the minus strand of NC_056597.1, from coordinate 17,192,005 downwards.
AAGGAGACGGAGACAAAAAAGAGAGTGAGACAATGAGAAAGCGAGTGTTTAAAGTCTGCACAGTGAAGGTGTGGTGAAGGTTGAGGTAATTTCAAAGACTTTTTGATGTTTTCACATAGTGTAGCAAAACAAAGCAAAAATGTATGGGGATTAGTTCACTATTTTCATTTTAACTTACCTTTATGTTATGGCATACCACTTTCTTTTGTGAACACAAAAGGTGAATTTAAGAATATCCTGACATTAGTGATGTCTGATTCATGACTGGATCATTCCTTCGAGTTGAATCTTTTCCATTGATCCAGTTCTCAGAAACAGTCTGAATGGTTCTTTCACAAATGCGACTTGTCCACTTCACAATCTCTTACATCATCTTGCTGCAATGTATTCCAGGTCAATTTTGGTCTAGACTTTGTATTTGGAATATAGCACACTTTTCCATGGCTTTTGAGGATAGATACTGTACCTTCTTCCCTAATGACAAGAGTGGCCAGTACATTCTTCAAAAATTCATCCTTTTTGTTCCACGGACAAAAGTAGACCCAAAGAGCACAGACTGTGACAACAAAGAACTCCCTTTCTGTCTTAAAAAATGGAAGACACAAAGATCCCTTCTGCACGCTACATTTAGTTCAGACCACTTCTGAGAATCACCACGAAATTGTGAAAATGCTCTCTTCCTCCAAAAAGCACACAACATTCACAACACCCAGGATACCTCCAAACACAAAGCGTGTAATGATTATTTCTGTTCTAAACTATATGATACTGAAAAGCAGTTGTTCTGTTTGACACATGCATCAAGGTCTTTTCAGAGCTGAGACCGAGCCAAGCCGAGAGTTACGTATCGGTGGGCTGCCGCATCAAAAGCATTTTCAACATTTTTCAAATAAGAAAATTGTTCTTGCCTCGGAAAATTTTTGTCTGAAGTTGAGAGGGATGGGGAGGAGGATATGAACTCAAGGTGAGAGACTAGAGGAGAATTGTCATGGGAGCGCAAGATTATCAGAAGGGTGAGAGAGACGAGCTGTAACAGGCATTTTAAAGCAGATATTTGTTCGGGGGAGGCCACAGATAGAAAAACAGTGCCCTTGAGAGAAGAAAGCAAGAGAGAAGAGGAGAAAAGGAAGGGGGAGAGAGGGAGAACTAAGAGAAAAGGAGAGAAACAAGGGTCATGAAGGATCAGGATAAATTGGAGGGGTTGGAGAAACAAGTGTCACAGGTTCAAAACCCTTTGCACTTAAGAGAGACGGCCAACAAACAATGCCAGCGAGTGACAAACACAACACTCACCACTATAAAAATTAATTTTACCTTACAAATAAATGACAAAATACTGCTGGACACATCATCTTCGATAACATACTGCAAAGCTAACATATCCAAAGTACATTTCCCAACTAAATAAATAAAAAAATACTTAAGAGATGTCCAGAATCACTGATTTGATGCATGTAAATGAAGTAGACTAAATGAACAAAAATTAAGAGGCAAAGGGCAAAAGTTCAATTAAAAATAAAAACAACATTTAAATTTACAGTTTTAGCATATTGGGTTTATTTTTTTCACTGATCTTGTCACAATGCATTATTGGATTGTCTCAATACTCAATACTAACTTGAGAATTTGGCCGAGACTAGGTATTTTAACAGGCAGTATAATTATGTTTCTACCTTTTAGGCCAGCTTTGATGCCTTAAAATGTTGCTTATGGACAGAAACAAAAATGGAAAGTTCAAAGAAACTTAAAAAAAATAAAAAGCAAGAAGAGAGCTCATTCACTGATGCTACTCACAGTTCTTCAACCAGCTCTCTTACAAACCCTTTTACCCGTGATACCTTCTTCTCTCCTTCAATCTTGATTTTTCAACATCTCAACCACTCTTACCCTCCCACTGACTCTCTATAGACTTGCAATTCACCTGCTATAGCAGAGTAATCAGAGGGATGTTCTATTAAGGGGCAATCTTGTCAAGCAAGTGCCAAAAGGTCAACCTGACGAAATAGAAGGGTGGATTGCTCCCCATCACACACACACTCTGGGGTCTGTTGTAATCTCCATCATCTGCCACGGGATTAGAGGACAGTGTGTAAAAATCATATTCTGATTGGATGGACTGCATAGTGATCCGATTCACCATAACTACCACAGAGGAAAATAAAATAAAATAAAAAAATTGGAAAGTAAGCAGGAATACAAATTATTGGACATGGATTAATATTAGTTTTAGATGATGCATTAAACAGGAGCATTAAACAGGAACCTTGCAACAAAAAAGCAAATAACACAAGATGGTGCTGTGTAATTTAATGCATTAAATTAAACCAGTAGGAGTGTTAATTTCTACAGCCCTAAAATATAAAAATAAATAAATAAATAAAAATAAAACTAGACAAATCTTAATAATAAAAATCGCATTTTTTCAACTTTTTTTATGTTAATTTAAACACATGTACAAGAATTATTCCCAAATAAAACATTTGGTATTCATAATGCATTAAATGTTAATTTATTTATTAAAATTATGAAAATTAAAGTAGAAATTAACATTAACAAAGAGTAATAAATGGCGTACACGTATTGTCTATTGTCCCATCAGAAATCAAGAATAAATTTTCTCAAATTCAACCAAAATTCAAATTTTTAGGTTGATGCACATCTTAGAGAATATAAACAGGGCCACTGGTTAAACTGTAAGGCAGGACTTTAAACACAGTATTTTACCAATGTCAAATCTTAGAAGAGTCAAGTGCAGTCTATACAGACATCGTCAGTATAATGGACATGTGCTGTCGATAAGAGTTTTGTGCTCTTTTCTCTTGCAGCATGTTGTTGATACTGTACGTGGGAGGAAAAGGGAATGAGATAAATTCCTTTTTTCTTACTCCACACACAAACAGTGCAAACGCCCTCCAGTGCAAGGTTTGAATTGCAGCGTTCTAAATCAAACTAGATATTGTAGTCTCTGTGGTCCACGCTCCAACGCTTTCACAGAGACCCATAGATTACACGCTATTGGCATGAATGCTAGTGCCAAAACCACTCCATTGGCATAATCAAGCAATAGTATAGCCTAAATCTTCAAGGGCCTTGAGTCCAGTGGATTGATCTATTTCAAATTGGCAGCAAACAGACTGACATCGATATAAAACCACTGAGTATGAATGACCTGCTGATTCCATCTGATTCCAACGTCTCCAGTCTCATTGCAGAGCTGCTCTCATTAATTCATACTCAATACAGCTGTGTCAAGTTTACTGACATTAAACTCTCATTACATAGCTGATAAATGTCAGCATTGTAAAACCGAGAAATAGTTCTGATTGGAAAATCAATCAAAGATCCATAAGGTTATGGTGGGACACTGGTTAACACAAGGCCATAGAGTGATGAGTGATAGAAGCTTTGCATTGGGGGACAATATCTGGCCGTGATGCTTATAAAAAAAAGCTGTCAGGCATAGGTCAAACAGTTTAACATTACAATTGCTTTAGTGTCGTCTTTACAAGCCATGAATTATTGAAGGCTGTGAAAAATGCAAGGCCGTGTACTGTAGATTATCAACTGATTGTGAGAGCAAATGTAATCTTCAGGAAGAAAATCTAATTGTGTTGGCCAACGATAAATTGTGGACACAAAGACAAAAGGCTCCCCAAACTGCTTATTGTAAGGATTAGTCATCATTTCACTGGTTCTCAAGGATCTTTTAAAGTAAATTCAAGGCACTTGTAAAATGAAACAAGACCTCCAGTGAAGTGTGCTCCTTAGGACCTTGGTACACTGGGGACAGGTGGAAATGGACAGACAAAAGAGTCCTCTGTCCTTCAAGGACATAAAGGATTAGCACTAGAGGCCTCTGTCTAAAGGGAGAAATTTTCAGGTGAAAGACTATGTTAATGTAAGAGGTTAAATGCGGAGAAGATGACAAGAAGCACTTGACTTCTTGGCACTTGCACTTGGCCCTAACGCAGCACCAAAATTCACTATTCATTGGCCGAAGCTCTCTTGTCTATCAAAAGTTCTGCTCTGTGAGATTGGACGGATTAAGCGTATGCTGATTAGTCTTAATTAACATTTAAATGCTTGCAAGAATGTCCTGTTTTAGACAAGATTGGAGAGGCCTGGTTTATGCTAATTCACTGTGTGGAGAGAGTCTACGGGCCTTTGGCTTTGAGAAGGGGATTAACGGACACCTGATTATGACCAATGAAAGGTCAAGTGGAGCTCTGATGAATGCCAGGCATTGGTATGCATTTATATTCCTTACCCTAGTTTGAAACTTTCAACTCAGAACTAGTCAAAGAAACACTCAGAGCAAGAAGTTTGCAATGCCTTTATCTGGATTTCAGCATAACTTAATCATTAAATTTGACAGAAACAGACATTCAGGCTTCTTAGATAAATAAGCACAAACAAGGATATGTTTTCATGTCTTAATTAAAGACACCATGCAAACTTTCACAGTGCTGAGTGGAAAAGTATGTGAACTCTTGGATTTAATAACTGCTTGACCCCTCCTTTCTCAGTAATAACCTCCACCAAATATTTTCTGTAATTGCGAATCAGACAATGACCAGAGAAAAGTTTTCACCATTCCTCTTCACAAAACTGTTTCAGTTCAGCAGTATTAGTGGAATGTTTGGTCTGAATCTTTTTCTTGAGGTCATGTCAACCTACCTCAGTCGAGCCGAGGTCAGGGCTCTGATTGGGCCACTCAAGAATTGCATTTTGTTCTGTTGTTGATTTACTCCCATGCTTTGGGCTGCAACACAAGAGTAAATAAAATTCTGTTAAGCTTCATCTGGCAGACATATGACCTTCCATTTTCCTGCAAAATGTCTTGATAAACTCGGAAATTCATTCAAGTTACTCAGACTCTAAAGAAGCCACACACATTGATGGACTCTCCACCACAATTTACAATTTAGGACAAAAACACTGTTGCCAGTAAGTTACTGTAATTAAGATTTACAGTAGCAAACTGTACTGTTTTTACAGTAACTTACCGTAAAAAATCTAATTCATTAGTATACTACTGTAATTAATTCATTTTAATATAGATTTAATTTGATTTTATAATTGTTATATATAGTTTATTTTAGTTTTATCCTACAAAGGTACTACTGGCATTCAATTAAAACAGACACAATAATTACTAATTTCTAATTCTTTACTTAAAACATTACATGTATATCACTTAAAAATACAGTCTTTCAATGCTGGAACAGTGCATCTTCACCATTTCTCCTGTCTTAGGATGTTTTGCAGTGCATTACATTGCATCATCTGGATTTATCCTAACAAAGAATCTTTAGGCAACAGACACATAACGGGGGGAAAAAAATACATAGCCATCTGCAAAACCCAGGTGCTGCTCCAAAACTTGGCCACCACCTTTGCTCACCATCCACATTGTTAGTGACAGAATTGTGTTAAAACTCTCAAAACCAAAGTTGTTTTCTTACCATGACTTATCAGTCTCAGGGTGGCTGGCCTGCTCATGTCTTTCTTGATGCTTCATTGCAGTTGCCTTTAAAAAAAATCTTAAATTCCATTAAAAACTATAACAAACTAATTCTAAAACTAAAAAGGCAGCTAGCCATAATACTGGTTTAACCTAGCTAACATATGATTTTTTTTTTTTTTTCTGAATAGGCTACTGGCCAACATTAACACCTGAACAAAATTTCACATTAGTTAAATTAATGTTAATATAAGATAATCGTTCCTCGTTAAAAATAAATATAATTTGGTAATTCAATAAGTTCACAAAAGTCATTTGAAATGACATGGCACAGTTTACCATAGTAAAGTTTGTTACCGCCGTGTTGACGAGTAAATGTTACTAGGTTAAACTGGTGTGCAAAAATCTGACAAAAACACACAGACAAACGTATAGATAGTTTTACCTTGCTTGCTGGTCTTGTTTGCTCGTAAGGTGCATCAACACAGTGCAGATGTTCTCCGGAACTCTTCCACTCTCGTGGGTTCATCCCCCGAGATTCCTCTGCCGCACTGCTAACGTGTCATCCTCGGACAAAAGACAATATTGAACCATTATAATCCATGATACTATGTACAGTGAGTAGATGCGGACAGTAAACTGATGCCCCGGTATATTTTTGATTTATGTAGTACTCCAAATGCTCACGCTGTTTCTGACAGAAAGGATTTCTGTCAGAAACGTATTTGCCAGTCATTACAAGCGATGTAACACGTCCAGTGTAGAAAGTTGTAGACACGGTGCAGAGCAAATCCTGTCAGTCCAAATGTGAGAAATAAGGAAAATAAAACAACTTCAGTGGAATGGCGCTATAGAGTCCATTACGGCAAATACAGTAGTATACAGCAATTTTAAAAAACTACAGTAAGTCTGTGTATGTGGGGTGTGACATCACAGAAAGTTCCCGTGATGCAAAGGGTATTACAGTTACTTATTGTAAAGGCAATTTGCAGTATTATACTGGGTGATATACAGTACAAATTACAGAAATGTCTAACAGTGTGAGATGCTTTCGTAAACATACTGTCATAACTATAGCTAATGTTGGGTGTTCTTATTGTAAATAGCTCAAAATGTTTGAGTTTTTCTACAGGTTGGACCAAAACCCTCAGCCTTGTCTCTTTGATTGGACTCTTGACACAGCTTCTGGAAAAGTCTTTAGTCTATGGCAGTAATGAACAATTCTGATCCTAGAGGAACACTGTTCTATAGTGTTTAGTTCCATCCCTAATCAAATACATCAAATCAAATATCTATAATTTTTTAATAATCAATAAACCATGATGTTTTGAGGTGTGTGGACCTGCAGGAACCGAACTGTCCATCCCTGGCCTAGTTATTTGCATAAATTTACCCACCTCCACTCCAAATTTTTATCCGGTGCTGGTCAACAAAAACATTAAAATGAAAAACTTATTAGTGAATCAAATAAATTAACCAATTCATGACCCCCCCCAAAAAAAATACAATGATCAATTCAAATCCAAAGTATACATACACAGAATTATCTGTAACATTTACACCATGTCCTAACTACACGCAATGCAACAAGATTCCAGCGACAAGCAATTTGGCTGTTCACACCAGACGCGACACTGCGACAGAATCAATCAAATATCACAGCCAATCAGAAGCATGTATGGGTGGGCTCTCTCAGGAAGCGCTCTGCACTTGCTATGAAATGGATGTTTATAATCGAATTCATAAATATTAAACCTTTAAACATCATTAAATATACAGTGGTTACGGAAAGTATTCAGACCCCCTTAAATTTTTCACTCTTTGTTATATTGCAGCCATTTGCTAAAATCATTTAAGTTCAAGTTTTTTTTTTCCTCATTAATGTACACACAGCACCCCATAATGACAGAAAAACACAGAATTGTTGACATTTTTGCACATTTATTAAAAAAGAAAAACTGAAATATCACATGGTCCTAAGTATTCAGACACTTTGCTCAGTATTTAGTAGAAGCATCCTTTTGATCTAATACAGCCATGAGTCTTTTTGGGAAAGATGCAACAAGTTTTTCACACCTGGATTTGAGGATCCTCTGCCATTCCTCCTTGCAGATCCTCTCCAGTTCTGTCAGGTTGGATGGTAAAACGTTGGTGGACAAGCCATTTTCAGGTCTCTCCAGAGATGCTCAATTGGGTTTAAGTCAGGGCTCTGGCTGGGCCATTCAAGAACAGTCACAAAGTTGTTGTGAAGCCACTCCTTCGTTATTTTAGCTGTGTGCTTAGGGTCATTGTCTTGTTGGAAGGTCCTGAGCACTCTGGAGAAGGTTTTCATTCAGGATATCCCTGTACTTGGCCGCATTCATCTTTCCCTCGATTGCAACCAGTTGTCCTGTCCCTGCAGCTGAAAAACACCCCCACAGCATAAGGCTGCCACCACCATGCCTCACTTTTGGGACTGTATTGGACAGGTGATGAGCAGTGCCTGGTTTTCTCCACACATACCGCTTAGAATCAAGGCCAAAAAGTTCTATCTTCGTCTCATCAGACCAGAGAATCTTATTTCTCTGTTTTTTAGCAAACTCCATGCGGGCTTTCATGTGTCTTGCACTGAGGAGAGTCCCTCAGTCTGCCATAAAGCCCCGACTGGTGGAGGGCTGCAGTGATGGTTGACTTTCTACAACTTTCTCCCATCTCCCAACTGCATCTCTGGAGCTCAGCCACAGTGATCTTTGTGTTCTTCTTTACCTCTCTCACCAAAGCTCTTCTCCCCCGATAGCTCAGTTTGGCCTGACGGCCAGCTCTAGGAAGGGTTCTGGTTGTCCCAAACGTCTTCCATTTAAGGATTATGGAGGCCACTGTGCTCTTAGGAACCTTAAGTGCAGCAGGAATTTTTTTGTAACCTTGGTCAGATCTGTGCCTTGCCACAATTCTGTCTCTGAGCTCTTCAGGCAGTTCCTTTGGCCTCATGATTCTCATTTGCTCTGACATGCACTGTGAGCTGTAAGGTCTTATATAGACAGGTGTGTGTCTTTCCTAATCAAGTCCAATCAGTATAATCAAACACAGCTGGTTTTACATGAAGGTGTGTGGCTGTCTTAAGGATGATCAGAAGAAATGGACAGCACCTGAGTTAAATATATGAGTGTCACAGCAAAGGGTCTGAATACTTGGGACCATGTGATATTTCAGTTTTTCTTTTTTAATAAATCTGCAAAAACGTCAACAATTCTGTGTTTTTCTGTCAATATGGGGTGCTGTGTGTACATTAATGAGGAAGAAAAATGAACTTAAATGATTTTAGCAAATGGCTGCAATATAACAAAGAGTGAAAAATTTAAGGGGGTCTGAATACTTTCCGTACCCACTGTACATACTGAGTGACTGATACCATCTTTGTTATGGAATATGCTTGTTGGTTTGCAGCGAGTTTTTTTAATGTACATCTTAGGTAAACTATTTATTGTTGCTTTCAGGCTATAGCCTAGCCTTAATGTCACACAAAATTATATTTAAACTCACGGAAATAGAAACCATTTCTAAAATATAAATTATGTGTGTTGCCAACACAGCTACTTAGAACAAAACCCTGTGATTAACATGGAAAATATACTTTGCGTGTAGTTAGGACAAGGAGTTATGGTTTCACACAACCTGAGAAACATTACATACAAATAAAAAAATAAGACCACAAGCAAAGACTTATGGTTTATTAGCATTAGTATTATCTCAAAAAAACACTGATAGAGTTAAATAAACTGGATTCAAACACTGGGCCTGTGAACATATGTCTGTATTTCCTCTTTGCTGCAAACAACATGGTCTAGCCACTTAAAGGCCTTAAGCGGAATCAGTTCTCACTGAAACAACCCCATTGCATCACTGTCCAACTGGCTGGCTGTGTTTTGAGTTGCTTTATAAAGAGCATTATGTAGTATAATGAGCATGTTACACTAGCCTTCAACCATGCTAACAGCACAGGATCATAAGTCCAAGAGCTTTCTGATGAAAGAGCCATTGAGAGCATTTCTACAGCCTGTGACAGAACCGGATGGCACTTCAATCTGATCACACACATTAACTCCTCATGTCTGAAGCAGGAGCGAGAGAGAGGGGGGGGGGGGGGGGGGGTGGTACACCAGTCCGCCTCATATGTTTGATCAATCCATAATCAGCATCATCATAGATCTGTTTATTTTTTCAGAAATCAGAAAGGTCCATTTTTAAAGTGACAAAAGATTAAAAACTTGCTTTCTAACTCACTCCCCTGTAATTTTTCTCGAGTACCAAGGCCTGAAAATGTAACAGCTTAAATCAACAAGCATTTTGTATAATGTTAAGAGAAAAAAAAAAAAAAAAAAAAAAAAACAGGGAAAAAAAAGCCTTTTTGACCTCATGCAAATTGCAAGCTTCCACTTCTATCACTGATGACCCTAAATACATTTCAATTCATTATGAAAGAACTCAGTTTCCCTCCTCTACTCCCACTTCCATCCAAGACTCTATCTCTCCAAGTCCTTCAATAATTAACATTGCTGCAAACGCAGTCGTCTCACAAAGCTGTGAATAATAGGAGACATTTGCATTCCCTTTCACTCACACACACCCGAGCGCGTTCACTCAGGAGAACTAAAGGTTGATTAATTCAGCAGGCCTGAGTGTCTAGAGCAGATGCTCAGGTGGCTAACGAAGGCAGACTCATTCATATGGAAGACAGGACTGCTCACAAAGAAATAACGGGAGAAGTGTTCCACTTACAGAGATTCTCAGGTAAATTAAGGTATTTCACTTCTCAAAAAAAAAAAAAAACCTGGCAAAAAAATGTTAAAGGTTTATAACCTTAAAGAACACTTGTGAGATGTGAAAAGCCAGAATGATCCTTCGTGTGAGGCCTTTGTACTGAAATTTGAGGCAAATCTTACAACAATGACTGATGTTGGAAAGTACTCACGGATCACACTATGATAATCTTTTCACACATTCCCAGTCGCACAATGCTAACAGCAAACTTCACATGTAGAGCGCTCTTTTCCTTATCACTCATATCTTCAAAGTCTACACACACCCGGCGGATCTTAAAATGACTAGCTCCTAAAAACCATAAAGCACAGAAATGACACACCCACACTCTCCATCAAGAACACAGGGATTTTTATGGCAAGCAAGGTGACAAATGAAACATTATTTGCACTATTTTAGTGTCAAAGGCAGCAAGAATTCCTCTCTCTTCTAACCTATAACTAGTGCCACAATCGGCTTATAAATCAATCAAAAATTGGCATGGTGCATTTATGATGGTCGTCGCACTGACACTTCGGCACACGCTCTACATCACGTGCTGTAAGAAGAAATGCATGATGTGTCCGGGCAAGAAATATGTAGCCGGACTGCTTTCCGGCCTAGCAGCTGCTCCCGCTCTTGACAGCGCATCAGTCATGGAGTTTGACTGGCTCACCGGCAGTAGAGATTACATTTGAAGGGGTTGGAAAGGCTGAAAGATGGCTCGACTGTCAGCGTTTCAATCTGCACACGCAAGGATAATTTGTTTACAGAATTTAAGAGTGGTCCCAGGGAGAGGTGGGGTGGCAATGCATTGGGAAGAACCAAACGAATGGTTCTAATTCATCTGCGATAGACTGCCATGGCCGGAAACGGAGAGAGTTGTGACACTGATATGACAAAATATCATTGGTAAGGTCACATCCTCGACAAATGGCTCACTGGTTGTGCTCGCAAAATGTACTCTCAATATGTTAAGAGAGATATGTTGTATACTGCTTGTGTGATACTGTAACGTGGAGTCAGAGACGTTCGGATCCATATGCAGTAGTTTATTAAAGAATGGTCAGACAGACAGAAATCAGGAACAGCATCAATTGTGTCAAGGGATATCCAGAATCAGTAACAATACCAGGCAGAGGTCGGGGCAGGCGGCAGAGAATCACAGGCAGTAGAAACAATCCAAGATCAGACATGGAAGGAACAAACACAAGGAAAACACTCGGAAATGCCAGACAGAACTAAATAAGACTTCGCAATCATTAAGAGTCCAAACACAGCATAGATAGGGGAGTGGTAATAGGGAACACCTGGTGGTGATTAGCCCTAAGCACGGGATTCTGGGAAATGGAGTTGGAAATGGGAATGGACACAAAATGCTAGAGTCCTGAGTGGAGTGCCCTCTACTGGAGTTCACGAGCACTCCAGCTGACGATTGTGACATAGCCCCCCCACCCCCAAGGAGTGGCTTCCAGACACTCCTAACTGAGAATAGACCAGAGTTCAGGTGGGAGGTGGAGTGGAGGCAGAACAGGGGGAGGGATGGAGGGCCAGGTCCACGTGAAAGTGGATTGACCACGGACCGAGGCAGTGCCAGCAGAGCAGGAAGCCAGGGTGGAGCAGGTGGAACTGGACCCCACCAGGGCAGAGCAGGTGGAACTGGAGCCCACCGGGACGGAGCAGACGGAGCTGGAGACCACCAGGGTGGAGCAGGCGGAACTGGAGTCCACAAGAGCAGAGCAGGCGGAACTGGAGCCCACCAGGGCGGAGCAGAGGACTCCCACAGCCGAGCAGACGGGACAGAAGCCCACCAGGGCAGAGCAGAGGACCACAACAGTCGAGCTGACGGGACAGAAGCCCACCAGGGCAGAGCAGAGGACCACCACAGCCGAGCAGATGAGACAGAAGCCCACAAGGGCGGAGTAGAGAACCACCACAGCCGAGCAGATGAGACAGAAGCCCACCAGAGTGAAGCAGAAGACCACCACAGCCGAGCAGACAAGACAGATGCCCACCAGGGCAGAGCAGAGGACCACCACCATGGAGTCAATGGCACAGGAGAGCAAGTCTGGTCAGGTAGGACTGAAACAAAGAACATAAACAGGTTAATGTGGCCCCTGTGGCCGTGATGAGGTGGTTAGAGAGTTCCCAAACGGCCTCCATAGCCGTGACAGGGCCGGCAGAGAGTTCACAGCCAGTCTCCATGGCTGTGACAGGGTAGGACAAGAGTTCATAGATGGCCTCCATGGCCCTGACAGGGCAGGCCGTGAGTCCATGGATGGCCTCTGTGGCCCTGACAGGGCAGGCAATGAATTCATAGACGGCCTCCTTAGCCGTGACAGGGCAGGACGAGAGTTCATAGACGGCCGCCATGGCCGTGACAGGACAGGCGGTGAGCTCATGGATGGCCTCCGTGGCCGTGACAGGACAGGCGGTGAGTTGGTGGACGGCCTCCGTGGCCATGACAGGACAGACCGTGAGTTCGTGGATGGCCTCCGTAGCTGTGACAGGACAAGCAGTGAGTTCCTGGGCGGCCTCTGTGGCCATAATAGGACAGGCAATGAGTTCATAGATGGCCTCCATAGCCATGACAGGACAGGACGAGAGTTCATGGATGGATACTACTGACATCTCTGAAGGTTCTGCAGCAGTTGCCGCCACCTCTGGAGGTTCCACAGCAGTAAGAGTCTCCTTGACAGCAACACAATAGGCTGAGAGAACATTGCTGGGTGCGACAGACAGGATGAGACGAGGCTCTGGAAATTCAGGTGAGATGTGACGAGGCTCCGGGCTGGCGGCCATCTCGTGGAACGTTTCTGGAATGGCAGATCCTGCAGGACTGCGATGTTCCTCAATCCAAAACACCCACAGTAAATGCAGAGCCACTTAGTTGAAGTGCCAGATCTTTATAAACTTCCAGTGTCCAGTTAGGTTTGTGCAATGGCATGATCAAACTAAGTAACTCAGACAGCCCTCCTCGGAAAAAGATCATAAGGCATACCTCGTCCATGTTGGTCAAGTGGGCCAACTCAACAAAGTCCATCACATAGTCCTCGATGGGCCGATCTCCTTGACGTAGAAACATAACTTAGGCTGCTGGATTCATGACTGACCTGGATGTACTCCTTAAGGCTGCTGGATTCTGGTTTGGCGAAGTCTTCTGTATTGTGGAGTCAGAGACATTCGGATCCATATGCAGTAGTTTATTAAATAATGGTCAGACAGGAATCATTAAGAGTTAAAACACAGTATATATAGGGGAGTGGTAATGGGGAACACCTGGTGGTGATTAGCCCTAAGCACGGGATTCTGGGAAATGGAGTTGGAAATGGGAATGGACACAAAAAGTCCTGAGTGGAGTCCCCTTTACTGGAGTTCATGAGCACTCCAGCTGACGATCGTGACAGATACACCCTTATGTGATAACACAATTTAGTCTTTATGTGATGTGCGTTTATGTGATCACATGCAGCGTTTATTAGAATTGCAACTTTTATTGTGTAGGACAATATTAATGTAGGGGGGAACCAAAGAAAGCGGAACCAAAGTGCGGGTATCATTGCACTGCGGTGCCTAGGTGACGGACGCCTTCCTCTTCTCTCATACAGAGATTTGTAGATGAAGATGGTGGTTTGCTCTTTCACTCACTGATTCCATGATTCTGTTTTCCAGGTTCGTACTCTGTAAAAACAATGATAAGAACTGTTTCCTCCTGAAGTGTATGTGGTGTATTGAAACTGTGATGAGTTGGTTATGGAATTTCTGATGTGTGAAGCCGAGTTAAAGAGTCGCGTTTTTGATTCATATTATTACATTAGTATTATGGTGGATTTCTGGATTTCAGAACAGTTCAAATCAAATATTCAGATGTGTGCAGTACATTTTATGGAGGACTGCTTCCTGATCCTGGGAGAGAAGACTACAATGCCGGTTGTTCTGACTCACAGTCTGTAAGTACGTTTACATATGTAAAGGATTTGCCACTGATGATTCAAACGTGAGTTTTGAGCAGTATAGAGCAGCGGTTCTTGATTCCAGTCCTCGCACCTCCCTTTGCTTTGCACATTTTGTATGTTTCTCAGATGTTTGTTCTATTCAAACCTAAGTGCCCTGCGATGTGGACATCACAGGATATTCCGCCATAATTCCAGTTCGAAGGGAACATATATTTTCCATTCAAAGTGCATTGAATGTGCAAGATGTCAATTTAAATTGTATTTATTTACAGAGGTATATGATGTCACATTTGTCTGTGTGTGAAGACGTTGTGCAGTGCAAATCCATGAATGAATGTTCCGAAGTGAGATTTGTACTTCAACATATTTCCCCTGCTCAGGGAGTAGGGAGCAATGAACACTGTGTAGGGATCATGTCAATGGGAACACAGTTCATGCACGGAGCTCACTTCTAATGAGCTGATTATCTGAATCAGGTGTGTTAAAGAGAGACATGCAAAATATGCAGAGCTCGGGGGCGTGAGAACTGGAACCGCTGGTGTAGAGCAGCACTTGTTGTTTGTCGTTTCTCCGATCACAAATGCAGACATGGTTTTATGTAGGGCACTATGATTTCTGCGATTGCGGGAAATGCGGACGGAATCGCAGAATGCAGTCATAAAAATGGAATTCACAGTTTAACGCGGAATGTCACAGAATTTGTAAAATTTTAAATCAATTAATAAAAAGTAGGTCATTACACTTAAATTAAATCGTGATATAGACTAGTATCTGTAAATATTAAGCTGCTAAAATCAATTTAAAAATGAATCCTGCATGTTCTGCGTGTCTCTGTTAATGAATGGCGCAGACACGCGGTTTCGTTTACTACAAACACAGCGCGCGTGACGCTCGCAGTGTTTTCAGCATCTGCTGTCTCTCTAAATGAGGACGTGAACACATGAACAACATCTCCAGAACTACTCTGAGAGTGACTACATGAGCATTTTACTGTTTGATTTGAGTAAAACTAGTGTCATATATCATACACAGAACTGTAAAGGTATTCACGGCAACCCGTCAAAATAAAAGTCCGGTATGATTTGAAGTCTATTTCTCAGTAGAATGTACATAGCCTACTACTACTACTACTACTACTAAAATGAAACAAACATTATTTTTTAATGATTAATCACACAACATTTCTTCTTCATGTTTTAATAGTAAATCCCCTTTGTTTGCTAAAAAATAAAGTTTGCTTAATTTTCAATAATAAAAAGATAAATGAAATTAATGTTTTATGCCTTCAATTGATAACCTGAAAAATTTAAATACACAACACAGAATTTCTGAGGGGAAAAAAATTCATAAGGCTACTTTAAGAAAAAATTTAATTAAGTTGTTTTATGCATTCAAATAATTAGACATGCTAAAACAGAATTTGGGAACAATAAAAAAAATATGGTAAGAAAAAATAAAACATTTCATAGGGCCCTAAACATGTCATTTTTGTTAAACTTTTAATAAATTGATGTGAAAATGGAGAAGTTGAAGTAATTAATTAGACTTATTTTTTGATTAATAGAATTAAATTTAACTATTAAAAAGGAGTCTAAAAAAACAGAAAAAAACAGAATCCATACAAATTTAAACGGAAAAAAATGGAATTTGAAAATAAATAAATAAATCAGAATATTGTAAAAAATAAAACGGATTTATGTTTATGCGGTATGATGCAACGCAACGCGTAAAAACACAGTCCAAGTCATTACAATCCATAATTATGTCCCCACTGGATGCAACAAATGGCTCGTTTGTAATGGGTTTTATTGTTATTGTCTTGTCGTGCCGGGGTTCTGACAGGGACATGCATCACAGTATGGCAAGGGGCGTAACATTTCCGTCACACGCTTGAGGCATTCGGCCAATCACAAAGAAATGGATAGTGAAAAAAGAAGTTGTTTTAGAGGAACAGCAAGTGATTAAATTAATAAAGTGTCCTAACCAGCCATGACGGGACACGAATCCAGTGACAAATAATTTGTCTTTCCACACCAAATGTGAAAAGGGGGAATGACATAACATAATCAATCACAACAGCCAATCAGAACAGCTCTCTCTGTTACGTGCTCTCTCACACTCATTTAACCTACAAGCGTGAAAAAATAAGCTATGTATTTACATCACTTGCATAATGGTTCACGAGACATCATGCCTTTCATAGTTTTACTTGTGGAACTTGAGGAATTTGTCATGTAATACCTGATGAAAAAACATGAAAAGCATTTCAATCTATGAGATTTACATGCGTGTTACATGACGAGCAGAAATAAAAACCCAGGAGCTGACAAAATGTAGGTATCACAACTAGTCAGGACAAAACTCTGATTAACACAAAACATTTTCCTTATCACCAGGTGCACTGGCACGACCCACATGAAATATTATGTTTTTTTATGCTCTTTGAGAGGAAGAAACAACATTTCTGGATGTTTAATGTCAGATTTTAAATATGAATGTGGCAAGCAGTTTTTCAGATTGCAGGATTTCCCCATTCAAGTAGATAGGACTAGGTCTTGGATGCCCAAAAAAAAAGCTGCCCAGATGCATTGCAAATATGGCTGTCAAGTGAACTGAGTTTCCTTGAAAAAGACTTTATCACTTAATCACGATATGTCAGGCTAAAACAGTGTTATATTTACTACTTCTTTCTGTGTATCATGTGAATGCGTGTGTATGCACCTGAAGTGTCTAAATTAAACCCGTTTTTTTTTTTTTTACTCCCAAAGGACAGACCTGACTCGAAGACAATATGGCGTAAGTGTTAAATATGTATTATTAGGTGTACAAGTATACGAATGTGTTTGATTGCCGCTTACAGCAGATGGTGCGCAGACATACCTATAACACTGAATGTTCTCAACAGACACAATCTGTCCCAGAAACAGGTGTTTCACCTCTTTTTGTCTCCTTTCCTCTTTTTACGGACCAACATCCCCAGCCGAAGAGCTGCCTCTGTTGACTCGGCATGTCGCCGTTTCACACTTGCTTATTTCCCGGTCCTTAAGAGGCCATTTGAGGCAGTGCTCGAAGACTGAGCGACATGTCTCCCCTTTTGCTAGGCCAATAAAGTGCTATTTGTTTATTTTTAGGCTGTATCCTGCTGACCCAGGAGAGGCTTTTAGCACATTTCCTTGCTTTTCCGCCCCCTCCCTCGTGCTTTTTTCCCGTATTGTTTTGAGCATTTTTTCCCCCCACTCGTCTTTTGTATTGAACGAGTTTGCTGGAGGGAGAGAGAGTTGGCAGGAGAACAAACGAATCTGTCGGTGACTCTCTCACTTTCACTCAATCTGTTGCTCTCTCTCCCACCTCCTTCCACCACTCGTTCTCTCTCTAAGCAGCACAGGTGTTGCTGTGGCAATGATGGCAGCCTTTGTCTGGCACCGTGAACTTTGTTATTGCATCTACACACTCGAACATCCCAGATCAGACAGACACACACACGAACGCATGTACGCAAACGCGTGCACCGATCCGTTGTATCAGTGTCCTCTGCGTTTCATCATCAAAGCAGCATGTGGCCGGCGGTTTGAGGAGCAGAATATGAAACGGATAAAACAAATCGTTTGATGTCGGAGAGACAGGCATGCCGTCAGAAAGTACTTAAGCTCTTCCTCCCGATGGAGCGCACAAATTCCTCTCTTTCTTTCCTCATTAAGTTTCCTTCGTCTTCACATTTCTTTTGTCTTCCCCGTCAGGGCAGTTTCAGAAAGCTTGCATCATTGTTTATGATGCATTATTGTCAGGAGATTAATGAAATAATAAATATTGACTTACTTAAACATTCTGTCAAAGGATAAGGTGCGTGATCTTTGTGTGTGCATGAGCAGCCGTGCATTTCAAACCACATCTATGCCTGAGGAAACTGCTTGAGGAGCTTGTATATTTTTCCACAAACCTCTATAGAGGAAAAGAAAAAAACATTTTTTTTTTTTTGATTACCGGTTCATTGATTTACTGAGCTGAGTGGTTTACTTGTGTTGACAAATATGGTTTATTCTAGCAGTGTTTACGCATGTGATCCAGCAGTGGTGTGTGGTTCACTTTTGAAGTGAGGTGGCTAAGTTCTTGCTCTGTGTTTGCATTTTTCATGTTCCGTATGAGGTTTACACCTTTTCCTCTTTAAAGACAGCATCATTTTACCTTAAACTTCACTATCAACAATCAACCAATATGGCAGCAGCAAATTTAGATACTGTTTGCACCAAGTATAAATAGCAACACTCAACTAGTCACATGTATTTTGACGTTTCACTCCTTGACACTCCAACCACATTTGACTAATATTTGTTGACTAATATTCTGTAGGACAATATTACTTCAGAGATATGGAAAGCACTCGTTTATATAATTTCATACTTGTTTAGATTTATTTCTTCATAATCTCCAAGTCAGTTATTTTCGCATCCAAATTTGTTGAGGAGTCGCTGCCTCACGTCTTCTCAGATAAAACGCCTCTGATGGGATCGCATCTCAAAGAGATCACACTCATCGCCACCGTTCTGCCACACATCAACGCCAAAGAGGAGTCAAGCAGCCTTTAAAGTGTAAATATATCAGAACGACCTTTGTTTAGCTAAAAATATGAATATGCGTTCATATATTTTGAAGATGAAAGGGTCAATATCTAACGTGTCCGACCTCATCCTTCAAAGCGCTTCTCAGAACTATGTTTTGAAGGCATTCTCATGTTAACCTTAACAAGCGTGTATTACCATGTGATTGATCAGCTGATGAAATGACACAGATGAAAGGTGTTTGTGATTCACAAATAAGGTCAAAGCGAGTGCAAATAATGGTGATTTTCTGTTTCTGCCAATTTCATTTCTTTGTTATGATCTTTACCTCTTTCATTCAATTACTTTATTTACTAACACTGGACTCGCATTAGATCCTTAGACTAAACAAAAATAACCATCTGAAAATCAGTCAAAATGCAATTATAACTGAAACTACATCCTAACACAACAGATGGCAAGGTGTCTAAGAGGCTTTGGGACATCTCCTCTGCTCAAAAGAATACAGAAGCATTTTACAGGCAATTGAATATGGAAAAATATCATTAAATGGCGAGGCACAGGGGTGCTACGATTATGGGTACGAAGTATGGCAACATCGCACGTGATTGAGTGCTTAAGGATGACAAATCAGACTCACAAAAAAATAACACAACTATGATGTCATCAATAAACCAGAACTACACCATTGACACTGTTATAATTCTATGCCAGAAGGGGATTGCCAGTGAACAATGGAACGCAGCAGAGGTTTTTTTCTTGCACCTCGGAATGGAAGGATGAAACAAATCGCTCGGATGTCAACTGAACGAGAGAGTTAATAATTCATTTGTCTGGTGGAGGGGAGAGGGGATGAGAGAGGGAAAGAGACAGAGATTCTTTGAAGAAGGGGTACAGATGGTCATCAGATGGGGCTGAGAGTCTGAGTGTGGCACGGTGCTTTGACATCACCTGGGTGCACACACACCATATGCCACTAGACCTGACAACCTGCCACACACACACTTACACACACTCACGCACACACCTGTTTGTGAACTCACTCATGTTTAACACCTCTCTTCATGCATACTAATCTTGCCTAAAATGAGCATGTTGTACCACCATGTTGTGCTAAAAACCGCTGATCTTCAATTCTTCTCATTTTAAAGCCAAACAATGTTAACTTTTGGTTGCAGTTATGTTGTGTAAAACATTTTAAAAATGTTCTAGCAATTACCTTAACAACAACAAAAAATCATAACTAGAAATCTGTGGACATAAAAGGGTTATGATAACATTACCATTATTATTCATTAGGTGGATATTTGTGCCCAATTTGAAAATTTTGTCATTAATACCCCCATGTCGTTCCAAACCCGTAAAAGCCTTGTTCATCTTCAGAAGACAATTTAAGATATTTTGGATGAAAACCCGGAGGCTTGTGACTGTCCCATAGACTGCCAAGTAAGTTACACTGTCAAGGTCCAGGAAAGTATGAAAGACGTCGTCAGAATAGTCCATCTGCCATCAGTGGTTCAACCATAACGTTATGAAGTGACGAGAATACTTTTTGTAAGCAAAGAAAACAAAAAATAACGACTTTATTCAACAATTCCTTTGTCAACAGTCTCTTCTGTGTCTCTCCATATCACTGTATCACTCTTCTGTATCAACCGTGCCACAAGGATGCACTGTTTTCTTTCAAATCAAAGCTAAATACACATAGAAACAGCACATCCTTGTGGCGCGGCTGATACAGAAGAGCATACGCAGCATACGGCTGAACCACTGATGGCAGATGGACTATGCTGACGATGTCTTTCATACTTTTCTGGACCTTGACAGTGTAACTTACTTGAGAGTCAATGGGACAGTCACAGGCCTTCCGGTTTTCATCCAAAATATCTTAAATTGTGCTCCGAAGATGAACAAAGCTTTTACGGGTTTGGAACGTCATGGGGGTAAGTGATTAATGACAAAATTTTCATTTTGGGGAGTATCCCTTTAACACTTTTTTTATGCATTAAATTATGCATTTGCATAATGCTTCAGAAATTGTGTCGTGCTGTTATAAGAATGTATCCTTTTTTAAAGCATTATAAACTTCATTACCACATCCAGTCTGGTACTACTACATTTAAAATCACTAAAATATATTAACAACATTCATTTTTAAAAGTAAAGTGTTTCCTAATAACAAATTACTAAAGAGAGAAAGAGAAAGAGGGGGGGGGGGGGGGGGGGTCATTGGGGGGTCATGCAACTCCAGTGTTGTATTTTTTAAATGTCTGTCATTTTACCTCTTCTTAATCCAGATGATATCAGAAGCTACACGATTAATGTAAATCTGAATAAAACTTACATTACCAGAATGGTTTTGTGTCAATTTTGAAAACTACTTTTTTTTGTTTGTTTTTTTTTACACTAAATATTAAAATTTTTCAGCTTTCAGATGACGTGACATAATCCTGCATTCCCAGAGTGATAGTCTGAAAAGCAGATAATCTCAGATGCCGTACTTCATGTATGAAATCAGTAGAGCATGAACGCAAAATGAAAGAGTGCTCTTTATACACACAAACACATAGGCCCTACATGCACACACAAACATTCAGGAAAGAGGTTATTGATGACACAGTCTGCGAGAGATAAGCATCATTACCCCAGTGCAAAAGAGAGACCGAGAGAGAGAGAAAGAAAGAGAGAGAGGGAGAGAGAGAGACAGAGATAAAGAGTTTTGAGCTTTTTTTTCCATTTTAAAAATCATGATGTGTAACATTCACCTTAATTAAATTGTGAGTATCATTGCCATGAACCAAACACTTGCACAGGAATAACCATGAAAAACTAGATTTTATATTTTCTGAAGGAAATCGGATTACTATTCGTGCCTGTACAGTATGAGATAAGTTAAGTTTTATACTTAGGTGGTTAGGTGGTTTGAAGACAGTAAGAGCAATAGTAATATCGATGTTTTAGCCACTAATGTTCTCTCATACTCCAACACACACACAAAACTACTCCCATCCCCGCCTACCAACTTTCCTCAAGGGAGAAACTAACAATGGGAGTCAATACTATATTTTGATATCTTAGACTTTAAAAAATGACCTGACAGGTGAGTGTGTCCATGTGAAAACATTGAGGATCCTGTGTGTATCGTGTGTGTATGTGTGTTGCTTTTTCTGAGATGAAATGCTGAGCATGCACAGATGATAAGATGTGAATTGTGCGGCATAAAACAGGGAGAGAGAATAAATAATGACTGAATAGAATAAACCAGGAAGGAAACAAGTCACAAAAAGAAAATGCTGGAGTGGCAAAAAGGCGAATCGGCATAAAGCCCTCTCAGATCCCTATGTATCGGAATTTAAAAATGTGACTAGCAAAATAAATGACAAAAGAGGGAATATGTGCTAAAAGCTCCTCCTCCTGAGGAGTAAAACCAGGGGACAATGATTCCCTGTAATACAGGAAGTTGAAGACTGTCTGACATGTCCATCCCGCAGCAGCTATGAGAGCCGTAAATCACTCATCAAGCCGGAGTGCTGCGTGACACCAACTGAAATATGAAGAGCCGTTTCTTTTGACATCTGGAGTAAATCTGCGGCTCAGCGCTCAATTCTGACACACTAAAGCCACAGCACCATTTTATGATGACAACAGAATATTAAATTTATATCTCCCACCCTCCCCTTCCTTCCATCTTCAGTCTGTCTGTTCCTCCACCTCCTTCTCTTCCTCTCGGCCTTCCTCATTTACTTGTGCGGAGGAGGTTTAATACACTGCAGCTTTGCGGTTGTCCTGAGGTTAAATGGATATTAGAAAACGAGAACAATGTATAAATGGTTGCTAGAAAAACAGTGAGTTTGAGTTAAAAACATTTCTACTGGATTTAAACAGATTATGTGATTTATACATATAGGATTTGTTTTCCCCGAAAACCTAATGTTAGCTTCGCTCATACACGGTCTGCAAGTTTCTTGTCAGTGCCAATATTTCAAATTGCCTCTCAGCAAAGCATGCATTACATCATGACTGGTTCACCAAAGATTCATGCAGAAAGGTGGCAGATAAACTCTAAAAGTTATACTGAAATGTTAAGTTGTACTGAAGCACTACGTAGAAGTAGTACTTGGTCTGTATGGCACTTTTTACAAAATCACTGTTACACAAACAATACATGGATCTTGTTTAAATATATAAACAATATACCTAAACAATAGTCCTACTAGTCTGTGCATACCAAGCAATACATCTGTATTAACATAGATAACAGATAAAAAGTTAAAGTGGTCATGAAATGGAAAATCAAAATGTTCTTGATATTTATACATATGAGAGGCTCCTCTACAATAAAAATATACAGCAAATTTCAGAACTCAAAACTAATTCCCCAGTTTAAAATATAAAAACATTTTGCAAGATTTGAAATCAGGATAATCGTGATGTCACAATCTGACTCTGAAACACCCCATTTCATGACCATCATGACCTGTGATCGTTGTGTTGCAAAGTGGTTTACAGCCGTTTATGCCATAGTGAATCAAGCATGTGACTAAAAGATCGACTTCAAACTGTTACTGTTAGTACCGTGAAATCGATCTGTTCTCTATATGGAGATACATTTTTATTATTATTATTATTATTTTTTAATGACCGATGACTAAAGCTGACTTTTCTTGCAGAATCAATTTCTTCAGAACAATCTTTTGAACATGTTTAACTGTCAAAAAAGGCTTCTTCATGACATGACCCCAGTCAATACATGATGAAAAACACACAGTCAATACACACAATGAAATATGCAAATTTAAATGTAAGTGATGAGTGTCAATGAGCGTGTGCTGACAATACCATTATAGGCCACAGCTCATATGCTTTTTCTTGTTTGATATCCTGTTTGATATGCTATGACATTACCTTCACCTAGTCTTTATTAATAATATAATAGGGCATTCATACTATTATTATTATACTGTATTTGATTAAATATAAGCAGGGATAAAATTGTAGATTTAGGCTGGATTATATCAATCACCTACCCTTTAACAATAAGGATATATTAAACAGCATGAATGCGGAAAGCCATTAGTATTTAATTGGAATTTAATTGATTTATCAAGCTCTTAATCTCATTAAATGCCATTAAATCTCAGTTTATTAACAGCAGAGGCGTTACATGTCTCTCACGTGTGCAGAATTAGGCGGAGTGAATTATGAGGTGGTTAAATACAGGCTAGCTGAGTCAGGATAGCTGTAATAGATGAAGCCTCTAAGCGGCGATATCTACAGCTACAGAAGAACATCAAAATAGAAAACATTATGAATGGAAAGGATCAGAAAAAGAAACACCTCTAGTTGCTAAAGAAGAGAGAGGGGGAGAGTAAAAGGAAACTATTATTTACTGTGAAAAGTTTTCTTCAACCCATATTGATTGGATTCAGGATCACCCGTTAAGCTGATAATAATTGAAAAACGCTTGTGGTGCTCTGTTGGGATGTTGGAGGAAGAGAGAGAGGGTTTTTGATCAGAGACTGTTCACCAGACAGAAGAAATAGTCCCTTGGAGTCCACAGAACTGACTGGAGCACACACACCAAAACACAGACAGACAGAGCGTCACACGTCACACATGCTTTAACACACTCTTTCTGTCTACTGAAACATAGCTGCTTCTTTCCTTAATGGAATACTTCATCCAAAAATGGAAACCCCTTCACTTTAGAAGACTTGGAATATAGCGCATGAGTATGGATTTCTTTCCTGATACTTCTGATACTTTGAGCTTGACAGCCCCGGTCTCATTTTGCTTTTATTTTTACATCCACAACACTGTATAAAGCGACTTACAAATGAGAAATACAAAATAAGTACTGAAATATAGAATTTTTTTTTTTTAAAAGAGGTACAGACTGCAAAGAAAGTGCATTAAAGAGAGCGCATTAACATGATTGAGCCTGTTCAAGAGCTCATGGAACAGATGTGTCTTCAGACATTTCTTAAAAGTTGCAAGGAGTTTGTCTGTTTTGGAGGTTTGTGAGATCATTTCAATAGATTATCTGTTGTTTTCTTTATTAGATGGCTAAGTTGATTATTTACACTCACTCAAATGTTCATAGTCAGAAAGGTTTTTTTTTTTGCTTTTTGGATAGAAGTTAATACTTTTATTTGGCCTAGTTAAAAAAAACAAAACAAAAAAACAAACGCGTGCCTGTGCCATTCATTCACAACAGAGACACGCCGATGCAGGGATCATATTTAAATAGCATCATCCAGCAGTTAGTGGAATACCTAAATGGAAGACATTTGATATTTATTAGCAACTCTGACTTTCTTTTTCTAGATGCATATCTATCAAATTACTATGAAATAGAAAATATATAACACGATAAACTAACTAATGATAGATCAAGTGGCTGAATCCAGCCCATTTATAACAAGAGACTAGAAAACTTTACAGTCTGCTTTCATGTCCAATATCACACAATATTCTTCCACAAGGAGATTGTCTGTCCTCTGGTGAGATGGTGCTAATCCAGTTCAGAGTTCTGAGAAAGAACATGACTCTTCCATATTCAAGGAAGAGAGGATTTGATTTGCATCACTTCATTTTCATATCCTCTCTTTCCCTGAGCACACGTGCATAAGTGCACGTGCATGCCCCGTAAAATCGTCACATGTGAGCAGTAAACTGACAGCTCAGAGCCGGATTGAAGATCGATGGGGCTATGTTCCAGTGACGTCATTATGCTTCAACACCCTCCTCATATTTCTCCCCCTCTCTCTCATACAGTATGGATTTTTTTAATTCATTGAGGTCACTGATTGCTGTTAATCTAATCTGGCCTGATTTTAATGAGATAAAATCTGCCACCACCATGAAGAGATGTAAAAAAAAAAAAAAAAAAAAACCTTCCTAAGGGCCAGTTTTACTATCAGCTTGTGCCAGCGCAAACCCTCATTTGGCATTAAAAAACTACTGTCAGTACTTACTAAAGACACGCAGTGGGAAAAGGCGTGGACAGTTATTTTTGCGACTCACCTTATTGAATATGGACTTGAAGGAGTTTCCCTTTCGATCTGTATGAATATTTCACTACTATGACTGGCTAACAATTGTGAATGTTTGATAGCCTAGTCTTCACAGATGGATGATGCTGTGATTTACATTAAAAAAGCAGAAATACTACAGTATATATCAAACGATCTGTAATAACAGACAAAGCAGTAGTGATCCAATTTTGTCGGCATAGCATCATGTTTTAGTTTCAATCTTTTTGAAAATCCTGTGTCGAATTATGCCTTGTTTGTAAAGGAATCCGTGATAAAAAATAAAGTGAACAAAGGACCAACGCAGTCTGGCACTTCATTAAAAATAAAGTTCATCAAACTTTGTCGTTTGGTTTCTGCGTAGACCTGCGTTTTCTGCTATTATCATTTACCTACTAGAGGCGCAAATCATTGGGGGGGGGGGCTAAACAGATAGTGCTGTATAATTGGTGGGGCGGGGCTAAACCAGTAGTGCTGTAGGAGCAGGCATTAATCATCTTCTGCGGAGGCGCAGTTTAGCTGCACTATTACGTCATAAAGTGGCACATTCCAAAATCTGTCTTTTTGGCAGACTGGCTTCAATATACAGTAAGCTGTTTTTAAACTAATGAGAAAGTGTTGAGTTTTGAAACTTGAATGTTTTTATAGCACAATGACCTTATATATCAAAAAATAAAGGGAATTTTGATTTTTCAGTTCATAACCCCTTTAAACTGTAATAATATTCCACAATACCAGTGTTTTTACAGTATTAAATACAGCCACCCCATTTAAAACAAACTCAAGTCATTGGTTAGAGGTAATGCTGCTACAACGGACTGCTCACCGCTCACAAAATACACACCTTCCAAAAAAAAATCATGTCAATAAATTTCAGATTTCAATTTCTGTGGACAGAACAATCCTATTTTTATTCATTGCAGGCCTCTGTATATTGGAGAAAGACAACAAAAGCATGCATTGTGTGTGTTTTGTGTAAGGCTCACTATAAAATGCTTTAGGGCTTTGACAGACAGAGAATTTGCCCTGCTCTCTGAGCCTGACTTGTGGCCATCACTCTTGTGGACTAAGGCTTATACAGAGACACAGAGAGAGAGAAAGAGAGGGAGTGTGACCTTGATGACAGCAGTAAATTCGGACAGGAATGTCAACAGCCACAAGACATATTAGTGTCACGCCAGTGTGCCCATAAGTTTACCTCTGCAAATTACAAAGCGGCCATAAGATCACAGGAGCCAATCAGAGAGTCTGACCCTTGCTTAAATCATGAATGCCAAAACTGTTTTATCCATCCGATGCCTGAACAATTCTATACTGGACAAGCGTGGGTGCCTGTGCCAGTGCCCAATCTGGTCCAATTCTTTTTGTTTCTACTGAAGAACATGTGGTTCTAGGTCAAAAATGGCTCAGCACCAGCTCTATAAACCTGCTGTCCAGATGATCACCACAAAACTCTGACTGACAAAACTAAATTACATTGCTCCTATTATACGTCAGCAAAGGACTGAACACTGGAAGTGATGTGATATTCAGTTGACATACATTCTATTTTTGTCGCACTGCAAAGTTACTCAGCCACTTTATTTTCCCTGCCCATCTAAAATGATTTTTTATATAAATCATGTGTGAACTGACTGCTTTGATTTTTATTTGCCATATATTAAACAATTTCTCCCAGATGCATCAAAGTCAGTTTGTAGTGGCATAAAAATGCTGAATTAGATGATTTATGTCAAAATATACACACTGACAGCATCTTATAATGTCAAAGCAGTTGGAAGTTATGCATTCTTTGATGAGAGTTGGCGATGTGAGGCTGCATGAGATACAGCAACTGTTGGTGATTCGACTGGCAGCAAATGACAAAAATGTGAAAGTGAAAGTGATGTGACATTCAGCCAAGTATGGTGACCCATACTCAGAATTCGTGCTCTGCATTTAACCCATCCGAAGTGCACACACACAGAGCAGTGAAGACACACACACACTGTGAACACACACCCGGAGCAATGGGCAGCCATTTTTATGCTGCGCGCCCGGGGAGCAGTTGGGGGTTCGATGCCTTGCTCAAGGGCACCTAAGTCATGGTATTGAAGGTGGAGAGAGAACTGTACATGCACTCCCCCCACCCACAATTCCTGCCGGCCCGAGACTCGAACTCACAACCCTTCGATTGGGGTTGTTTTTTTGATCTGCAGAACAACTTAAGTCTGGGGTGATGAAAAATCAGCTACGCTGTCACAGAAATAAATCACATTTATATATTTATATACTTATATTAAAATTGAAAATAGTTATTTTAAACAAATACTATTTCACAATATTACTGTTTTTACTCTTTTTTCATCAAATACATCCAGCCTTGATGAGCAAAACAGACTTCTTTCAAAAAGATTTTGAATAGTAACTTCTGAATAGCAGTTTCCATGTCATATTTTCATCATATGGTAACATGCATGTATAGTAACTCTTCAGGTTCCTGGAAGCCTGATCCATAGGTGTGGAGTATTGTGTGATTTTGATGGTCAGTGTGTGTGGCTGAGAGGAAGACATTCGGTCAGTGAAGCTCTGAGATCTTCAACATGTTGAAATCTTAGCCCTCAGCCCTGAACACTCTTTATCAAACAGACTTTCATTCACTCGTTCGCTCAATCCTTTCCTCTCCCTGCCCCACACTCACCATTCTGTTGTCTCTGAGGGATTTCTTTCATTTAATTCTGTGCTGCAGTAGTCCTGGGTTGAGTTTAAAGGGCTGGGATAACTGTTAGGACTGATCAATAGAGCCTGGCACCAACAACAGCTCTGTGGAGACAACACACACACACACCACTGAAAGGACACAACAATTTTTCATCAATACTACAGCATCTGACTCAAGGCAACTTCACCACCACCTCGGTCACTAATTATGCCCTTCACCCAGTCCTCATCTTTTCAAAAGAAAGGAAGAAAGAAAGACAGAAAATTAAGTAGGAATAATGTATTTTTCCCACTGCTGAACATTTGGTGTCTGAGCCTGAGGTTGCAATACACGTATACCTTTACTGCAGTACATGTTTGGGGTGGGCGATATGACCAAAATCTTATAAAAAATTAAAGTGACATTAAAGTGATGTGACATACAACCAAGAATTCGTGCTCTGCATTTAACCCATCCAAAGTGCACACACACAGCAGTGAACACACACACACCGTGAACACACACCTGGAGCAGTGGGCAGCCATTTTATGCTGAGGCACCTGGGGAGCAGTTGGGGGTTTGGTGCCTTGCTCAAGGGCACCTTAGTCGTGGTATTGCCGGCCCGAGACTCGAACCCACAACCTTAGGGTTAGAAGTCAATCGCTCTAACCACTAGGCCACGACTTCCCCACATATCCCCCCCATTATATCACAATATATATATACAGTGCCCTCCATAAGTATTTGAACAGTAAAGACAAAATTGCTTTCTCTGCTGTGGAGTCATGCGACAAAACTACAGAATGTCACATTTCATTATTAGGTCTTTCGACACATACTTGTTTAACCAAATAAAAAGGACAGCACTTTCAGACTTCATCCCACTATTTGATGTGAGCATAAGTATTGGAACAGATTTAAGGCAGATGTAAAAGATAAAAAGCTAATATTTAGTTGCAGATCCCTTGCATGCAATCAGAGCAGTGAGTCTGCAACCCATAGACATCACCAGACTATTGGTCTTATGCTTTGGGGAGTTTCTGTCTTTAGTCTCCTCTTCAGCTGGTGAAATTAATGTTCAATCAGATTTAAATCTGGAGATTGATTTGGGCAATCTAAGACTTTACATTTCTTTGCCCTGATAAAGCCCTTGACTGAACTGGCAGGGTGTTTTTGGGTCATTGTCCTGATCTAATATGAAGTGCTTTCTAATGAGTTTGGTGGCATTTTCTTGAATACTGGTAGCCAAGATCAGTGGTGGCTTGTCAGGGGAGGCACAGCCTCCCCAAAATTTTGAGGTGAAAATGGTTCATAAAATTCACAACTTATTTCAGTTCATATCTCAGAATGTGTATTTTTTGTTTGTAATTTCACAGTTGTAATACCATAAAATGTTAATGAAGTTGGAAAGCGCTGCATTTCTATCGCAAATGTGCCGAATCTGCTGATGTAATTACAACCGCTAGGTGATAGAGAAGGGGAGAGGGAGGCCGGGGCAGAGCTGAGCTCTCGTGCCTCCGTTGGTAAAAAAAAAATTAGCCAATCAGCAGCGAATGTTCACTTTCAGCACTGTTGAGTGTGGAGAAAAGAAACCTCGTAGAGGAGGCTAGCCTCCCTTCTGATATCAACCAATCATCATACAGACGTAAATTACGTGATATTAGTTTGGACGTCTCGCACTGCGCTGATAATGATCCAAGTACTTATGATGAGTAGCGATATTGAATATTTGATCGCCAACAGATTTACCAAGCTGTCATTCAAACAGTATATATACAAATTAAAAAAGGGAAAACACGTCTAAGCTGGGTATAGGCTACAGCAGTCGGCTTAATTAAATGGCACAACAGACAGCTCTCCTTTAACACAGGCTTTTAAGAAGGAATGGATGTTTGCTTCAGGTGATAGAACAGGTAAGTGATATTATATTATCTTGTTGTATGTGTGTCGCTTTCTTTACGTTTTCTGACTAAAAGCAACCAAAAAGCAATTTAAAGCAGTTAAGCAAATACTAATAATAATCGGCAGGGATCCCAGACCAATACAATTAGTGGTCCTCCTCTATTTTAAAACCCACGAGCCGCCACTGGCCAAGATGATTTTGTACCATTCCAAATTAATTCTGCTACTGCCATCATAAATTAAGTCATCATTAAAATTAAGAGGTCCTCCTGTTCTAGAGACAGCCATGCATGCCCATGCCATGACACCACCTCCACCAAGCTTTACAGATGAGGTTGTATGCTTAGGATCATTTGCAGTTCTGTTTTTTAACGTTTGCTTTCCAATCACTTAGATAAAGGTTAATCTTTGTCTCATCGGTCCATAAACTCAGTTCCAAAACTCTACTGGCTCACATTTGTGAAGAATCTTGCCTTTCTGTTTTTGGTACTGATCAGAGGTTAGCATCTTGCTGTGTAGCTTCTTTAATTCTGTGTCAAAGTCTCTTGCGGACTGTAGATTAACAGAGCATCACCCCAGCTTTCTGGAGGTTGTTGGTGATTTTACAGACATGTATTTTAGGGTTAATTTTCACAGCTTTTATGATTTGTCTGTCATCAACTGCTGTTGTTTTTCTCAGCCGATCAGGTCATCGTCGGTTGCTGATGTTGCCGGTAGTTTCCAAACTCTTGTTTTTTTCTCCATGCCCTTTTTCCTATAGGTCTAATTGACTTCCTTGTTTCTTTTAGCATCCAAATTGCTGTTGGCTTCCTCGTCTTCATCCTGGTTTGTGTGTGTCATCATCGAATGCAAGACTTAGAATGCAGAAGCAATGGATATAACTGATAAGACACATTCCCTGCTTTTAATATCTAAAGAATTAATGCAACAGGACACAGCTGAACACTTAGAAAGACCCGTGAGGCAATACTTATGCTCACATCAGATAGGGAGATAAAACTTTGTGTTGAATCACCCAATAATAAAATCTGACATTCTGTAGTTTTGTCTCATATTTTAATCATATTTACAGATTTCTTGACTCCACAGCAAACAGAACAATTTTATCTTTACTGTTCCAATACTTACGGAGGGCACTGTGTATATATATATATATATATATATATATATATATATATATATATATATATATATATATATATATATATATATATATATATATATATATATATATATATATATATAATTTTTTTTATTATTAACAAAATTAACAACCAAACGTGAAACAATTCTCTAAGAAAATATTTTGTGTGGCACTGATGTGTCGTATCAGGCACTGATCAGGTAGTACTCCAGAGCAAATACTTGATTTTTCCCTCTTGAATTCAGGCCGTGAAGTGCAACAGGATGAGCTTTACACACATGGCACAAACAGCGTGTGTGTAGGAGGGAAACTAAAACAGCCAAATAGCTTTATCAATAGCGCTGAGGGGCACAGGGAAATCGAGAACCCCATCGTCTGTAAGCGTAATGCACATAACCTATTAATAACCCAAAACACACACCATAATCCACACACAAACTAAAATTACAACACACGGCACATATCGCACTTCCTGATAACGGTACTGCTACAAACGACAAGCCAGAGAGCAACCTCATATCTCACAGCACACCGAGAGATCCACGGCACTTAACGTGTAGTGTGTGTCTTCGTGTGTGTCTTATAGCCCATCTGGTCGGATTTCTTTACAAGGGTTTCCCCTCCCTCCCACTCACATGAGGTTGTTTTCCCGTTGAGCGGAAAGTCTTTAGAGAAAAGAAGGGGATGGGAGAACAGAACAAGTGTGCTAATGGATTCATGAGGTCAGACCGAAACAGTGGATCAGGACAAACACACGCAGTCACAAAGCAACCCTCTGAGGAATAGCCAGACAAAACAGGCAGCTCCGCAACGACAGCATTTCACTCTGGGCGTCTGTCTAACAGAGCGAATGAATTTGATAGAGCGTTTGCTCTCAGAGACAGTGAGAGCTTCAAAAGCTTCTATCTGTGAGTGTACATCCGTGACAAACGGACTGTTAGATGACAGCATCGCTAACAATTTGCAGAGTGGCTATTACGAGGCATACAACTCTGTTGTTGCTTAATGCAAGCGTGAATGTCACTTTTTGTTTTACGGCATTGTTTTTTGCACTGTGTTAAATATTACTATTGTGAATGTCTAGACTTAGTCAATATACAGTTCAACTTTATCTTTTGATATCAGTGAGGCTGTACAGGCTACTGGAAAACAAGAACAAAACATGGTTAAATTTGCTAAAAAATGAAAATTCTGTAATTATTTACCTCATCTGATAAGCAATTTTTCCCCCGGAGTATGAGCTCTACATCATACTATATGAGCCATTACTATTGCATTCCTATTTCATATCAATTCCCAATGGATTACATCAGGTCTCACTACACTTTTTCTTATTTGACTTGGAAATGTGTCACATTACAGAAGTAAAATGAGTTGTGAATCAATCGTCCTTCCAGATTGTTTTGAATAATCTAACCGGTTCATCTAATTTCAAATTTTCTGCTTTAATCAGCAACGTTTCCTGCAAATTGTCCTAAATCTGAGAGAAAGATTATTTGAAAACATCACTATCCTTATGATTTCCGGCAGGTGTACAGTAATTACACTTTGGATTATAGCACACTACATTTGCAGCTACCCTAGTGCAATTTCATTGCAATCAACAAAAATGAAACTTTTTTTTCCTCCCCAAAGCATCCCAGAATCTGCTGTCTCCATGGGAACAATCTCACAGCACATACCTTTACCCTTTTGATACTCTCTCTCTACTTTTCTTACCACGGTATCATGAAGACTCAGTGCGTAGACCCTCTCCCTCATTTCTCCTCCTTTTCTCTCCTTTTTTCCCTTCCCGATTTAATGATCTGACCAATTAGGGCTGTAGTATCTCATGGATGCTTGGCAGGGTCATAATTGGAAGAGCTCTGAGTTTCTTTTTAATCATTAGCTTTAAGAAACTGTCTGTGCATTCACAATTAATCCTTTCAGAGAGGAAGAGAGCAGTAGAGTTAGAGAGGGAGAGGTCGGACGGCGCTACTTGTGCTGAATGTATTTCACAGCAGGGTCTCTGATGGTCATGTAGTATAGTCCATACTAATGTCGCTCATCTGAGCTCAAATGTAGGACATTACTGCCACCTACTGCCAAGGAGCGGAACTAAGAACAAGAAAGCAAGGAGACCTTGTGGTTAAGAATTAAGTAGCCAGAGAATAAAGGACAAATGTGCCGTTTTCATGCACAGCGCTAAAAGCGGTGATCCAATTTATAAAAATGAATTAAATCAGCAACAGATGACAAATGCAAAGAGTTATTATGTCACGCAGGATGACACCACAGAGACACATAAAGCCAGTGATTTTATATTTCTGAAAGCAGGAACATGTGGTACTGAAGCTTTGAGCACATCTATAATTACACTAGTACACTGTAGATATAGCCTACAGTCGGCACAGAGTGTAACCCACATGGAAGCAGGCCAGATGAGAAGCTAACGTACCTAACTGAAACTGAATAAGAAGTAAAGAAAATGTGACATTCTGAACAGGTTGAGGATGACTAAATGTATGAGTCACTTAGATGGTGCTTATATCAAAAATAACCCCTAGTGCTTTTATTGCAGGGGGGAAAAACCCTGGAGCAACCAGGTATTGACTTGGTGGTAGATCATTGTTTGAACATCCAGCCTTTGGTTTCAGTCCAGATCTTTTAAAACTACGCCACACAAAACCCACAATCATATACATCAGACCTTCATATGTCACAAGGTAATGGGACTTTGGACATATCACTCAATAGTCCCCACAAGAACACTGCATCTCACGTGAATGGTCACATTCTAAAGGCCTGTTCACACCAAGCACAATAACTATAAAGATAATGATAAAGATATAGTTCTAAAAATCTTTCTCAATAATTAAGAAAAGCTGAGTCTACACGTCAACTATAACGATAAAGGCTCAGAGAAACGATATAATTGGAATCATTTTCAGAACGTTTTTTTCCAGTTGATAAATGATACAAACATTGACAGCCAATCAGAATCCATCCTGCTATAACGAGCTCGAGAATTTAAAGCAGCAGACACACGTGTGCTTAGAATAAACAGACGATATCGTTCGCTGGTGTGGACGCTTATCGTTATCGTTCTTGGTGTGAACGGGGCTTAACACTGAAGGTGAAGGGTCCATTTAGGTCATACCAGCCAATGTGTTTATATTCCAAAGTTCTTCAACATCTGAAGAATATGGTTAAATGAACAAAGGAATCCAATTCAAAGCAGAAACACATGAAATTGCATTCATATTAATATTTTACAATATTTCCAATTGAAATATGATATTTTTGAATCAGTGGTAAGTGGAGGAGCAATCTAGCTCTAAAGAGCATCAGATTGGACAAATATCTGTGAAGGGAAGAAAGAATCAATAATTGTTTGTCCTTTTTTTAAGGACAATAAAAACTGAATTTGCTAAGAGTGATTTATTTGTTGTATTTTTTTGATCAATTTATTTATCATACTAATACAGTAGGTATGCAAAACTTCAAAGCTGATAGATATGGCTAGATATGCTCAAAACAGAGCCGTGCACCATTCAGAATGGGACCACGGACACTTGAGTCACACAGGACTCACTTGAAGTGGATTTCTTCACTGTATATGAAGCATACAAGACTTCAGATGGATACTCACTGCATAAGTGTGGACTGGTATCTAACAGTTTATGCAACATTATGTCAAATATCTGGACGAGACTTATAACTGTCACAGATATTTACTATAGACAAACAAGACTGCACATGACACGGTGGATATCACTTCATGTTGTAGAACTTCAGCAAAGGTGCACACTACAGAGCTGCCAAAATCAGCATGCATTCGTTTACAAGCTTTTACAGTTGGGTTTTTGTTTCAGGCTGTTTTTGGAAGTAACAATCTCAGATAACAATCCACACTTGGAAAATCATTTCAGTACAAAAAGAAATGACAAGCCCCTGGCATTTCTCAAAAAACAAAACCATTTGTACTAAATGCATTCTGAAAGCTACATTCATTAGTTTCTGCCCTTATTTTACTTGCAAATGAGCTTCCAGTCTAAATCTAAATGGCTATGTCATTATTTGACTGTTTGTTCAATTTGACATTTTTTCTCTTTTTGACATCCTAAGTAGCCACGTCGGTTGTGAGCCAGCAACGTAAACACATAATGATTATTAGCATACTGTGAGTGGTGCTTTCCCTCATTCAGACTCCCCAGGTCCATCTGCCCAGTGCTGTCCATCATCACACTGCTGCCTGAAGCCACAATTATGACTATTGTGGTTAATAAACTAAAGCACTGAATAAGAAATGTACAATTAGACGAGACATATGCAATCCTGCGGCATGTTGTATTCATGAGCTTCATGACCTCTGATGAGCGGCAGCTGAAACGTTGCCTGAAAGGTCATTAAGCACATACGATTTTTCTTCTGTAAAACTGGAAGATTATTGACTAGGGTTGTTTTTAGAAGTTAGCTATAGAAATTGATTTCAAACTTATTCTGACTAAGATGTCAACTAAGTAACCTAACTACACTTTTTAGACAAGACTTTTTAAAGATCAAGCTGAAATGAAACTGAAACTGAAATGTCTAAACTAGTCACCTAATTTTGAGAAGTACAGTAATTGTTAAATTTTAATCTACTATAAGACTAAGTTTAGAGATTCTGAATACCCAAGAAGACACACAAAGGACATTTTTAACCGAGCTTTAGTTACACATTTGATACGTTGCACTTGAAAGTTAATTTCGAAATGCCCTGTCGCATACAAGCACTTGGCCACAAAGTGGGTATTGGGACAGGCCCTATGACTAGCACCCAATTAACAAAACAGGTGACATGACTGCCTGGTTGAAAAGATCAGCTTAAACAAGCACAAACCTTTAAGGAAGGTCTACTGTGGTTGGTGGTGTTACAGTTGATCATCCAGCATGGTCCTTCTTATGAAGCTGGTTCACCCAGGACACTCTAGATAAGCTATTTAAGAAGTTATAGAGGGACACAAGCATCGAAAACACGAAATATGTTGGGGGCCGACGCTATTCCATCAGAATAAATATCATATGTGACCCTGGACCACAAAACCAGTCATAAGGGTCAATTTTTTTGAAATCGAGATTTAACCGTCATCTGAAAGCTAAATAAATAAGCTTTGCCTTGATATATGATTTGTTAGGATAGGACAATATTTGGCCGCGATACAACTATTTGAAAATCTGAAATCTGAGGGTGCAAAAAAATCTAAATATTGAGAAAATCGCCTTTAAAGTTGTCAAAATTAAGTGATTAGCAATGCATATAATTAATCCAAAATCAATTTTTGATATATGTATGATAGGAAATTTGAAAAATATATTCATGGAACATACAGTTACAAAGATCCTAATGATTTTTGGCATAAAAGAAAAATCAATAATTCTTACCTATACAATGTATTGTTGGCTATTGCTACAAATATACCAGTGCTGCTTATGAATGGTTTAATGGTCAAATTTACAACATTTATAATGCCCTCAGAGCACAAACAAAGTTTTCAGATCAATCCTATAAGCTCTGGTAGGAATCACGTGTGACATTTTAATGACAACATCACTGAATAGGCCGGTGTATCCATTAAAATTTATTTTGGCCAATCAGAAACGCATTATCTCCGTTAGCAGTGCATATCGATCAGAGGACGTCCATTATGTCTTCGGGTAAATCAGCACCCGAGCTTCAAACATGGCTAGAAATTATCTCCACGAAATAAGTACACACACACACACACACACAACCCAAGATAACCACAGCTCTCCTCACACTCTTAACAACAAAACAGTCCTCGATCTTTGTCTCTCTCTCGGGGAGCTATCTCTTCGGCTTTCAGTGGGTAGTCTATCTAAATAGCACCCTATTGTCTTTAATTCCATTTTGATCCTATTATAGGGAGGGAAGTGTCTTAAATAAGCTCTTTCAGCCCTAAATGGCTCTGTGAGCCCTCTGTCTGGTGGACAATTAGTAGGGCACAACAGCCCACACTACAGAGAGACAATAAGCCAAGTGGGTTTATTGAATTGAATCTCATGACACAAAATGAAGCTAAACTCTAAGGCGTCAGGTTCAGCGGGGAGACAGCGGATGTCCTAATTAAACTGACACCCTGTCTAAATTATCCGTGTGGGGATGGATTGAATCATTGTAACGGCGCACACAAACTAGCACATCTCCACAGGTGCTGAGGGACTACACGAGCAGGCGTCGTCTCTACAGACCGAACATACAGAGAACATGAAGTCGGAACTCAAATGTGGATTTGCTAATGAGGGTTTTATGTCTTAGGTGTGCAGACCACCCACATTCATATTAGACATCGACTGGAGAGAGAACAAATGGTGTCCGATGACTACAGATCAGAACTCCTACGATCTAAAAGACAAACAGCTTTAAAACATCATCAGGGAGATATTTTGGGTGTATAATAAATAAATAAATAAATAAATAAGTCACGGAAGAGAATAAGGAAGAGAAATGGAGATCCAAACATTTCACACTCTTGAAATCACTGGGAGATTGCAGGTATCCAGTCCAACATCTTACGGTTTAAACACTTTACATGTTAAAAATCACCACAGCAATTGAACACATTAAAACAAGCATGTAAAAGGAAAAAAAAAGAGAAGCAGCATTTCACAGGTACCTTGCTGTCTGAAGCAAGTGCTCAACGGCATTACTTCGGTGGAAAAAAAATGGTGGCTGGTCTGGGGAAAATGACAAAATATAAATAAATAAAAATAAATAAATAAATAAATAAAAGAAAAAAAAATTACGAATGAATCATACAAGGTGAAGTTGAACGCATGCATTATGCATGAATACTTTCAAAAATTTTGTAGGTAAGTGTGGTATTCAACGCATCACTGTTATTTTAGAACCACATCACAGTTTTTGTTAATATATTGCAATAGATTTTATTTTTATACTAGTCTGTTTTTCATTTTAATTCTATTTAAAATTTTAGTAATTTTGTTTTTGTGTATTTTATTTCCATCTATTACAGTTAATTTAGTTTTAGTTATGTAGTACTTTAAACTAAATGAAAATTAGAAATGTCACTAATAATGTAGTGAAAAATAAACTTAAGATATGTATTTATTTATTTATTTTACAGTTAACATTTTGTTTCGAGTAATGAAAATGATTTATTTATTTACAGTTTTAGTTAACAACAAGCCTACCAAGCATAAAGAAAATGTACATACCATGCACAATATTACTAACTTATAGTTATATTATATTTACTGGTAAGAGTAGTGTGGTTGTATACCATTCTGAACAAATCATTAAAGCGCCGTTGATATCAAGGGCGATAACTAAGATAACGATAAAGATATAGTTCTAAAAATCGTTCTCGATATTAAAGAATAGCAGAGTGTGCACCACAGCTATAACGATAAAGGCACCGAGAAACAATATCGTTGGGATCACTCTCAGAATGATTTTTTCCCAGTTGATGAACAATACAAACTTTGACAGCCAATCAGAATGCACCCTGCTATAATGAGCTCGAGAATTAAAAGCGACAGACGAGTGTGCGCTTAGAAAACAGACTGCTGTTGTGGACGCTAATATCTTTATAGTTATCTTTATATTTATCATTCTTGGTGTGAACGGGGCTTAAAGCTTTGACTTTTCAACAATGCATTAACGATTATTTCACCTTATATCAACATACAAAACACTCTCCTTAACCTTATTTATATTATTTACTGTTAACTTTTCCCCAATTATTTTCTATATATTTAGTCTTCTATTATTTTCTTGTATGTTCTTTGGTGTACATTATTTCCTTTTTAAACAGATACACTATGCTTTGCCAGTTTAAGTGCACTATTATTTATCCCTCCAATAAAGCAAATTAAACTAAAACAGGAAGTTGCATTGGTGTGCTCTTTTGAAACAAGTCACCATTTTTCCTTAAGCTGTGTGGCAGAACCCTTCTCGCTCTCTCTGTTTATAGTATATTTAGAAGAAGTATTGCTGATTGTGAACGGCAGAGAGAGGACTGTTATTAAGACCTGTCTGCTTTTATTACAGTGGCTCAGGAGGCACACGTGGGACAGGTTATAGCCAGCCTGAATGGCTGTGATAAATTCAGGCCTGAGCACAGGAGACAGATTAAATTCAGTCAGGGCCCAGTCTATGGCTCTGTATTAAACGACAACGGAAGAGAAGGATAAAACAGAATGTCACCAATATGGTTATTAACTGGAATCAGTCTCTGTGAACGACTCAGACAGTTAGCATATACTGATAATGGGACATAGGAGAGAGAAATGAAGGGAGAAAGCAGGAAAGATGAGGAGAGAAAGGAATAAGAAGTCAGACCCTGAAGAGAAAGGAAAGAGGGGATGGTTTAGATGGTAATAACAATGTCGGAGCCATGACGCAGTAGTCTGACCTGCAATTTGTTTCGATCCCACTTCCCCTCTGTTATAGTGTCTCATTCCCATACCGATTTCCTGTCCACACTTGTATGCTGGTCTTGTTGTGAAGAATTCATATTTGCATGTTATTCCAAAGGGATGTAGGTGGTTTGGGGACTAACATGTACCTTGTTTAACATCCTTTTACATTTAAGCTTGAAGAGATAGTTCACCTAAAAATGAAAATCCAGTCATAATTTCAGCATCGAGATTTTAAAATAAATGTCTTATAAACACATAGTCCTTCATTATTACCATTTAGTTAAACTTCTGCAAATTCTCCAAAAAATGGCATTAGAACAATACCAGAGTGATTAAACTATGAATTCATTTAGGGGTCAACTAACCCTTTAATGACGTGTAAATAATAACAGAACTGAAAAAAAACACAAGCACATTATTATATTAGTTATCCAAAACATTTCATTTCATTTCATGTTTTCTGCCATCATTCAAATTGGTAGACACAATTTAATGTGGACTTTAAAAATTACAATAATAATAGTTTTGTTGTTATTAATTAATATTAACATCAATATTATCACTAATAGTACTGTTTATAATAAAACAAATTAGAGTATTGTTATGATCGTAATTATGATGCTGATTATTATGTTAAATAATAAATAAACATTTCATTTCTCTTTACTGTAATATCTCGTAGTTAAAAGATTTGAGCATTTCTGTGATTCATTATTTAGACTCTGCTAAACATAATTATTGTTTTGTGGGGTTGGCAACAATGTCACTTGAGCATTCATGCCAGTAAACCATTAATATAATAATAGCTGAATGCGGAATCTTCACTCACTGGTGAAGTGCTGCGAGGAGAGCTGCAGGCATAGAGAGAGAGAGAGAGAGAGAGAGAGAGATTGAAAAAAGACTGATGGAGATTGATGAAGTGAGTCCAAATGATTGCCAGTTGTCACCTAGACACAGACCCTGACGGACTAATCATACAGCCTATGACAGTGGCATGAACACACACACACACACACACACACACACACACACACACACACACACTTCAGTCCTGCTATGT
The DNA here is from genome assembly GCF_018340385.1 of Cyprinus carpio. Taxonomy (NCBI): domain Eukaryota; kingdom Metazoa; phylum Chordata; class Actinopteri; order Cypriniformes; family Cyprinidae; genus Cyprinus; species Cyprinus carpio. The sequence goes on along the minus strand of NC_056597.1, from coordinate 17,151,006 downwards.
TGTCTATGATAAGTACACTCACAGATGTCAAAAAGAAGGTTATTATCTGTCTCTCTCACAGTCTACTGTCATTCCTTGTGTATACCTGGACAATAAGCTCCAGGATCCAACTAATGACCACGACTCATGGAGGAAAAAGACAGGAATACACACAGCTCAACACGACATGTCTGATCACGTCTAAATCCTTACTTGACCTTGTGTTTTCAACTCGCAGATCAACTTAAAACTTTCCTCTCATATTTTAAGGGGTTCTACAAAACAATAGCCTCAAGCCCCTTGGTTACTGTTGCTAGGTTTGAAAGAACATCCCACAGGACTGATTTTTAAAAAAAAAAAAATTCTGTAAAATTAGCATATTAACTGGTAAATACTACTACTACTACTACTACTACTACTAATAATAATAATAAATATTAGCCATTAAAAAAAAAGTGGCAATTATTGTGTGGCCACTAATCAAAACGTAAGACTCAAATGCACATCAACTTGGAAGCTAGAAAAAAAATTAGCCTAATTAAAAACAACATAATTAAATTAAAAGTGCTGTATACATACATTTACCATTGAGTTGATCAAAAAACTAGATAAAAACACACAGAAAAGTCCTTGGGTGTGACAGGAGTAAATGTAGCTGTCTTTATTGTTATAATTGCATTCATTTGGGATGGTTTATTTTTTGCTTGTTTTTGGATTTGTTTTTGGGGTTTTTTAAACTATGCAAACACACAGGTAATCCATTTAAACATATGATTGATTAGCATGTCAGACAACTTGGTGACTAGTTGCTAAGGCAAGGAAAAGTTTTCAGTTAAGGCAGTGCTTAGTGAATGAAATTCACAATGAAACTAGTATCTTCTCTTCTGCATTGGGCAGGCTCTCCTCGTTAATGAAATTGCTATATTTTCCAGCTTGTGCACTGGGTTGCATTGGTTATAGCTTGTGGTGGCAATTATAACTTCCTGTTCTAATGCTATAAAAAGCATGTAACCCTTAAACAGACTTAAAATCACCATCTAGAGAAAAATAAATCTAGTAGATTATAGGCAGTAGAGTGTATAAAATGTCAGTAATGTTAATGGGAGAAGAAAATAAAAAACCCACGGCATAAACCTGTTAAGCATTATACAGTCACTAAAATTACCTGTAAAGCCCCATAATGTCTGAAACTGTCACTGTATTTTTATGGTAAAGTTTTGTGACCACAGCTACCAAGAAACAAAATAAAAATAAAATAAATAAATAAAAGTTCACAGTAGCTTCCCTAATCCCATTCTCCTCCTTCCCATCTCTCTTTCCTTGTCTTTCACTCTCTCTCTGTTGGTATCAGGTCCACAAGGTGATGATCTGTTTCCAGCTCTTGCCAGACAGGAGTCTCCAAGAGGATATCCCTCTCATTACACACACGCTGCAGATGCAGACACACAACACTCAACATCACTAGAACTCTCCCCAGGAGAACCTGATGAAAAACGAGAGAAGATAACTGCTATACTGAGACGAATGAGGGAGGGATAGCAAGGACAACAGAAAGGGTGAGTGAAAAAAAAAAAGATAAGAAAAACACAATGTTTAAAGTATAAGCTTTTTGTAGAAGCAATCAAAATTACTTGTTGCTTCTTTTCTTACAATGAATGGTGAGCTTAGCATTCAGAAGGTCAGAAGGGTTCAAAAGGGCAGAAAGAAAAGCTGTATTTCATAGAAGTAAATTATTTAAGAACTGTTGCACTACATTCCCAGTGATCGGAAGCCATTCAAAAGCTTTGTGGGAGTGATATTTTTAATGCATAATCTTTCACTCCAGTAAACTTAATTGCTACAACCGGATAACTGGGTCATTAACCAGACAAACTGATCAGTCTGATTCATGAACAAATCATTCAGAGTGGTTTAGTGAACCAGATCAGCTGATTGACTGCAAGGATCCAGCATAAAATAACTATTTCTCAATCAGACATCTCTATTTCTCTAATCAAAAGGAATTCTAGTGTATAAATGAAGACAGTTTCAGCCTGTTTTAACAGATGGCTATTGTATATGGACTACTTTTATTATAATTTTAATGTTCTTTTGCATCTGTTTTTAACCTTGAAAGTGCCGTCCCTTTTGTAATTGCATGGAGCGATCAGTGCATTTTTTAAAAAACTTTCTTCTTTTGTGTTGCACAGAAGTCGTCACAGGTTTGGAAGGGCATGAGGGTGAGTAAAATATGACAGAATATTCAATTTTGGGACAACTATTCCTCTGAAAGGACAGAATAGTCATAAATCGGGCTGAGAGGGTACTGGAAAGACAATGGAATGAATGGAGAGGATGAAAAAGACCTGATAGATAGAGAAAGAAAAAGGCAGAGAAAGAGAATGCAAACAGAATTGTCCTCATCGTTCAGTTCTTGGCAGTACATTCCCTCAGGATACAAGAAAGCTAGAGAAGAGAGGAAAATGGAGACTCACAGACACAAAAGCTAATATAATGTTTTGCTTTCTTTTGTTTTTATTGTCTGACATTTTTTCCTTCCCCTTGTTTTTCCCTACTCTGAACAGGAGCTGCACCTTTGACAGACATTGATTTTTGGAAGAACAGACAGATGAGACCCACTGTAGGAATGCAGCCAGGAAAGCGAGAGAGGAAAGGGATATGGGAGACAAGAGGGAGTGAGACAAGAGTTTGTTTGGTGAAAGCAAGACAAATCATCCAGAATGAAGGATCGTTAATGCTAGGCACCGGCATATTAACACAAGGATATGGAATAGGTCAAAACTGAGGTGAAAAGTCAAACAAGGTCACCTCTATTTTTTTCTTAAATGACTATAAAGGGCATTTTGGGCTTCAAAATTGATGCATCAGCTAGAAAAGAGGTCTTCAAGGCCAAGAACATTTGGAGGATAGAGATGCAAGGACTCTGTTACAAGCTGTGTGCTGGATTTTATCCTGGCCTATAATATGTACAGGTATGTACAAGGTATATACATTACATATGATGCTTACAATGATTATTTTAATAACTTTTCAACACTGATGTAATAATCTCTCAACCTGGGAGGGACAATTAAATATTTAGCATAAATGTAGCTTCCTAACTGCAGCTTTGATGTAAGTTAACTAATACTGTATTTTTGCTAAGAGCATATTTTCATTTTCAAATAAAAGATTTGAGATAAAAAAAATTAGTGGACCCCTGCTGTACCGCCACAGTGTCACCAGAGTAGTTTTAGTTAATAATTCTTAAAATTATGCTAACATATTCTCTGTGGTTGTTTGTGTGTTGCTATGCAGTTGCTAGGACATCTTTACAGTAGTTTACTAGTTGGGCTTACTGCCCAGGGGCTTCATGTACCTTGTTCAATGCAAGTCTATGACACTTTTGCAAAAATCACAGACCGCTTCAAAAAGTAGTAACACATCCTACAACAAAACCCAAAGACTGTAAGCAGTGGTGCTTGCCTTAGCATAAAAAAATGCGAAGAAAAACCTGCAGATCTGAAGTCATATATCATAAACACATTATCTGATATGAAAGTGACCTGCAGAAGACAAACACACACACACACACACACTATAAACACACCAAAAGGGCATCATGGATGAATAATTATTCTTTTATCAAGTACTGATATTATCAGTTTATTTCCTCTATTTGTGACATTCACCAACTAGGATAGGGGCCACACATTTTTCACCAGTCCTTCTATTGGCTGCTCATTATATTTTGAGTTCTTAGGAAAAGCTGAATATTGTCCAAGTTTCTCATCTCTGAAGACCTACTGAACCTGTTCCAACACTTACGCTGCTCAAGTCCAAAAGTTACTTTCAGAACTAAATTTAAACTCAACTCCACACAATTGAACGCGTCTTACCTGACAGCAACACACATGCCATCCTGCTACTGTCATCTCAGTATTGATTGGTCATATGGGAATTCTCCATCAGCCCCTTCCTGTCATCTGCACACACCTGGCCTGACACAAAAAAAGCAAAAGGTTACCATTTCTGTTTATGCTCAATTGTCTTTGTTGTACACAAAAGTAGAGCAAGCTCCTTACAGCTGTGGAGGAATCGTTGTAATGAGTCCATCTGGATAGCAGACACAAGGCTGCAGGGTGAACAAGGACTGCAGATTGAGAAAACACACACAATCAAGTATGTGCACACAAACACACACTACAGAGCTACCAAACACTCATAGGTCTGCTTGAGAGCACGCACACTCGGTTATCAATCACACACATGTCTGTTATAGCACAGACAAACAAATGTCAGAGCTGACAGCAGCATGGCCAGGTTACTCATCAATCAGACAAATAATGCACTGCTTCACGGATCAGATACCTGGATGAGAACACTTCAATGGTTCCTACAACTGGAAATACAGCGTTTGAGATTCCTGATGGGTTCATGATCTTAAAGGTGGTTTTATTCACATTTAGCTGCATGTATAACAGCTCATAATCATATAGCTGCCTCAGATAAATGTAGAATGTCTATCTATCTATCTATACACAGACACACTATCATTCATATACACATATATTAATCATTCAGAATAAGGCCAGTAAGATGTATTAAGCAAATAAATATAGGGTCAGTTTTGATTTCATGCCAACTAGGGTTGGGTACCATTCACTTTTTAACTGGTACCTGAAATTCGGTACCAGTACCCAACAGTACCTTTTTCGGTACTAACAAAAACATTTATTCAGTGAACAAAAGATAAATAAATAAATAAATAAATGCAACAATGTCCAAACCTCTTAATTTCTACATTTTTATTTATTTATAAATATTACACACTAGATATTTGCCAACTCTAAATGTATACATTCTAATAGATTAGAGACTAATTAATGTTTTTTCAGCAGCATATTGCCTAACATGTATTTGTTTCCTCAACCTGACACATGAAAACCTGTAAGAGAAAATAAGCATTTATGGAACTGGACACTGGACTTTTGATTTGTGACCCTATAATTACTGACCACTAATCTCAATCCCTCATGAATGCAACCTACAGTATATTGCACTGTTTAACATTTGCAACTTGCTGTGAGACGTTTTTTTTTTTTTTTTTTTTAAATATATATATACATATTGCAGCCTGAGACAGCATGATACTTAAAGTAGTCTACCCACACATTTTATTTCTATTTATTCAATATATGTTATTTTATTAACCTCCAAAAAAAGCCAGGTTCTCTTTTGAAAGAAAGAAAGAAAGAAAGAAAGAAAGAAAGAAAGAAAGAAAGAAAGAAAGAAAGAAAGAAAGAAAGAAAGACTCTGCTGAGTAAAAATTGATCAGAGAAAGGTGTCTACTTTAATAACAGATTGATACAAAATACAGAGAGAGAGAAAACCCATGCAACACAGTCTATTTGAGCTCTGTACAAGCAGACATAAAACACAAACCCTTCTACTCAAAAACCCAGAGGGAGCTGAGAGACAGTTTTGCATACGAGCGCAGTCACAGCTCCCATGTGGCATTGACAGAGCGCCATCTGCTGGTGACAGCAAACAAGCCATGACCTCCCATCAGCACAGACACTGCCACTGATTGGTAATACAAAATTGGTGAAAATAATACAACGGCTGAATATATTACACTAACATATGTAATAAATTTAAATGCTCCAAGCAACTTGTATTGCTTCCCCCCCGCCATAATACTGATTTTGAAAATAGAACTGACTGGATACACTTCTAGTAGGCTATTGTAGTAGTAGCCTGTGCTACATGACCAGGATCATCGGCGAACTTGATCTCTCTGCCCCGAGTGACCCAAATGTGCTGACAGGTGAATGAATCCATATTCAAACAGCCCTTGCCCTTGCTGGGTCTCATTCACTAATAATCGATTGCAAGTGTTCTCACTTGTGTGTATACGTGCATAAATGTGTCCTTACCTTCGTTTTTAATGTTTGATGAATATGGATTATTTTGAATAAGGGAACGCGTGCCCGCCGTTTTTAATTAGCAAAACGTGGGCGTCGCTAAGGCCTCAGCACAGAATTTTGTCTGGAACTGCCAGGGAGTTGAAAGTAACTCTAGTGGGAGTTAACTAGGTAAATGTTGGTTATTGTTACTCTGTCGTTTTGTAGAATTAGGTTGGGTAGTTAATAAACTGCTTGTTAAAATCTATATCGCTCTTCTCACACAACCATGCTTATTAGCATAGGCGGAGATAGGGGTGGGGCCATAGATGCTAAATTCTGATTGGCTCAGAATAACAGTCTTGGAAAATGGAGAGGCCAAACATGTTTGCGCGCTAGCATATTCGTTTACATAATAGACAAGATATACAAAATATTCTATATAGCCTACCTTACGTTAAAATGTAAAAAAAAAAAAAAAATTCCCCCCCAAAAAAATACAGATGATGTTAAAATAAGGATTAACACTGAGGAAATAGAAAGAGTGGAAATACATTTTTGGGTGTTATAATTGATCATAAATTAATTATGTTGGAAACCACATACAAATTTTGTTAAAACAAAAATTTCCAAATCCATTGCAATATTAAATAAAACAAAACATACTTTGATTGAAAATACATTATTTATATTGTATTGTGTGCGCATAGTTCATACATTACTTATTGTGTGGAGGTGTGGGGTCATACATATAAAACTAATACAAATTCATTATATATGTCTCAAAAAAAAAAAAAAAAACTCTAAGAATTGTTAAACAGGTTGATTATTACGAACCCACAAACAAATTGTTTATTAAATTACATGCGTTAAAATTTGCTGCTTTAGTTGGTTTATATAAAGCACAGGTAATGTACAAAGTTTACAATAATTTACTTCCAAATTGTATTCAGATGCTGTTCAAAATAAGAGAAAGTCAGTATAAACTAAGAGGAATGTATATGTTTAAAAAAGTAAGGGCAAGAACTGATGCTAAAAATAGGTGTATATCTAAGGGGTAAATCTATGGAATAATTGTGATAAGTAATTAAAATTATGTAATTCACTTTGCAAATTTAAGAAAAAGTATAAAAATATGGTGTTAAATAATTATATGACTCATTATCAATGAATTATCTAAGTATTATTTAACATATTGAAGTAATAGTTGGAATGTGTATTTCTGTAATTATATATGATCGTAATTAAGTAGCCTATGTATATTTTTAGAAAAATGTATTATGTAACTCTTGTTTATCTTGTATTATCGAATCTAGTGAAAAAGTGGCGTACATCGGTTAAATATGTATAAAGAGTAGGCTTAATAAGCAAGGCTTCTGCCTACACCTTTTTCAGAAATTATGTTCATTTATTATTTATGTTTTTTTTTTTTGTTTTTTTTTTGTGTGTGTGTGTGAAAATTTGTCTGTAAGGACCGAAATAAACAGAATTAAATTGAATTGAACTGAAAAATTATGCGAGGGAACATTTTTCATGAATTTATTTATTATTAAAAATAATAAATTACATTTATTTAATTAGGAACATTATTTAATTATATCATACTGATTACAAAGATTTGTCACCTTGTCTTTTTTACTGACTTGAAAAGAAATGGAAAGGACAACTGGCCTTCTTTCAGTAAAATCCAATTACAAATCGAAGCATCGAGACACATGTTAAATCCTGGTGTAAACAGCAATCTGTTTTGGCTGACACCAAGACAGATGTTAATACCAGGTGTAAACAGGGCCTCTGTCCTCTCACTGTCCCTGTTTTTGCTTCCATCCTCTCACTATCTCTGTCTGGCTCTGTTCTCACACCATCTCTAGGGAGGCCATGTATGTGTGGAGTGTTATGATATGAGAACTCATTTTCCTAGTTCCAGTCAGCACAGGGAGACATATATCCTCCCTAATATGTACTGCGTGTTATCCTCCACGGGGCCCCCCATAGGCCTCCATGGTAATTTCCATAGCGAATTCATCAAACACGGCAGAGAAAAGAAAAGGATAAAGTCAATTCATTAGCCAGATATGATGACAAATACCTCTTTAGTGAAAGAGAAGGAAATTCTCATTAAAAGCTCAGGTGTGTGTGACTAAACTGAAGGAGTCTAGAGAGATGTTCTACACATGTAAAACGTCTGTGGTTACTGAACTTTCAGCAGCTGCTCTTCAGAAATCATTCTAATTATGCTGATTTAGTGCTCAATATACATTTTATTATTTTTTTTATTTTTTATCATTATTATCAAAGTAGAAAACAGTAAGAATAAGAATGTATATCTGTGGGGTTTTAGCCTTCCATTTGGATGTAAAATATACTAATACATAAATATATAGACCTACTGGAATAAATATTCCATAGTTGTTGCTGCCAAGGCATTCAGTTAGAAAGCCCCACTAATAATCCTCACTTATAAATTATAACATCTAGAATAACACCAAATATATTACGAATTTTATGAACTGCACTATTTGGAAAATATATATGCATCATACCTACATAATCAAATCAAATTGAAATCAATCCTGACCAGCATCCAGAATTTATGATGCATCACATCATTTAGTGAAAAATCAAATCTGAACTGAATTGTTGTCAAAGCAAACCATTTGCATCCTGTTGGATCGTGAACACTTTCTCAGTGTATGAGTACAACGACATCTGACTGTAAACAGAAGAAAAGCACAAACACTTACCATTTCTGAAGTTTATGAAATTATAGCGCACGTAAAAATTCCATTATACACTCCATTATGCAAATAGTGCTTCAGTAAATATGATTCGGTAATGTGGCGTTAATCTCTTTTATGCATGCCCATGAAGCACATTACCAAACATTAATAGCACCAATTCACGATTCACAACATGTGATCTCTCTCTCTCTCTCTCTCTCTCTCTCTCTTTTTACTGAAATGTGGAATTGTCTCAGGTTATGAATACTGATTCTTGCAGAGTGGTCACGGTTTCTCATAGACCAATGTAATGTTATCTAGCAACTATTCTACCTGCAGTAATGCGCATGAATAATGTATATGCTACCTGTGGAAGGTAGTTGTAGAGCCACATTAATGTGTGCTAATAGATGATTGTGGTATTTACTGAGATGCAGCATCTTTGACATCATTAAATCTGAGAGGATGGTGACAGTTTGTTATTGTTTTTTTTGTTTTTTTTTTCACTTGATACTTTGAAGAATACTGCACAGTATATTGGGATATGATACATAACTTATAAAAGGTGTGTTCTATAATTCTATAATTTAGCTCTATATTTTCAATTTGATCAATTTTATAATTTGAACAGTTCCAAATAATAGGCATACCTATAAATAGCATAAAAAATAAAATAGCTGTAAATAACATATGGTCGCCTAATGAAAAGTTCACGACTCATGATAAATAACGAATGCAATTACACAGGCAACATAGACTGAAAATGCTACATTTTATGTCTGACTTGAATAACTGTGCAAGGTCATAGGCAGGGTTACAAAATATACACCCTAAGTGCATGCATTATTACACTGAAATAAACACTGTTATCAATATAGCCTCATTTAGAAGCCAGAGAACGTTATCAGAAAGACTGACCCTTGGTAAAAAAAAAGAAAAAAAAAAAAGAAAAGTTAATTCACTTTGTTTATTTTTTATTATTTTTTATCATTATTCTTTCAGTTTTTATTTCAATCTTAGTTTAAAATAATAAAAATAAATAAAATCTAAATCTGCAATAGTATTATCAGTCAGTTTGAACACAGATACTGCAGTCATGTCTAGTGTTGCACTGATATCAAAATTTTGCATAAAAGTCTCAAATAATACTTTCTTGCACAAATGTTGTGTAACATTACACAAAGTTCTTTTCAGAAGAACAACTGAGATGCAACACACTTCAATATTTCCCCATGTCTTCTCTATTGTGTGAATCCGAGAAACCAAAGCGTGTTAACAGAACACAGATACCCACAACCCGCAGCCATAAACACAAATACACACTCACACCCTATAAATTTGTATTCCCCACACTTGAAGTGTTAATTAATAAGAACGTGACATGACTGCAGAATTTATTTGTTGATTTAATTAAGCATTGGTGTGAAAGTATTGGCTCTGGTATATGGCAGCTGTCTGGACATCTTTCTAGAGACAAAATCACTCACATTGACTGAATACAAAATAATTTAATCTTCTGTGTGATGCGACCGCAAAGAAATCGCAAAAGTAGGAAATTAATAATAAATCAAGTTTATGCTCTTTTTGCTCTACTTTCAGAATTTCTAGACCTGGCTATTGCCTTTGACACAGTGAATAGCAGTAAGCAAACCACTGGACTTCGGGAGCTTCATGGCTCAGTGTTGGGCCCACTTCATTTCCCAATATATGCTATTTAAGTAGTGGGTGTAATATATTATAAGAAATGCATGTTAAGCATTAAGATTTTTTTTTTTTTTTTTATAAATAACAAGAGATTTAACTTCACATGTTAAATATGATTTTATCCATGTAATGGCAAAGCTGAATTTTCAACAGCCATTAGGCTACTTCAGTCTTCAGTGTAATATAATCTTTCTGAAATCCAGTCCAGTCCAGTCAAGTTCTGTCATCAGCTTTACCACAGAGTTACTCAGCAGGAAAACAGGAACCTCACACCACAGGTGATGCTCAGCAGAGAGGAAGCGAATTAAACTGACCCTGAGGTGAATTAACACCCCCGCTGCACACAGGAACCCATCTTAGCCTAAATGAATAGGGTGGTGCTTACTGGCTGCAGTATTCTTTCCTGATGATTAGTTATCGTCAGTGTTGCCGACACTTTTATGCAAAGCAATTTACTAATTGTAGGGAGCATGTTGAGGTTAACTGCCCTGCACTTACAATTATCACGTTTAAAGCGTGGTTTATGGTCAAAAGTATTAGGAAGAAGAACTCCAGATCAAGGTCGTACAGTCAAAGCAGCTTCCACCACATGAGATTTCTGTATTCAAAGTTCTTCAGAGTGCCCAACGTTTACACCATACAATTACACTAACATGCATACTGAAAGAGGTGATTGTGTGAGAATAGAGCCTGCTCGCCACTTGCTGCAAAGAATAATAAAGTAAAATCAATGTTGAGCGAGTGTGTGTGTGGATAATGGCCGCTCTATGCTGTGGTCTGGCTAGCATAGATGATTCCACACTGCATCACATCGACTGGCTGCACTCCAGATTACTAATCCTGAACAGCTGCCTGCTGTTAAATTATACACATCGACAGGTGTTAACCACACATACACACAAAACACAAGAACACACATTTATAAGCATGCATACATAGACCCACACACATGCATATGTTAGGATATTACATATTGATCTTTGTATGAAAGATTCAGTGGTCTGTGTCATTTAATACGTGTGTATGAAGTAATCAGACACCACTGATAACAACATTTGTGGGGCATGGCTTTTTTATATGTAAAGCCGTAATCTTTCTACGAGCTAATTACTCAGGGTTATAGCTAATTACAAGGAGTTATGGCTGGGTAACCAGGGCAGAATTACACCCTTTCTGGGTTTGCAAAGACAACAAAATGAGGCTTGATTCATCAAAAATATAATCAGAAAGTTATTGCTAAATAAAACGTGTTCTTTAATAAAGTGATTAATCAGATTTGTGTGAAAAAAAGGATTTGATTAGCACTCCTCCTGATGGACAAGCCAGGTATGTTTTTTTTTTCTTTTTTCTGTGGCTGCAATACCTGCTCTGCTCAAACGGGGGAGCTCTGAGTGAAAGCAGGAGTGGCAGAGGTCCATGAAAACAGATACCTGTTTGTTACAAGAATCACTGGTTAGATTCTGGAGAGAGTTGATCGATTCTGTCTGCCTCATTTTTAAAAAGTTCCAAGGCTAACGTTAGATGATGCTTTCATAATGAAAGCTTATGAATGCGGATTTGCCAAAGGGTAAACATAATTACAACTAAGACCAATAGATTTGCTGAATAAATAATGAATGAAAACAGAGAGTGTTAAAGCTTTTTCTAAATGTATGTTTTTATTGCAACATTACTGTAAAATTGTAACAGAAAGGTCTGCTGACAAAGAGAAAAATCCTTATAAGGTCCCAATAAATTTTCCAGTCATGGATAAACCAGGGAAAGGGAACCGTTCTGGTAAGGGTATTTTGGTGTTCACAATAATGATAACAGAGAACTGGACCATCAACAATAGTTTGTATACACTGTGAAATCTGTATCGATTAAAACATCCTTTCGCACACTCACACACGCTCAAACACACATTAAACATTTTCAAGTATACAAACAAATCTTGGTTTAATTTTAGAGACATGCAATGAAATACTGTATAAAAATAGACATTTGTATTGCTTTCTGTACAAACACATATATACACATATATAAATACGGAGTAAAAAAAAAAAATTAAAGGTGTTTACAATCACGTTGTGTTCACTTTTGTACGAAAAGACCAAAAAGTCATACCAAGTAAACAATATTAACCGAAATGCTTCCACATGCGACTCAATCAAGGCTACAGCGCTGAACTGTCTCCCTGTCTCCTCCTTTATATGATTAGTTCACTCTACGAAAATAGAGCGAACGAAAAAGAAAGAGACAGGGAAATGTTCTTTAACAGATTGTTGTTTAGCTCTGGCGTACGTCCTGAAGCAATTTGTTAATTTCGGCAACCAGTTCGCTAGCGTCGACAACTTCGTGTCTCGTGTCATTGCGTTTTCCCTGCCGCTGGCTGAGCACACTCTCTAAGTCGTCCTCTTCATAGTTCTCTGGGATCTCCTCCATCGCCGGAAGCCATTTTAAATGTGCCTGTGATGCTGCGTGATTGGTCGAGCTGTGTCCACTCGTCACGGCACTACCGGGATTTTGAAAGTGAGTATTGGCCGCCCAAACAGCAACACCCTGCGGGTAGGCGGGGCCTGTAGATGAAGCCTTACCCGGCAAGAAACCCTTTCTAATCTCCATGCCGATGGAGGAAGTGGGAGGAACAGTGCATCCTTCGATTTCATTGACCTCAGCGTAAGAAGGTGGCAGGAGACGTTGGAAGACGTTGTTCATTTCTGACAGCAGCGAACTGCTGCATTCCTCCTCGTTGTCCTTTCCGAAGGTAGAAAAGCTCTTCTTAGCTGAGTCGACTGACTGTTGGTCCTCCTCGAGGACCTGAGGCCTGCTCTCTTCTCCAGGGATGTACATGTTCGCACGGTAATCTGAAGACGCCTGAGATGGCATCCAGCACTGGTCAGAGTGACCCAACACACGGCACTCCTCCGTACACAATTTCATGACTGCAGAAAGAAAGACAGACAGACACTGAGTTAGTGAGTTTTAGGAGTAAAGAAGAGCGAAATCAATCCAACTTGAATTGTAAACATCAGAACTATTATTTTAAACTGTTTTGTAATATTTATCATGGATAGACAAAAAGTTAAATGGAAAGAAAAATGGAGAATTTTGCTTAATTCTTATGTTTTTGTCTTCTTTTTTTTTTCTGAGAAAATCACTCCAAAGATCTCACATGTGTGAGATTAAAGGTTCTAATATGGGCTTTTCACATAACTTTTTTCTTAATATGAAGATCATTTTCATAATCAGAAGAACCCTTTTCCACTATAAAGAGCCTTGTGTGCATTAAAGGGGCTCTGTGAATGTTAAAGGTTCTTCATGAATGCCAATATAGAACCTTTAGTGTAGTATTTCTGAAGAGATCTTTACAATGTCTCAGTTACAATTTTCTGTTAATCAAAAGAGATTTCCATATTAAATCCAACATTTCTCCTTTACTTCTTCCAAGACCATATTATCTACTATACTTCTCACCCACTGTCTAAATTGTATCTACTTTTATTACTAGACATTTTAAGAGAAACCTCAGAGACAAATTTGATACTGTACTTAAATTAACCATAAATCTCCTGAGCTATGAAAGAGCAACTTCTAAGCAATTACATTTTCTCTGGGCATGTGAAAAATGGCAGAAAGGAAAGTGAGGAAAACAAAGGGATGAAAGAGAGTAGGAAAACAAAGAGAGTTGATAAGGTTAGGAAGTTAGAGAAAGGATTTCAGAGGTGGGTGGGTGAGTTGGGGAGGCAGCTTGAGAAGCTGAGGAGATTGAGAGTTTGTCATTCTTCCATTCCAGCTTCTCTTGTGCAGGCTGACATCCTTTGTTAAGCTGGATTATTATTCATTACTTTGGCAATGCCGCCTTATACGAATCAGATATAACTGAATTTGAATATTAGAGACAATGCAGCGAGGGAATAAAAATGGAGAGGACAAACTGGAATTGGGATGGAGGAACAAGCAACTGAGCGAAAATTACAATAAACCGCTTTGGTGAGTAAAGGGTGAAACTCTAATCGATGCACACAGGTTGCTTCTTTCTCTCTATGAAAGAGGAAGAGCAGGGCTGAAATAGCGGCCCTCTGGGGAGAGAAAAGAGAGTGTGTGCGTGCAGAAAGGGGGGTTTAACTGCATTGTGAAAGCAATTACGGTGAATTTTCCTCAGTTCAGATTTTGAAAGCATAGGGCTGTCACTCAGAGAAGAGAATGAATACAGGGAAATAACACTCCAGTCCACGCATCCACACATGCACATGCACATACACTGTCTTAAGCTATAAACCAGATTGACACTGCCAAAGGTAGTGGTTACAAAAATAACATGATTTCAACCAAGAACCCGATCATTTTAAACGCTTTTTCCTTAATTTTCACATACATATTGAGTATAAAAGCATAGTGCAGGTCATTTAATTTAAACCCGCACCTGTTCACAATGTAATAAAAGTAAGTCACTGTAGACGGGGTGTTAAATGCCATCAGAAACGCAGTGTGGTCTATATAATCAAGCTGATGAATGTCATAATTCAGGGTGATAAAAAGGTGAGAACCCACATGAGAGACCAGTCAGACTTCCTTTCTCACCTGGGTGGAGACGGTGGTGTCCGTCGCTGTGGAAGAGGTCTCCGAAGCCGTCGCCTAGCAACCGGTCGATGGGCGAATCACGGCCCATCTCGCAGTCGCTGTCGCCCGCATCACTGTCGCCACGCCCACTGTCTTTTAGACTGAACTTATCCATGTCCTGGAGGGCGTACCTGCACACACATTCACATAAACACAGTTACAGGTTTATCATGATGCTATTGAGTATGCAGTATAAAATATAGGCTAATTATTAAAAACGATATACAACATTCAAGTTACATCAACCACCAAACTACAAAAAGCCTCCATTTAAAATTGATTTGTCAGAGAAATCAAACATACAGTATGACACAATAAGAGTGGCATTATATGTTTGATTGCATTAAACTAAATGCATCTCTATGCACTGTATACAGTCTATGAACATGCATATGCAAAGCAAGCAAGCATATGCCCCACCCATCATTTTAACTTGCACAGACTATATCTACTTTATTTAACAATCATATAAACAGATCTATTCAGTGATGTCTCTTTGGCACCATGCATTTATCTCACACCCAAAATGTCTCTTAAATATTTTGATTCACATCATCAGAGGCATGCAGGACAAAAAAGTGCAACTATCTAAAACTAGCATGTTTTTAAATCACCAAATTGACACTGAAATGCATCATTGTATGGAACAATGGTTTCAACAATATGCACGGAGTAAAATGACATGATCCAAGAACAAAACGCAGATGAGAAGAAAGAAAAAAAAGCACAGAAAGCAAGCTATGACCTCATGTGAGGAGCAGTCCAATCAGGATCTGCGAACGTGGGTGACCACGGCAACAGGGAAGTTCTGTCCTATTCTACCACAAACATTTTAGAATACCTATCATCCAATCCGATCGAACCAGCAGCACACAACAGGTTGAGTATCACTACCCATCTACTCTACCATACTATTTAGAGCACATCATGCCCAAATATGGAATTGGAGCTGGGAGCGTAGTATTTGTTTGTTTGTAAGTTTACCTGTAGCTGCGAGAGTATTTGTTCCCTCTGAAGCTGGGCCGCGGCTGATACTGACCCTGATGGAGTATTGAGAGGAGCTGTGAGACTTGCTATAGCAAAAACAGATGACATAAATAAAAATAAATACTGATGGAACACGACACTCGTTCACACACGCACACACACGAATGAAAAAAATGAAAACTGTTAGTGCGAGAACAACACACGTGATGACGTGAATGTTATGTTGACATTGGTGAATGAAAAGATGAGTATAAACATGGACAGAGAATTCACAAGGTCTTTATGAAGATTAGCATCAATTACACTGTTTGAATATGCAAGTTTTGCTTTTACCTCCACAGGGGGCGTGGCATGTGTCATTTCCAGGGCGAAGTTCTCAGGAATGTGATTGGAGGAAATAGTGACCAAGCTGTTCAGTGATTGGCGGCTGTGTTGGCTCTGCCGGCTGCCCATGTGGGCCCGTTCAGGTCCGGGCGAGGAGGTTGGTGAGCGATGGTGTGCACGGATTGGAAGAGTCCCATTGACGGTGGGCATCAGGGTGATGTCACCCTTATGGATCTGACGTGATGGTTTTTTAGGGTGCTGTTGATAAGTTGACTCAGCCACCCTGCAGTTGTATGAGCGAGTGTCCTTCTTTTCGCGTGAGCAGCGAAGGGCAAAGGCCACCATAATGAGGAGCAGAATGGCACAGATCGCCCCAAGGGAGATGATGATAATCATGGACACATCTAGAGGGCCGTCTCCGGTTCCTCCACCTGTCAGATGGGGATTCATGTGGTTTTCAATGTTTTCATAAAGTGAAAGTCTCAGTAGGGCTCTGGCGCTGAGGGGTTGAGCACCATGGTCCTGCACAAGTACGGTCAGCTCCACGTGATCCTGTGGGACATCCTGCATGCTGACGTTGGTTCGAATTTCACATGTCTTAGCATCCATGGCGAAGTAACCTGCCTCGTTGCCCCCTACTACAGAACATGACAGGTCACCATTGGTGCCAGCATCACGGTCTATCGCACGGACTACAGTTACAACGTCACCGATCTCTGCATATTTGGATACTGGAACATCAGCTGTGTGGTTCCACAGCTGAGGCATCATGATGACCGGTCTGTTGTCATTCTCATCCAAGATGGTAAAGACAACGGTCACATTACTACACAGCGGAAGACTTCCAGAATCCCGGGCCTGGACTAAGAATGAGATCTGACTCACGTCTTCACGATCAAAAGTACGTAGCGCATAAATGTCTCCATTAGAGGGGTCGATAGTTACATATGTGGAGATGGAGCTCCCATGGACTGTACTTTCAAGTATAGAGTAACTCACTTGACCATTCGGGCCCAGGTCTGGATCTGAAGCCCTCACAGATGATAGATACGCTCCTGGTGAGTTGTTCTCCACCTTGGAAATCTCATACCTGCTCTTCTCAAACTTTGGCACATTGTCATTCTCATCCTGGACCTGCACAGTGAAGTGTTTGATGGTTGATAGACTTGGAGAGCCTTTGTCTTCAGCTATAACAGTCAAGCTGTACTCAGACCTCTTCTCTCGGTCCAGAGTGACATTTGTAAGGATCATGTAGTTCTTTTCATATGTTTTTTGCAGCCTGAAATGACCCTGGCCATGGAGACGGCACTCCACCTCTCCATTCAACCCAGAGTCCAGGTCATCTACCCTCACCAGAGCCACAAATGTATCTATAGGAGCAGTCTCTGATATATAAGCTATCTCCTCATTCCCAGTGGACATCAAATTGATGCTAATGTCAGGTTTGTTGTCATTCACGTCCACCACTTTTATTATGACTTTACAGTGTGCTGGCATTGAGTTAGGGCCCATGTCTTGAGCTTGAACATCTATGTCATACGAATTTGTGCTTTCAAAGTCAACTTTCCTCATTAGTGTCAAATGACCATTATCAGAATTAATCTTAAAAGTCTCTAGAATTTTAGGTGACACGTGACTGCTAAAAGAATATACAATTTTACCATTGGTCCCTTCATCTGGGTCAGTGGCATTCAGATCAATAAGCAAACCACCTAAAGGGGAATTTTCAAGCAAGTTGATCACATAAGATGGCTTCTCAAACACCGGATTGTTGTCGTTCGAGTCAGCTATGCTGATTTTCAGGAGCGTTGTTCCAAATTTTAGGGGAACGCCCCTGTCTGAGGCGGTGAGTTGGAGTTCATAGCTCGCTCTCACCTCTCTATCCAGCTCTTTTAACACAACGAGCTCTGCGTACTTGGCGCCATCGGTTCTGGTTAGAATATCAATCATAAAGAAGTCAGACGGGGTCAGAGAGTATGTGTTCAGAGAGTTCTCTCCGACGTCTGGATCGGTGGCGCTGTCAAGGGGAATGCGCGTCCCCACGGCGGCGGTTTCGGAAATTTCTATGGGAATAACGGGGCGCGCGAACTGTGGCGCATTGTCGTTAATGTCCAAAATTTCCACTTCGATGTGGAACAGCTGTAGGTGCTCCGTGGGGAGGGTGAGGACGTCAAATTCGATAGTGCAGTTGAGATTTTTCTCACACAGTTTCTCGCGGTCAATTTTGGTCCTGATGCTGATCTCTCCATCCTGGTCGCGCACGGAGAGAAGAGACGCGCTGCCGCGCTGCATGGCTCTAAAGCGTAACGGAATCGTGCTCGGAAGTTTAGACAAAACATCAGCGACATCTTCTCGAAGTTTGGCGATTACTGTACCCACCTTCTGCTCTTCGTAAACTTGATATTTCAGAGTTTTAGCCGAGACGTACCGTGCCAATGTAACGAGCACAGCAAGTTTGAGTAAAGTGGCACAGAACACAGTGCCCTTGCTGGTATCCATGTTGGGTTCCGACAGGCACTGAAATAAACTCTCAAAATGATTGTCACTTCCTTTGTTGAGCTGTCTCAATCCTTTACATGCGTTGGTATGGTCTCAAAAACATCTCCAAATCCGAAAGAAAATCGTCTTCTCAAAAGGTTCCGACGTCAAAAACAGGTCTTGAAAAATGAACAGAGGGCAAGTGCTAAAAACAAACAATGTCATTAAAAGCAAAGCGCAAATCCCTCTGTCACTAAGCAGAAATCTGTTGCGCGTATCAAGAGACTGGAAGCGCAACCTCCGTCTGGAGAACCTGTGCGCGCGCGTATCTGTCTCCCGCTGTCTGAAGACACTATTTGACTGACTAACCCAAAACAGCAAAGCCTCCTTTACAGCCACGGCTTCAGAGAAAACGCTTCTACTAAATCAAGGGCTGCCCCCTTCTCTCTGCGACTGACCATTCAACACAGAGCCACTACAGATCCCAATTAAATGAAGGGGAGAAAGGAAGTGGATAACTCCGCCCTTTAGGGTCTTTCTCTCCCCCTCTCTCTCCCTCTCCTGAACGCGCTTCAACAAAGGATGAGAGAGCAGAATTTAAGAATATCTTGATCTGAACTTTCCCTCTGGATGACTGTCAATCCAATTTATTCATTTAATATTCACCTTCCTATTTTATTTATTTTTTTATTTTTTTTAGGTTAAGCATCATAGAATTTATTTTTGGCAAATTTGTGCAGCTACTGAAAAGAAGTATTCGAAATATGGCCTCATTATGAATCTGTTTTGGGTAAGAACCGTTCTGTTTAAACATCTGTGACTAAGTATTTTGTAAACCCTTAATATATAAAATAAATGTCAATATTTATAACATTCCTATACTTTTCTCATGTGAAATAGATAAGAAAGCTTACACATCCCTAAATTGTGTAAATTAACATCAAATATGATGCTGTGTAAAAATTAAGACACATGTACCATTTAGGGATCCCAAAATCATTACCCTGGAGAACCTATAGGCATCTTTAAAGGGAGAGGAACTTGCAAGATTCCTGCAAGAATTCCAAAAAATACTAATGTGATGTAAGAGATACCTTTTAAAAGTTGCCTAAATGTTCTCTAGAGGGTTCTGATAGTGTGGTAACCTAGAGAGCCTCAGAAAGTGTGGTGGATTGTAACACCAAATGAAAACATTGCCATTGAATATCATGCACAGAGGGCAGTGTGCTGCTCTGACATGGTCGCCGTGATTTTGCCAAGTAAGACATGTTCCCGGATCAACATCTTTTGATGATCCTGGATCAACATTATTGTCCAAAAAATATAGACTTAACCCAGTCCCCACCCCTAGACCTAACCCTACCCATAATTTATTCCTAAAATCAGTGGGAAATGATAGCTGATTAACAGGGTCTAGAAGGACCTAACCCTGATTGTAAGCTTAAAACAGATATTTCCTGAAAAGTTATATCTCAATTCTGATTGGTTGATTGTTGTACTTGGTAAAATCACGCTCACCACTCTGACATACAGTATAAACGGCTGTTGTGCTTGTGGGGTCCTGGGTTCAAGTCATGTCTTAGTCCTGTTCCATCTCTTGCTCCCTGCTATTTGCTTCTCCATCATCCCAAAATAAATAAGCAATTAAATAAATGAATAAAAACACAATCAAATAAAAATTGGAAGCACATAGAAGATCAAAATTCTAAATACATATATACAATATTTCTAATTGATTATGTAGATGAAAAGTTTGCGTGAATGCTATGTATGGATGTTGTGTATATCAAATTAAACAGGATGACCTGCTGATTCAGATACCAGTTCTTTAACATCCATTAACATTATCAAGACAGACATGAAATTCTACCTTCTTAACTCAGAATGATTTTTTCCCACATGAATCATACAACTTCTACATTAATCTCATGGAAGTGGTGCACATCTGTTTTCATAATTGGTTAAACTGGTGTTAAAACCCTCCTACAGTAGATGCTTACACTGTAACATCAGTTATACAGTAGGTCATTCGTTTTGGTGGACTGGACCAGTCTTTGCATCAGGTGTCGAATATGCTTCAAAAACTGCTTAAATGCCTTTCTTAAATCCTATTTAGTACCCTTGTTGGGGTTTGAGTATTCTCACGCGCTACCGACTCCTCATCTGCCATATACATTTAAGCTTAAGCTGTGTGTCGAATCACTTGTTCTGATGAATGAGTGAAAAACTCGCTCACGCACACAAACAGCCCTGCTCACGTGAATAATGCAGTTTTTACATCGTGTGCATGTCTTTTGGTATGGTTCCAGCAAAATGTATTAACCTAACATCCATGTAAGCGCTTAAAAATGTGCACAGTCTGGACTGGGTCGTCTGGACCAGGTCATTTGCATTTGTGCATGGGTCACGGTTCCTCTTTAAGAGAAAGCTTTCTCCGAGTCTAAACTAGAGAGGGAAATTAGTTCAGTTTGAAAGTGTAAAAACGGGGACAATTCAATTGCTCTATCACGCTCACGGGCAAACGGATGAATAAAATACATTAAATGGCCTATTTCCTGACTCTCACTCAAATTCCCATGGTGATATGTTAACCCGTGGAAATGTAGCCAACCGTATCAAACCCACAGAAGTTGGGCTTGGATTAATAAAAAGCCCTTTGGCGACAGATTTGACACAAATGCTGCTCCTCTTTTCCCAAGTCTAGAGTTCCTTGTGCTTTAACAAACCAAGAGGGCCCATACTGAGACACTGGGGTATTCTAGCGACTGTTTGGGAAAGTGATTACCGGGAAATTTCAGCGTTACCAGAAGGCGCACGTTTGACCCCGTTGCTTTCTTTTGTTTAGTTTATTCTTTTCATAAGACACCGTGTTTGCGAATCGTCTGCGTTTCGCCTGGCCAATTTTAGCAGGGCGACTTTAACCAGGTTTGATACGGCCGAGCGCTCTCTTTGGCTCCGAAGCCTTAATGCAATTACCTCTGCTCTAATCACATTGCCTGAACAAAGACGTCAAAGTCTTTGCTGAATTTCGGGGGTTCTGGAATGCCCGCAGTGTTGCATGAAAAATCACACAGTCTAAAAGAAGTGCGATAAGTAAAAACAGATGCACAAGCTAATGCACTTAGACACGGTTTGGCTTAAAAAAAGCGAGAGAGAGAAAAAAAAGCCTCATATGACAGAACCTATTTAAACTCGCGAACAATGCGATAATGAAACTAATACATTTAAGTGAAAACCAACTTGTGAGACAGGTGCAACACTTACAATTTTTAGCTTTCAAAAAATAATGTATATTAATGACTCAATTGGCATAATGAACAAGTCAACAAGCAAAGAACATCTGCATTTTTGCTGCTAGTACAACTTTACGACACCATACGGGGCCACCATCCCTCGCATGTGCCATAAAACTAGGCCACGGATTCAACTTTTGTCATTGATATCCTATCCTTCCCCAGCCAAACAATGGCCGGAGCAGGTGGAACGCAAGCCAAATGATGTTGGCTTCCAAACTAACGCACAAACTTTGCTTTTAGTGTCGCTGGAATGCACGTGAACGAACGCGCGCTGCCGTTGTAAAGGCACGCGAGCATCTGTCGCCTCGTCTGTCTCATTATCCTTCATTCGATTAGTGCTTTCTCCTTCAAGGCGGGCTGCGCCTTCTCGCTTTCTCAATAGACCCGGTCACAAAGGTCTCTGACAATGTACATTGTTATTCATACCAGGCCAAAGAGCAAACTTAGTCCTCTCCCCCTGGTTGGAATGGACTTTTACTGCTTTATGAGTCGTTGAGCGGGATAACAAGACTCAAGAGTCTGTTGGTTCGCGTGATGCATGTAATGCGAATTCTTAAAAACACCATATTGAGCTTCATGTCGCGGTGAGGGGGACAAATTTATTGCTGTTCTTTAACGGTAGCCCACTATGGTAATCCAGCCTTGCTATAAAACCACAAGTTTGTGTATGTACTAGCTAATTTGTAGAAATGATATGACAGCTGCACTCAAGGGCTACCCTCAGCTACAGTGTTGCTAATGTTGCCAGTGAGAGTTTATGCTTACATTGCAGAGAGAGCTTAATATTGTCCATTAATATTTGACTGAAATCAAAGTTTGCATTTTGTATGAATGAAAAGCCTTGCGAAGATATTTGAATGAGT
Organism: Cyprinus carpio; assembly: GCF_018340385.1. NCBI lineage: Eukaryota > Metazoa > Chordata > Actinopteri > Cypriniformes > Cyprinidae > Cyprinus > Cyprinus carpio. The sequence goes on along the minus strand of NC_056597.1, from coordinate 17,128,168 downwards.
TCCCAAGTCAAAAATCCGTAAGTAAAGCGATAAGGATCCCCGCTGACAATCTATCTTTGTTCCTGGAATTAAACTTAAAGTATCCTAATATGCTCAAATAAGACCCTATTGTATAAAATGAAATAGCCACAGGATTTTTTTTGTTTTGTTTGTTTTGTTATATACTGTGAAATCTTTATCAGAACTTATCAGAACTTGTTTTAGAACAATCTCCTGCTGCTATACAGTTGAAAGATATTATATCCGGAACTAAGACCACATCCAAACACCCCCCACCCCCCCCACAAACAAACACACTTTATTATTATATTATGAATGCTTTATACATACACAATAAAGCACAACCTTAAAGTGCTATATATAAATAAATGGTAATTTTATTCCATTAATAATCCTAATAGTCCGACTGAGAACCATGTGTTCTACATTAATTTTTCTTGTTTAATACTGTGCACTGCCACACAAAATGGTAGGGTACACTATGTCACCAAGGACAGATGCCTTAAAACTAAACCTTCAGGGGACTAATACTGTATACCCTTAAGGTAGGCTACTACTGTACATCCCTTTAGGGGTAGAGGTTGAAATGTGTATCTTTTGAGGGTACTGTTCAGTGACAAGCCGCCGCTGTACCATTTGAAGATGTCTAATTTCTCACAGAGTGCTATCTTGGAATCTGTTAGTGTTTTTTTTAGGATTGAGTCCATATATTGCATCTAATAAAAATTCCAATGGAATTAATTTAAGATTTTGTTGCATACTTCATTAAAAAAGTATGTTTCTTCTCTGTTCTTGGAGAAATAGGTTACTCTTAATCCTGATTTTTGTTTTTTTTAAACTAATAGTCAATGTCATGTACCTCCCTAAAGCCATCCACACACATACTCTCACACTGGCAATGAGTAATACCAATCTCTCAGCCCAAGTTCAAGCACCGTCACCCAGGACAAATCACTCTGACACTGATGTCTGCTGAGGTGGCTCCTTCTGACGAGTGAGAGAATAAGAAAGAGAGAAGGAAAGAGAAATGAAACATAGACAGAAATAGTTTAGTTATTAAGACAACAAGGAATGGTACACTCATAAATGCAAATTCTGCCATTATCTACTCTGCTTAATTTTGTTTTACTGTTATATATAAAGAATATCCACACACATACACGTATGTATATATATATTCTATAAAAGCATCATAAAAGGCAGTCATCAAAATTCTGATTCCAAAACCATGTTACTGCCATTCTTTTACACAAAACATATTTTTCATTTTATTCCCCCAAATTTTCATTTTTGGATGACAATTCCTTAGCAAGTATATATAAAAAAATAAAAATAAAAAAGTGCAATTATTGCTGAACATGATGCGCAGTTCCTGAATCCCTGACTGGACTCCATTCTTAATGCCTGACAGCTCATTTTTGGAGCAGCGATCACCATGGAAACAAATCAGACAACCATATATGGGATACACATTGATGGAGTTGTTGCAGTAATGTTTTAATGAAGGTATCAGAATGCAGATGGTATTGGTGCCAACATGTGCAGCAGCAGTTGTAAATGGGTCAGTGCCAGAGCTTGGCAGGAAGATGAGCTAAGTAGAAAAAAAAAAAAAAAAACTGTGTTTTATTTAGAAAATGTATTCCTAATTGTTTCATTCTTGACACAAATTTCAGTGGACAATCCCTTAGTTAGAAACACCTCCAAATAAAGCTATGTTTTCTCAGGACTGTGTCAATATATAAAGTAATACAAATTTTACAGGCGTGTTAATGGCAGTGGAGGCCTTTCTAAAGGTTTAGGTCTCAGAAGACTGTCATGTTACATGATTGGAAAAATGTTCTGCTTTTAACAGTCTTTTAAACAAATGAACCACAGTTCTCTTAGGTTTGTAACGTCTGATGACTGTCTGTCTTTCATTACTGCTTTTATTCCTTTGGGGAGATGTGAGCGGCCAAAAACGTGAGTTTTAAAACAACAGCACATGCTAGCCGAAGGCGTTCCAGCAGAGGTAGTTAAACAGTGGGGGCCGTACTCTTCTGTGTTTCTAGTGTGAGCAAAGGTTCCTGGGTTACATGTATCAGGCGGGCTGTGTATGCTGTAGTTTGTTAGAGGCCAGATTTACAGCTGTGGGTAAAGGAATGGAGAACAGCTCGGCAGTGGAGAAGTGAGGCTCCTACGGGTAAATTTGGTTTAGAGGTCCCTAGGTGGCTTGGACAAGAGACAGAGACTTTATCATCCAGCTGCTACACACCTAACATGTTTCTGTTTTTAGATCATGTCCATGTGTGGGCTTTGCAGTGTGTGTGAGAGACAGCATATTTAATTTACATTAAGTAAAATGAGACTGTGAGGGATAGAAGTACAGTCCGCTCAATATTTTATAAAATCTTAAGGTCATAGGTCACGTTTGCTAAAAACAAACAAACAAACAAACAAAGAAAACAAACAAACAAACAAACAGCCTAGCTCATGAATATTAATGAAGCTGTTGTAACTGATTGGCTGAAAAGCCTCATATTTGTAATAAACAAATCCAAATCTATAATCCATAATAACACTTACTCAAGTGGGAAAGTGGAAGAGATTTGAAAACTGATACTTTTGAACATGTCATCATAGATACTGTACTATACATATACATATACAGCCTGTTTCACTAGGAATTCTGACATATTCCAAAAGTAAAATGAGCGAACATCATTTCATATTGACTCTAAGGGATTTGAGTCAACTGTAGAAACAGTACTTTAAAATGCTGATTAAAATAAATTATTCTCCCTCTCTTATAACCCTTTCCTCCAGATGTAGACATATGGACAACGTAGAAGCAGAAATAAAGCAGAAAAAATACAAATAAAAAAGAGACAGAGAACAGCATATTATCATTCAATTTTTTTTTTTTTTTTTTTTTTTTTTTTTTAGTGTAATTTGTAAAAATCTTAGTTTGAATCATTTGCATTAGTGGTTGATTGGTTGAGATATGCTTGGCACAGTTTCTTTTCATTAGCAAGATGTTTTTTTTTTTTTTTTCAATACTAACTAACTACACAGATAATCACCTGAGGCATTAAAACAAAACTGCATAATGAATCTCTTTTGAAATGTGCATCATACAGTAAACACAACCTTCAGGTCAAAAACGCTTTGCTGAAATACCGTGTACATGAAATTTCAATATATCATGAAAACAAAATCATCTGCAAAATAATATTACCATGACCCACAGAAAATTATCCCAACACATAATATCTTATAAACAAAAGTTGTATAATGAGCAACCTGCATCTGCCATGACCTCATTAACGTTTGAGAACATCAAACAATCTTTCACTCTGTAACTACAACAATTCTTAAAAGCAAAGAAACTGGAGAAACTGAATGTGTAATCCATCAAAACATTGATTATTTTTCATGTTTAGTAACATATGTGCCTCAGTGATAGTTCTCTTGGAAATACTGCACAAAATTGCAGCATGTCCAATGCAGATGTGGATAAAAATGGCAAGCACTGAAATGTGCATCATTTACATCAAAATGCTTGGCAGAGGAACATAAACAAATCCTAAGCAGCCAGAACGGCACAGTGAAAACATGCATGTGAGACCAGAGCAGCCCATGTGATGTTCTGCAGCTACTGAAGGGGCTTCACTTGAATCGCAGCTCTTAGATCAGGTCCAACTAAACGTTTTATTCTGAATCGCTATGAGCCTACTGCCAAACCTGATCCAAAGGCAACAATTTTGGGAAACAGGCATCTTTGATCTATTAAAACAAGCTCTCCCTCTTTTTGTCTCTTCTTCTGGGGTGGTATATGGATCTCTCCTCATCTCGTTATCCATGGTGAAAAGAGAACAGTGATCAGAGCGCCCTTCTGCTACATTGAGATTGGCATGCTAGATGTCAAATAACAAAAGGGATGAAAACAAAACATGGTGAGGAAGAAGAAGAATTCTCAAACAAGACTTTCACATATTTGAGGACCAAAAACCCTGAAAGGAAAAAGAAAGGAATAGTGTTAGTGTTAGATACTATTGAAGCAAAACTGCAAAATAACTGGCGCAAATAATTACAAGAACTATTTTGCTTCAAAACTGTATAATTAGATTATTTCATTAGACATCACATGGTGACTCAACACTATATGAAAAATGTTTAACACATGAATTTCAGCAAATGGCAAAAATGTGTGCAAAAGATTATAAGTAGCCTACAGAGTTAAGAGTAAGAGTTATAAGTAATAAGTAGAGCAAGTACAATTGTATACAATTTTCATGTTAAATAAATGCACATGGTTTGATGATTAAAAATTATTTTTGATTCTCAGTGAATTTGTCATATTCTTTACATCTTCTAAACGTTCTTTCATCATGTGATCCATTATTCAAAACTATCAAATGCAACATTTTTGGTAACTCTTTATTTTAAGGATCAGTTGTCATTATTAACTAGCTGTTTATTAGCATGCTTATTACTAGTACTGTATACTGACTGTTTATTAATGCTTATAAAGCACATATTAATGCCTTATTCTGCCTGACTGTATGTTAGATCCCTTAACCCTACCCCATACTTGAACTTAACAACTACCTTTCTAACTATTAATAAGCAGCAAATTAGCAGTTTACTGAGGGAAGACTCTTAATTAATAGAGAATATGTGTTCGCTATTCTAAAGTGTAACCAAATATTTCATAAACATCTATGATATATTTGTGATGTTTGCTAAATTGGCAAAGATACAGATTTACTTTAGGCTTTTATTTACATCTAAACAATAATCAACACATGCACAACACAGTTCACCGCATATGAAAGCTCAAACATGCATGATACACGAAAACCAGTGAGGTTTGTTCTAGTGTGCGACACGCAGAGCTTGTTTACCATGTGTGATTCACACTATATTAGGTGTTCATATGTGAATAAAAGCCTACATAAACTGCGTTCATCATCAAAAAGCGATCGTATCTCTTCACAAAACTTGGATTAAACAGCTTGTTTCACATGGATTCCTTTTATAGCACCTTTATGACCTTTTTGGATCTTTAAAGTTTTGGTTACCAGGACTTTTAATGGAGGGATAGAAACCTCTGGTTTTATTAAAAATATCATAACTTGTCATGAATCAAAGTCTTATGGGTGTGGAATGTCATTACAGTGAGTAAATGATGAGGGAATTTTTTTTTTTTTGGTGAACTATTTAGTTTTACTGCATACACCCAAAAATATGTTTGTAATGTTTATCACAACAGACCTGAAACTCATTTTTGGGTTGAAAATCACTGATGTAGCCTATCGTATGTAGCTTTGTGTCTGATGCATTTGTTTTGTCTATTATCTCACCATACCTGTAAAAGGTAAATATTATGTTTCTAAAGGCCTTAATAGTGCTCATATTCTCTCTCCCAGCTCTCGTTTGCACTGGCACACTTTCTCAACTGTACGTTTCCAATCAGTTTGGAACACACAGGGCTGGAGCTGATAAGATACAGGTGATAAGACTCCATTTTGTTATCTCCACCTCTCCCCCCACTTTCTCCTGCCCTATTTGCCCACACCGCCTTACTGATTGATGAATGGCAGCTAGCATGGCCAGATGCTAGCAGCTGATAGCGCTTCCATCACAGGCATGGCTGAACTCTCTCTACCTTGAGATGTTGCACTGAGATAGCATATGGAGATGTTGGGCTATGATAGAGCTTGTAGCCTCTATCATAGTTTCACTGAAACACAAATGCTAACAGATTTTAGCAGTCTGGGAGTATTAGCGTCACTGTTTTCTAACAGCCACTGATGAATTGGGGCAGAAGTGAGCTACTGTTAGCACTGGCATGGGCATGCTGATTTGAGCTCTCTCAAAACTAGAGTTTGTCATAATGCTGCATGCAATTGCAAGATATAAAGTTATACTGTAAACATACACTCAGACTAATGTTACTATTAAACTCTGTCTAATCGTTTAATAATGCAATTCTTTACATTAAAATGGACAGTAGATAATGAACTGTATACCAGCAGACAGACAGACAGACAGACAGACAGATAAGATGAATGGATGGATGGATAGATAGATAGATGATACAACAGTTCATTCCAGACAAATTAAATCTTAAAATAAAACAACAACAACAACAACAACAACAACAACAACAAAAAACTCTAATAACAAGTAAACAAATAAACGTATGAATAAATATTAAACGTAATTAGACATGGTGTGTCTGCTGGAAGGATCACATCTCCTCTGTGTCAGTGTGTTTGATGACCTCCAGGCTTTTGATCACGGCACACATACAAAATCCTTTCACAGGCCTGAGCGGAGACAGGAGAGGGACAGATAATAGCAGCTTTTTTCCTCTCATTTCTTTTCTCCTCCTCTGTGGGGGGTAAAGATCTTTCGGTCTAGCTTGTTGGAGTGCTGAGAGAGAGAGTGATTAGAGGAACCCGCCGTTAATTAAAGCGAAATAGAAAAGAAAGAGTGAAATTAAACCTGCTGCGATGAATACTCCATTAACTATGAAAAGTGAGTGAGGGGGGAGAAAGAGATAAAAAAAAGATGCCGTGAAACTGACAGTCAATTTTCACATCTAGAAGGGCTCTGTAAGCTGGTGATTTTTTTACCCAACTTGTGGAAAATCAAAGTTGCAAATTAGTCCTTAAGAACAGAAATAAGCTGTTCTCTGTGCAGAAGGGTTAATGCTGTGACAGAGTGATCTCAGGTTGCTGTTAATTCTTTCCCCCCCAATTACATCATTGTCTTGTATTGTGAGAACAAAATATGAAGCTCACATCATTAACTGCTGATCGTGCACTCAGTGTTATGCAAAAATTGACTGACAATGGACATCTTACTGGACATAAGCCTATATCTGTCTAAGGAATCTATTCATCCACCAATCCATAATATCCATACACCCATGTGTTAACAGTATCTACTCATCCATCAATTCATCCATCCATTGTATCATCCATCTACAGTATCTGTTCATCCACCCACCTATCTACAGTATCCATCCATCTGTCCACAGTATCCACTCATCCACCCATCTATCTACTGTATTGATCCATCCATCAGCAGTATCTATATATCCAACCATAGTATCATCCATCTACAGTATCCATCCATCCATCCATTGTATCTATCCAACTATCTGCCTACAGTATCTATACATCCAACAATCCATTTATGCATTTATCCATCCATCCATCCATCCATCCATCCATCCAAGTGACAAGTGACAAGTGACGTGACATTCAGCCAAGTATGGTGACCCATACTCAGAACTCGTGCTCTGCATTTAACCCATCCGAAGTGCACACACACAGAGCAGTGAACACACACACACACTGTGAACACACACCCAGAGCAGTGGGCAGCCATTTTATGCTGCGGCGCCCGGGGAGCAGTTGGGGGTTCAGTGCCTTGCTCAAGGGCACCTAAGTCATGGTATTGAAGGTGGAGAGAGAACTGTACATGCACTCCCCCCACCCACAATTCCTGCCGGCCCGAGACTCGAACTCACAACCCTTCGATTGGAAGTCCGACTCTCTAACCATTAGGCCATGACTTCCATCCATCCATCCATCCATCCATCCATCCATCCATCCTTCCATTCCTCCTTCCATCCATCCATCAATCCATCCATCCATCCATCCTTCCATCCATCCAGCCATCCAGCCATCCATCCAGCCACCCATCTGTCTACAGTATGTACTCATCCACCCACATATCTACAGTATCCATCCATCCATAGTATCATCCATCTATCCATCCATAGTATCCATCCATCCGCCCATCCATATCTATCATTCATCCATAGTATCGTCCATCTATTCATCTACAGTATCTATTAATCCAACCATATATTTACAGTATTCATTCATTCGTTCATTCATTCATCTACATCTATCTATTGTACCGATCAATACATGTACAACATCTATATATCCATCCATAGTATCATCTATCGACAATATCTTTTCATCCACCCATCCATCCATCCATCCATCCATCCATCCATAGTTTTTATCAATCCACCAGTCCACCTATCCATCTACAGTATCTGTTCATCCTTCTAATGATCTACAGTATCCATCCATCGACCGTATTCATCCACCCATCCATGCATCCATAGTATCTATCCATCTACCCATCCATCAATGTTCATTTTCAACTTTGACTTAAAGAAGTTTTAAATTATATTGAACTAGTAAAAACGTCTTAAATCTGATAGTGAGGTCAAATGAAATGATCACACATTTGACAGGAGTTGTCTACTGAGTTTCTTTCTTTCTAAAGATCAGGCTTTATCATGGTCCATTAACCTCAGAGCTACATTGCAAATATTGGGCATCATCTCTTTGACATCCAAACAAAACTCTTTTTCAAATATGCCTGCAGATCAGGTAAACGTTTGTTATGGTTAGACGGTATAAATGATTCATACGCTTACAGCTCAAGGAGAAATCCTTGATGATTTCATCCATTACAAGGACTATTTAAGGGAAACACACACACACACACACACACACACACACACACACACACACACACACACACACACACACACACACACACACACACACACACACACACACACACACACACACACACACACACAAACAAAACACAAAGACATTAATAGCCAGCCATGTACTAATTCTACTGGTGATCGGAAGCATTGTTTTACCTAAATATGTTGTTCTACCTAAATGGATTGTGCCATGTTTTTTTCTGAACATCACACGGATCTCATCAGCAGGGTTTGATCTCAGTGTAATGTTGTTTTCCATCTCTTTCTCTCTCTCTGCTCTGTCTCACAGCTACTTCCTCTTGCTTTCATCTGTGGTGCTGTCAGGAGACTGCTGCAATAGCTACATGTGTGTTGCATTTAGCACCCTCATTAACCACGCTTTTGTTTTGCAGCACCGTGTTCAGACTTTACACTTTGGAGAGAAACACAAAATAACAAGAGAAAGAAGGGGTGGGGGGAGCACAACACTCTTTGAGTGATTAAATCTTTTCTTACCTCTCAATTCACCGCCGACGGCTGAGCCAGAAATAAGAGATCGTACAGACATAGAGAGAGGAAGGAATATATGGAGAGTTGTAGCATGGTGCTGTTTGATCTGATGAGAGCTGATGGAAATGGGTCAGGATGGGTAGTCATATAGAGCTGTGTGTCTTTTTTGCCCTACGGTGTGTGAATGACCTGTTGGAGCTCAGTGCACAGGTTTCACACCCTTAGGGTGAGCACACACTCTTAATATCTGTCAGATGCAGTCAGATGCCCAGCCATGCAAGAAAGTGCACATGTATGTTTGTGTGAAACAGCAACATCACTATCATGTCATCATGAGAATACAACCTAGGGTAGTTAAGATATATAGGTTTCTTACTAATTTGCCTTATAGAACATACATACGGACTAATATGAGACGTGTAACATAAACATGATGCTGTTGTATTATATAAAGACCAATGGCAATGTACATAATCAATTGGAAACACAGATCTGCATCATTAGCTTGTAAATTATCAAAAATATGTTGTTACTAATGTAGAATTAGCTTGGGGAAAACTGCAAACACCTGCAATATTATCCAAATTAAAGCATAATGACTTCCAGAACTATATTTTTCCCACTTTAAATAAAAGTTCAGTATCAACAATACTAGCTGAATTTGACAGTTCTGAGATGATTCAAACAAATAATAGAAAAAATTATAAATTTGACCAATATATGCATTTTTGGTTATTGCTATAAAATATACCCGCAATACTTAAGACTGGCTTTGTGGTCCAGGGTCACATATTACATTATATTATATGGATCCATATTTTTACGTTTAGTGTAATAATTGTATTTTTTTAATTAGTTAAAAAGATGGCTCTTCTATGATTTGAACTTAGAGTTGGATCTAATATGCTAAACAATAGCAGTAATGATGAATTTAAAATAAAATAAAAAAATGGCAAAATTATTTGTGATTCAGTGAGGAAGTTTGTTGTGAACTTAGAAACATCTTTAAATGACTGAATCAGGCTGATTCAAACTACTTGTGCACGGAAAATATGGGTACTCATCCCGAGATGAAACCTCAAAAGACAAAAAGACTATATTCCTGTTGTTTTTGCATTTTAATTACATTATGCATTTTAAATGAGCATTCAAAACTCAAAAGATTTGTTTGAAATATCCAAGCAGCTCAAATGGGAGTTTGATCAGTGTGTGATGATGAAGCTGAAAATTCAAGCTTCAGTTCTTCCTTCCTTTGCATTTCTCTCACCGCCTGTCACTCTTTTTCTTTGAGACCCACACTCCATCTTCTTCCCATTTTGTGAGCTGTAGCAGCCCAAAATAAAATCAATTTCATGTGCTGCTGAAGCTTTAGATCTTTTTCACTACCCTCTATTCTTCTCTCTCTCTTCCTTACTCTTAGTGGGGGTCTTTCGGTGGAGCCATATGGTGAGTGCGAGCAGATCAGGGTGGTTGATGGGTGTTCCAACCCAACACAAAAGCGGGTGTCCTGCTGAATGATGCCCATGAATGCATGAGGACAAGCAGGGTGAAAAGAAACCTGTGGCTGTGTCATAAAGGAGCGGCGGGGGAGGGGCTTCATGTGACATCACAAAAAAGGGACAAAAGAGTTTAGCAGGTCTTTTTCCTCGGTGCACTCCACCCCCTGCCAGAAAGCACCAGCTAATTATCCACCGTCCTGACAGGAGGGGGTGTGCATGTATTCGTGTGCGCGTATCTAAACTGAGATTGAGCAGCCGGGTTCACATGCTTTTGGCACCAACTGAGAAACCAAACATCTCCACCGCTCTGATGGATGAGGTTTTGTATGCATGTGCATGTGATGACTTGTTTCAGGAGGTTGCATAAGATATGAGATGCCGTGTTTCTTCTAAGCAGTCATTAAAACAATCTCTGATTTTACAGCAATAATGCAAAACTAGATTAACTGAAGAGAATGTGAGTGGTGCTTGCCTGTGCAAAACCATGATGGTTGCTAAGGTCAAAGCTCCTACATTTATTGATATCTATCTATTTAGGATGGTGCTAGGATGTTCTGGGTGGTTGCTAGTTGGTCGCCACTAGCAAGCCATGCTAATGTTGATAGGAATTTACTGTGTGTTTGCATGCAATAAGCATCCTGGTCTGGATTTGCAATGATTGCTAAGCAGCTTTTTTCTGAGAAAGCGAGACCAAACAATGATCGTATTCAGTGGCCGAATCCCTCCCCTTTCTCCTCTGTCCAGCTCTAAAACACATCTGTTTTCATGGTACTTGACTGACACACCATTGCCAACACCCTTTCAGCCGTATCCCTCCCACTCTCTTTCGAATGATGATGTTGGGTATGAATGTGCTACAGCACTAGAGGGAGAGGAACATTTGGTGAGGGGTTTGGGTAAAAGAGCTCCCCATTCATACACACATCATTACCCCTGCAAGCATTCACTCTACAGATGGACTCTCTGAAAACACATGCACACACCCTATTGTCAAATCATATACATTCTTCTCAGCATTCCCCTTGTAAAGCTTTCTTTTGCATCCCGAATGAATTTATAACCCTTTTTAGATTCAAATGATGGATTTAGTTTACACTTTTCTATGCACTGAATTCCTTTTCTTGGAGCCCTTTTCAGCTTTTCCCACATAATGTATTTACTGAAGGATTTGAAATCCAAATTTCTCACGAGCATCATAACTCAACAATCATTTCACATGCTTATAACCACTAGACCACAGTTCTCGCATTCTTAGGGTTCGTTTAAATGTCTGAAAAGTGTATAATTTTCTTGCCGACTTTTTACATTGATATTACTAGATAAAGGTTGTTATGGGTTGTTGTTAGGGTCTTATGGGTGATATATTTGCTGAATAGATTGTGAAACATGTCACTAATTGTTGCTAAGTGTTACTTGTTCAAGTGAAAAGAGCCCACATACAAGGCTCTATTATATTCTAGTCTAGATTGGCACAGGTGTATAAATTTATTTCTCAGACAAAAATTGAACATTTAAACACTAGCACAAATGGTGAGTGCCTAGTTACCACTGTTGGGCCAAATGAATAATACACTGTAACATTGCAATTTTAATTTATTATATATATATAAAAAGAATATATATATATAATAACAAAAGTTTCTTGAGCACCAAAACGATAATTTTAGACTGAAGGTAATGGCTGCTAAAAATGAGCCTCGACATCAAACAAATCAATTACATTTTAAATATATTAAGCTGAAAAGGGTTTAGATTAGATTAGATTAGACTAGATTAGATTCAATTTTATTGTCATTGCACATGTAAGGTACAAGGCAACGAAATGCAGTTAGCATCTAACCAGAAGTGCAATAAGCAGTAAGTACAGAATATACAGTGTCTACAATATGTTTCAAATGTACAATAAATATACAAATAAGGCAGTATTATGGACATAATTTACAGATTTTAAATACTATCAGCATGATATACAGATAGGTATACTATGAACATACTACAAGCTGAAACTATGAACATATGAACATCATTTGCACTAGTGCAATGGACAGTAAAAGTGCATAGAAAATATTTCAGTGTGCAAATGGATTACTCAGTATTCTGGATGAACAGACAGTAGGGCAGGTAATAACAAGTGAACTGTTTTTTGTTTGTTTGTAAATCAGATGTAGTGATGTGGAGGGGTGAGGAGTCTGTTTGTGTGATGTGAGGGGGGGGGGGGGGTGGGTGTTGGGGAGTGTTTATTATATATTAATAATAATACTTTAAAATATTAGTGTACTTTGATCACATAAATATGGTGAGCATGAGAAACTTTTTGAGGTTTTAAAAAACATTACAAACTTTTGCACGCCAATCTGTACAGTATATTACATTTTGTTTTACACAATCAATAAACTGTTGAAATAAATGTTAAAAAGCATTTTTAATTCCATTCTGAATGTACCACAACTCTTTAATAATAGCAATGTTACCCTAACAAAAACCACTAATGAACTCTCTCTAACATGCATTTTCATTATAAACTAATACTGGCTGACGGCTGACACAACACTTTATCTCAGAAGATGAAAAAAGTACTTATTTTTACGTGTTTCAAGTTCACAGACCAAAACCCACTTAAACTCCCTCAAGTCCCTCTCAGCGTCAAAACTTTTCAGGTCCTTTCTCTGGATGCATATCAAAATAATGACCATGCCTGGCAGTGAGAAGAGGCCTGGGCCTTTGTTGGGGTTGTCAGGGAGGTCTCATTAAAAGGGACCAATGGACAAATGGGGCGCCTGTAGGCCTTTGTCTGAATGGAATACCCTCACACTAAACTTCCACTCCATCACTCCGGGACCCTTATGGCTCAGCAATTCCCTCCCAATGGACTCAATCTAAATCTGCTGGAGCAGAAAGCACCAGTGCAGGAAAGAAATATCGGTCGCCCCTCCCATTCGCTTTTGTTTGGACGGGACAGTTGGATGGTGAGGCCCGGAATGCTAAGATGGAGGTTTATTATTAGGTTCACTGATGGGTCATTCCAACTTTTCAAGGGATAATTTACATCTCTGATGGCCTGTTCGGGTCTATGAATGATGGTTTGGATTTGCGTGTGCAATTTGGGGCAGCGGCCAAAAATAGATTCGAAAATGGAGAGCGCAATATGTTTCACTGCTCTGCCGTGCTAAAATAAGTTGCTCTTTTTGGGGGTGCAAATGAACTGTCAGAGGTTTGGAGACAAAACTATTTCAGCAATAGCAATAGTGCAGTGTTAAATGCTTTTTTTGTGCCCTGCCTGACATTTACAGATAAAATGCAAAACCCTTACAAAAGTAGTCATTAAAAAGCAACTTTTGCCAAATTCAGCATTTTGAACTACTGGAAGTGTTTTGCCCTCTAACAACAAATGGTCTTTTAGTGGTTACTTTTAGTTCACGCTTCTCCCCCCATCCCAAAGAATGCTGGGGAATTCTAGCTTTACTAAATTTAGCTGCTATGACTGTGATCAGAATAATAATAATAATAAAAAAAAAAAAACGTGTGCATTTTCACCCAGTTCTTGGGGCATGAATTTTTTTGTTTTGTTTTGTTTTACCCTCTCGCTTCCGTGGCGAACTGAGTGGGTGATGGGATGGATCCTGTTCAGGAAGTCCCATGACCTTTGTGTGTCAATTTACACAAACTGAGGAATGGAAATGTGTCTGTTATGCTGATGTGTTCTACCGTTGACCTGTTTGGGTTGTATGTACTCGCTGTCATCATCAGGTCGTCCGCATAGTGATTTAAATCGTTGACACAGACAAGTGTGAGTGGGGTTACTGAGGAGAAACCTTTGTGTAATCCCAGATGTTGATCCAGGTCCAGCCTCAGTAGGGGGGAAATGTGTCACCTCGGCTTTCCTTTCCATTCCCTAAAGATATTATTGAATGCAGGCATGCATCACAATGAGAACTTGAAAGCATAGTTCCAGTATGGGTCCCTGCAGTGCATTACAGAGCCCAAATAAGCATTCCCCAGTATGCTGGCTCAAGCAGTTTACTTCACTTTATTGTTTTAAAGTTTAGCGTATATTTCTTTGAGAATATCTTTTTGTTCTGAAAAAAAAAAAAAAAAAAAGGCTTCGGCCTTAATGGGGTCATGATGGAGCCATTCATTTTATGGACATAAATGCCAGCTGTAATAAAAGTTGTTAGAGCGTGATATCAATCTTCAGCGTGTTTTGATATTTTGGTGCAATATCTGAATTTCTCTAGTAAGGAGAATGCATCTCTGTAATGTAAAACTAATTGAATTTGCTGTTGTCCACTTTTGCCAGAAACGTGAGGGGAGTTTTATGAGATATCAGGTTGACATCATGCATTCTGCTGGAAGGAGGAACGCCCAGTGAAGACACTGCATGGAGCAGATGACTAGAAGAAAGCAAGCAAAAAAAGTCAGGGAAACACTTCATCATCATTAGCGAAAATGAAGAGCAGAGAAAAGGGCAAAGTAAAAGAAGACTAAAGGTAGGAAAGACAGAACAATTTCTGCAAAACTTTTGTTTTGCATTCAAAATCTGATAGAGAAGTGATATTTCTCCAAAGTCGTAATCGTTGGACATGAGCTGAAAAAACATCTCCACCCGAGAGAGAGAGAACGATCTGCCATCTGCCAGAGTGAGCAACCTAACAAAACAAAATAAAACATAAATTAGTTATTCAGCCAAATCAAATACATGTCTGCTGTCAAACTGAAAACATAAGCACGTTCCATTAGGGAAAAGCTGCAGTGTTCAAGATAAACACATTTTCGGAGTATTTTCATAATTCCCTCCAGTAATAAGTTGGACAACTTATAGTCTATGTTCAAAAAGTCAAAAAAAACAAAAAAAACAATGCAGTTGTAAATATACACAAAGGAGATTATTGTGAAAAAACTTATTTGAAGAGGTCATGCATTTCCCTGGGTAGCAAGGCCACATTAACCACTGATGGCAATTGCGGGAATGGAAGGCTGGAATCGAACCCCAATTTCACACATGAGCACCACAACACAATATTTTAGAAACACTATATACTGTAAGGTTTTTTAAAAGCACACAATGTAAATTGTACCATTTTCTTGACCTAAAACACACATTTTTCTTCATTGATGGACATTGGCAAAGATATATGTATATATATATATATATATATATATATATATATATATATATATATCTATATATATATATATATATATATATATATATATATATATAGACATATATATATAAATGTCCAGGGGTGCACCAGAACCCATTAGCATTTACACTACAAATGCAATATGGTCAGGTTTTGTGACTACCGCTGAACATGGTCATCTGCCTTGATAAAACCTGTATTTAGCGTTCTAAACTTGTGATCAAATCACTGACAATGATGTTACAGTAATATCCGGTGTAGACGGAGCCTCTGCCTCTCTGAGTTTAACATGAGGCAGACAAGCTTCAGCACGACTAAACAGGTAAAATAGAGACAAACATATTTGTTTGGATTTGAAGAGAGAGAAAAAACAAAACAACAGACAGAGAGAGACAGAGATAGAAAAGTGAGAGAGAGGCAAATTTTTTAGCACAGAGCAGAGAAAATAGCTGTCTGTGAATGTGTGATAGTGAGAGAACGACTGACAGTCCAGCTGAGAAAAAGAGCGAATGAGAGAAAACGGGACGACAGGTACATTGAAAAGTCAAAGGAAAAAAGACACCTCTAGTAAAAGATGTTAGAGGTGTTAGCGGTGATAGAGGAAAGGCTGAGCTGTCATAGTCATCTGTCTCATTTGGGGGAAAACCGAAAGACAACCTGCACTGGAAATACACCGCTGTCAAAAGGAGATACGCAAACACTGACAAAGAGTGAAATAGAGAAAAATAAAAGAGACAGAAACCAGTCGAGATGCCTCCTTAACCCCATAGGCATTTTTTTTCCCTCTTTCTCTTCCTCTCCCTCTCGCTCAATGACTCCTGTAAATTCGGCAAACACGCTTCCTTTGATGTCTCACACAGATGGCAGAAATCCTCTTCCTCGCTGCCTGACTGTCTGTCTGGGCAACCCTTCACTGCCAGACTGAGGTGTGCCAGTGTGGCTTCAAAACAATTACATATAAAGAAGGGTAGCCTTTTCACAATGGTTTTCACTCAAATTGATGTTTTGCTGCATGATGCAACAGACGAGACTTCTTTAAATCATGTCAAAAGTTCTTCAAACCTCCATTTGACTCTGTAGGTGTGATGCAATATACTTTTGTGAGCAGGAACAAATTAAATTTTGAAAGCTTTTGTTGGAGACCTCAGTGTGTGTTCATCATGGGAGTTTGGGTTGTTTGGTTGGTGTGGAAACAGTTTTCAGTTTGCAGCTTGTGTGAATGCTATTCATATTAAAGCCCAATTAGCAACTCTCCATGCTCTTGGTCACACTTACTATATAGCAAAATGCATTTGTCATACCTGCTTCTTCTAATAAAATACCTTCGGCAAGCAACTCACAATCTTTATATCTTTGCAAGACATCTGCGATAGTCTAAGGGGTCGTTTGCAAAGAACATGTTTTTGCATTTAAAACCCCAAGACACAGTAGAGTGGAATGGGGAAAAAAAGCAACTGAATTTTAACTTCTTTTAACTTTTATGAGTCACTACAAAACATTTGAGAAGCACATGAACATACTAAACTACAGTAATTTAAAAGCAATTTTTTAAATGTATTTTTTTTTTTTGTTAGTGTAAAATGTTATCAGTCGTAAAAAAAAAAAAAAAAAAAAAAAAAATTAAAAAATTAAAAAATAAACGGAATGTTCATTAAATCATAGGTGTTTTATCACTCGGGTCACCTGCCAAATAGCATTTGTAATGTCATAACAGTCTAAGGGGCCATTCACAAAGAATGCGTTTTTGTATTTAAAAGCACACAGGACAGTGAAATAGTTTTTTTTTTTTTTTTTTTTTTTTTAAAGTTACACTATTTTAACTTAAATTATAGGTTTTGAAAATTATGTGTTATGCTTTATGTTCAAACACATTTGTGTAGTGCATGTTTACATAGAAAAACTATTGAAATGCGGCATATAGTGGAAAGCAAAAATGCATACTGTGTGACTGACTGGCCCTATAGTGCACTAAGTTTTGGTGATGAATATAGAAACAGTAGAGAAGATGGTATCAGTTCTGTTTTATTCATTTGGGTGATGGAATGTACAGTAACTATGATTTAGACGATGCAAACAAATCAAGTGTGACAACAGCCTAAAATTAAACGAAGACACAAAAACAGTTATAATGGCCCACATATGAATAGAAATTTGGAAATAGATCTGTTTGACAGGCGGTGGAGGACTGAGAGAGGTGAGAGCAGGAGAGGGAGGTTTGAATGCATCAGCCAAGAATTTCCCATGTTTATTATTAATGGCCTCTCTCTTAAAAATGACACTTCCCCATTTTCATCAAGTCACCATCTCCTTGGCTGTTTATCACGTGTGTGTGTGTGTGTGTGTGTGTGTGTGTGTGTGTGTGTGTGTGTGTGTGTGTGTGTGTGTGTGTGTATCTTTGTGCCTGCATTTCACTGTGTGGGCTACAGTGTGTGTGTGTGTGTGTGTGTGTGTGTGTGTGTGTGTGTGTGTGTGTGTGCATGCTCTCCATCATTCTGTGCCAGAGGCTAGATTAATCCAATCTATCACCACCAAAACCTGAGTGACCTTCTGTGTCCCCACTGAATCGCCAACTCTCTTGACCCTCCTATGGACCCTATAAAAGAATAGCAAAAATTATTTTCATAATACACTTTACACAATATGATGAATTAGGGTTGTGGTTAAACTACTGTTGTGAAATACAAATTCCATCAATGATTTGACACATACTTTTAACATTCTTGAATATTACTAATTTAACTATTTACTAACTTTATTTACAGAGATAAAAAAAAAAAAAAAAATAATAAAGACAAAAATCATCTTTATTTACTGAAAGAGAATGGAACAAAGAACAAGTGAACAAATGGTAGAAGCAAATAAACAAACCAAAAATCGACAAATGGTAGAAGCAAACAAGAGAACAAAAAAGTAAGAAACAATGAAGGACAAACTGAAAAGAGCAAACAAACAAACAAAATACAAAGTAAAAAAAGAACAAAAGAAAAAAATAAGCAATTCACAAGTAAAAAATAAGTATTCACACAAAGAAAGAATAAGAAAGAAAAAACCTAATGAAATAACAGAGCGGATGAAAAATAAATTATAAAATGATACAGACATAAATTCTTTCGATTAACTTGGCAGAAAGAAAATTACTAGACTAGAGAAAATGACTAGACTAAGAAGCAAATAATATATATATATATATATATATATATATATATATACATAATATATATATATATATATACATATATATATATATATATATATATATATATATATATACATATATATATATATATACATATATATATATATATATTTATATATATATATATATATATATATATATATATATATATATATATATATATATATATATATATATATATATATATAACCCAAAAAGAACAAAAGAGTATGTGAACAATTGAATAAAAGAAATGAAAAACAGCTAGCAAACAAACAAGCCAATGAGTGCAAGCAAGCATCAAGAGCTACTAAATGAACAAATGAAAAAAAAAGAGTGAATTAATAAACAAAAGAACAAAAGAAAATATGATCAAATGAGGGAATAAAAGAAAGAAAATACTGCAGGAAGTATAGCATCTATTCCCAGGCAGTATGTTCCTCTGAGCAATATAGTCAAGCAAAGGGTCTCTTTCTGCCAGACCTTTACAGGTCAAATGTGGACATAAAACATTTGAACGGCAACAGCAAGTGTGTGGGATAGACATGTGAACTCTTCAGTGTGCTTTATGCTTTTCCAGTGCAGGCAGGAGTAAAATTTAGAGTTTATGTTTAATCTTAAAAGTAAAAAAAAAATAATAATCATCATAAAATACAATAAAATACAATAAAATAATAAATAACCAAAGAATGATAAACAACCTTAGGGAATGTATGGAAAGTGCAATGTTCATTTCCCCTGGTTCATTCTTCTGTGTGGATTATATTCTTTTCAAAGTAAAGCAAATCTGCAAGCCATTGATAAAATTGCAGTGCCACTGCGAGAGTTAGCAGCATCTAATTTAATTCGATCCAATGACTTTAAAACTTATTTTATTTCCCTATGTTTGAGGTTTATTCATAGCAAACAATCAATAATTTGTGTGTCTGCCATAAATCTTGTTAATCTTTCATTGGCTTTGAGTAACTTTCAGTGAAATATGTGCAATAGGTGCTTCCTTCTGTTCCTGAAATGTGCTGCAGCAGCAGTAAGCGGACATAGTGATTAGGTAAGAAAATGCCGTTCTTCAAATTCTCCCCCTCCATTTCTCACAGAAAGCGTTTGTAGGTGACAGGAAGTGAGGCATTAGCATTGTTTATTTATCCCCCAGTTCACTCATTCTTTCTCCAAAATGGTCCCTCACATCTGGTGGCTATTACTCTGCCCGGACATCAGCACTGTTATCCAGAACCCACGGCCACTCTTCACAGTGGAACATTAACCCAACGTGGACAGATAGCATCTCAGCACTTCAGAACCATTATGCTAATTTGATTTGTGCTATGCTAGGCTGACTTTGCCCATCAGATAGCATTAGAAACTACATGTCTGTTGCGAAGGCTGACGGATCTTGAGAAGGTAACTCACTGGTAGGGGTTATGTAAATTGGGGGATGACTGGGAAAGTAATAGATTTGTGTGTGAAGGTATACTGAATTTGATTTATTTAGCCTATGGTTAGTCTCTAGCTATGAGAATTTGGATAGTAGTTTGCCTGGTTTGCTATGGTTAGAGGTAAATTGAGCTCTAATGGATAGTTGGTAGTCCACTTTTCAAATTTAGATGGGCTAAGTGTGTCCCGGGCGCCCAATTAGAATTAAAGGAACAATTGATCCCACTGACTTCCATTGTATGGACATAAACACTGTGATATGTCTAAAAATATCTCATTTTATGTGTGTTTGTTTTTCCCCTCTATTTGGAACAACATAAGGATGAGAAAATAATGATACAACTTTAATTTAGGGGTGAACTATCCCTTTAAGGCCAATATTAGTTAATTTGTTAATTGTTTCTTTCCTGTTAACAATGCATATTTTAATAAAGGATCATAGGATAACTAGCTTCTGTGTTGAATGATGATTCAATGGCTCACACATAACTCAAGAACACAATCCACTCCCTCAGACATGCACAGTTCCCTACTACATGACCAGATTTGCATATTGTAGTATTCAATTACAACCCCAGCTGCAGAAAAGTTGGGACATTCTGAAAAACTAATAATATCAAGAATCTGTGATTTGCTAATTCTCTTTAACTTTTATGTAATTGAGTACAAAGAAGTACAAAGGAAGGATTTCCAAAGTTTTTACTGACCAACTCAAATGTATTTTGTAAATATAAACAAATTTGGATGTTAATGGCTGCAACATACTCCAAAAAAGTTTGGACAGAGGCTAAATAAAAGTGAAAATGTTATAGAATTTCCAAATTAATCTGTTTTAAACAGTTCACACTAAGCAGCTGAATTGGTATCATGGTATCAAGGTATCATGTATGGGTATAAAAGGAACATTCTAGTCTTTGCAAGCAAAGTTGGATCATGGCTGATCACTTTTTTCTTTGTACTCAAATTTCATGAGAGAAGTGTCAAAATCGCAAAGAAAAGTGAAAAAGATAATTCACCAACTACCATAAATAATATTTAGAAAATATTCAGGGAATCCAGAGAAATTTCAGTACATGTAGGGCAAGGCAGGAAACCTCAGCTGAATATGCATGACCTTTGAGTCCTCAGATGGCATTGCATAAGAAACCGTTATGCTGCGGTGTTAAATATAGCCACATGGGCTCAGGAGTTCTTCAGAAAACCACTGTTACTTAGCACAGTCTGTCGCTGCGTGATTCTCTGTTACTCTTGGAGAAAGCTATACATCAGTTCTATGCAGTGATGCCTTGGGGTTCTCTGGGCCAGAGCTCATCTCAGATAGTCAAAAAGTTCACATTTCAAGTTGTTTCTGGGAAAACTTTCATCAAGTTCTCAGTCCCAAAAGACCAAAGGGACCATCCAGATTTTCATCAGCGACAGATGCATAAGCAAATGTCTGTCATGGTATGGGGTGCAGCAGAGCAAACAGTATGGGTGGCTCGCATATGTGCAAAGGTATACTATTGACATGGAGGCATATATTAGAATTCTTTATTGGAGACATATACTTCCATCAAGGTGATGTCTTTCATGAGACTTTCTACAACAGTCATTTAGGGTTAGAAACTTTTATTTGTATACTTATTCCCTTTAAATACCCCTGAAGTAACTTGCAAAAGAGTCTTGCACCAGTGGTGTTCTTTGGTTTGCTGAGTGGGGTTCAAACCTACAGTACAGCCCTGACCACTAAGCCACACAACCCACACTACTAATATCTAAACCACAGTGTGCTGAATGTATGGGAAAACAGGGGGAAGAATCGGAGTTTCCTGGGAATGGTGGATCAAACAGGATGTTAGTGTTCTTTAAGGACATTCCACAAATGGCAGGGGAACATTTGTCTACATATACTCAGCTGTACTTAAAATAGACCATATATGAGCAACATGTGTGAGCCTATTCTGTTAATGCATGAATAAATTACTGAAAGTGCAATACAGGAGTTTATGACTGAACAAGGGAAATAATGAGTCAAGACAATTGCAAGGAAATTCAGTGACATTCATAGATGGATGATTAGGTAGGAAATAAGTGCGAAAAATGTAACCCGGATGAATTTGTGATTGGAAAAATGATATGTACGGAAATAGCCTTGAAAATATCAACTGCATTCCTTCTGTGCAGCTGAAAATGGCACATTGCCGTTGCTCATTAATACCGTGATGGATTTCTATAAGTTAAATATAATTGAAGCTTTAAATTGCTTTAGTCGACTCCAGGGGCAAAAATGACTTATCTTTTATACTCAGCAGCAGCCCTCCCCTCGCTCTCTTTCACCATGTACATTAAATCAATGCCTGTGTTTCCAGTTCATGTTTGATTCATGAATGATGTAAATGGCCATATGAATATGTAATAGTTAATATGAATGATAAATTAGCTAAAGAAATAGTAACATGGTCTTTTGAAAGTTTAGATATAAAGTGAGCAATAGGGATATGGGGTCAAAGCCTTGGTTTCCCACATTTACCTTCATACTTTGCCCTTCTTGACACAGCACTCTTTGTGGAGCATGATAATGAATTAAAGGTTAGGTATGTGCTATTGAGCTTAATGGCCAGGTTTAAGGGAATTTGATTAAAACACTTATATCTTGACTTTAGCTGAAGTCTTCACAGACAGGCTAAATGTATGTGAGAGGCATAGCTGAGCTAATGTGTGTGACTTGATACTTTTACTTGTAAACCAAAACAACCAATGTCTAATTTGCATTGTTGTTCATTGAGATGCAGGGTTGTTGGCATTTCTCAACATGCTGCACATGTGGAGATGGAATTACTGAGAATAAAATGAATTTCTGTGTAGTCCAATTCCCCATCATTCTATGTAAATGATGTACCAGAAAGATTGTGCAATATTACAAGGGAAAAGCTTTTAGTAACACTCCAGCAAGCTTGCCATAACTGTGGCTTCAATTGAGTTGACTGAGTAGGTCAATATAGTTGTAAATGATCTTTTTAAAATCAAATGGCAGATAATAAGGTTGACTATGGGAAAATGTGAATCTGCTTTAAGAACTGCTTCTGACATCTGATTTTTTTCTGCATGTCCTCTGGATTAATGGGAGTGAATGGAATGTTTATGATTTACTTTTTTTCCATGGAACAAATTGCAATTAATAAGAAGTTGTAATGTAAGGCTTCAGAAAGGACATACAAGTGTGTGCACTACATTCTATAAATAGAATAGTTGCATATAAGTATTCTAACTATAAGTATGCAAGAGTTCTGGATGTCTTGACCTCAATCCTAGTTCTCTTGCATTTGTGACAGCTTATATGAGAGTGCATGAGAGAAGCAGCAATGATTCATGAATAAATCATATAGATCAGTTTTGTGAACTGGATTATTGAAGAAAATTCAAAACAAAAACTCTCCTGGATGTGCCAAGGACTGCAAAGGAGGGCTGTAGGGGATGACTTTTATGATACTTTTTAGTCACTTTCGAAGCTCAGTTACGTTAAACTTGATTGCATGTAAATATAACATTCTCCATTTCATGTTTCACAGAACAAAAAATTCAAACACTGTGTGCATAATTATTAGGCACGTTGATATTCTTATTATATTGTTTTATCAAAATATCATCAGAATATCAACGTGCGTAATAATTATGCACGCGGTGTACAGGTCTAAAAAGACATTGATAGTACTGTAAATTATAACATTTTCAGTGTTATTACAGGTTTGTACTGTAAATAATAACAGAATTTTCATTTTTTGGGTGAACTATTCCTTTAACACTTATGTTAATAGTGTGTTCTGTAGTCTGCTGCATCTCTGTTTGAGTCAGTCCCTCCAACTCAGTATGGATCTTAAAAGATACATAACTTCTCTTGGGTTTTGAAATCTTGAAGCTGTCTCACATACATACACTCACTGACTATTTGAATTCCTTTATCTGTGTCTATACATCCTGACACTAGCCTATTTACTTGAATATCAGATGAATATTTCATGTTTCATATGTAGAGCAGTTTGGTATTTGAGCATGCAAGCCTGACGCTGTGGGTAAAGCCCGGAGGTCCTAGGAAGATGGATATGCTTCAAAACTCATAGGTAATGACAGATTAGTTTGAAATCGGTTTGGATTATTTTACCCCAAAGAAGGGATTGGAATCATCATGGGAGTGTGTGAAAACTTGTGTGTGAACATATATATATATATATATATATATATATATAATGTTCTTAGAGGAGTTCAAACATAGGAAGAGTTCACCCAAAAATGAAAAGTTATTCAAACATGTACAAGATTCCTTCTTTTGTTGAGCATACAAGAAGATATTTTGAAGAATGTTGGTAACCATTGGTACCCACTGACTTCTCTGGGAAAAAATATATACTATGGAAGTCAATGGCTGCCGTCAACTGGTTATCAGCAATGCAATCCCCTATTGAATTCAACAGATGAAAGAAACTCATACAGGTTTGGAATAACTTTGGGGTGTGTAAATGATGACATAATTGTCATTTCTGGGTGAACTATAATTTTAAAGCTACAAGACACTTGCTTAAATCTAATATATATATATATATATATATATATATATATATATATATATATATATATATATATACTACTGCATATATATATATATATATATATATATATATATATATATATATATATATATATATATATATATATATATATATATATATATATATACACATATACTGCATATATACAATGTAATTTAAACTCACCTATACTGAAAGTGCAATTTTTGAAGTAATTATTAATATTATTTAATATTGGGAAGTGTTTGTAGTTTATGTCAAATAACAAAACAAGTATCTTTACAACAGACCTCATTTCACTAATAAATATAAAACCAATAGGAAAATTTTGAGTGAACCCACTGGCAAAATAGACTTCTGGTCTTCTTAGTCGCATGGACTAGTTGTATGTGCTCTTTTTTTTTTCTCACTCCTTTTTTTTATGCAATTATTTACTTATTTACATACGTATTTTATAAGCTTAAAAGCATCACTCTCCCAGTATAATTCAGCAAAATTCCTCCTTTTGTTTTTCAAAGAAAAAAAAGAAAGTCCTACAGGTTTGGAACAACATGAGAGTCTGTAAATTATTGGGGGAAATGTCCATTTAAACTGCTATAACTCTTAAGATACAGAATGGAAGGGTGTGTATGAAAGGAAGAGAAATGACCAGTTGGGCTCCGCTTTGCTTTATTAGTAATTATGAACAGCTGTTTGTTCATTCTGTGAGTTTGGGCTGCAGCCAGTGCAACATATTAACTCGTCACGCATACATGATCACTGAGAAAGAGCGAGAAAGAGAAAAGGAGTGAGAGAAAGAGAAACAAAAGGCAAACACTTTTTTTTAAAAAAAAAAGAAAGGGGGTATTTGAGTATAATATCAGAACAAAAAGAAAGAAAAAAGGAATAATGTTAATGTCAAATTATGTGCAGAAGTGTTTAAAGAGACACACCAAAGCAAAACGACACAAATAGTCTGCCGGAGGGAAAGAGAGTGGGATTGTGAATTGGAGAGTGACATTAAATGTTCAACATGTGTGCAAACATTACTGTACCGCTCTCTTGCCATACTTTAATGCGACTGACTCTATCATCTCCACCCCTGGCAGCACTCACAACTAAAGGTCCAGTTGTACTGGCAATGTTGAAGACTTCAGACACACACACAGGGCTGGGAAAGGAAAAGCACCACTGGCAAGACATTGGCTTCTAACACAATGAACCCTCAGTCTCGCATTTGATCAGAGAAATACTGCAACAGCTGGCAATCTCAAACTCAGCCTTGCATACACAAACACACACTCACACGCACTTATAAAGAGAATCCAGCTTTTGTTCCTTTCTTAAAATGTTCAAGGCTCTTGTTAAAGACTGGGTTTAAGGAGGTTTTTAGCAGTGATGGGATTAAGGGTTTTTATGTAGGGAACCAACAGAAGCATCAAGCTTTTTAAGGAGCTTTTAGACAAAATGACTTTCAATTTTTCAATGAGATGTGGCTGACCGTGTATAATTAAACAAAAGCTCCATCACAAGTGTAATCATGCATGAAATGAGACAGAAAGAGAGAGAGAGAAGAGAGAGGTCATTTAGTAAAAGAACATTTTGGTGCATTAGAGCAACTGTCACACAAAACGGCTGTTCGGAATGATACTTGATAAAGCAGAAGTGCATCATGATGTGCTTCTCAAACTAAGCGAAAAATAGCTGCTTACAGAAATAAATATTTGTCATTCACAACTATCTGATATTAAAGCAATAAACCACAGGAAGCTGTGCAATAGTAATTTTACCACAGTAAGGGGTGTTGTTAAGATGTGGATCAGACTCTTACCGTCTAAAATGATGACAAATAAGATAAGATAAATGATAAACGTTAACTCCATTCAAATATGGAACCCAACTGAAATGAGTAAACATGTTGAATGTGTCAAAATAACTCAGCAGAATCTTTTGCAGTTTCCCACCAGAATGCAATTTTTTAGTGGTATAAAACTGGATTCAATACCAATGTGAATGACATGGAACGACATCTTAGAGATATCAATGTTGATAACTATTACTAGGAATGCCTAGTCTCAACCGGTGTTCTGTACAGCATATCGGATGAACAGGAAGTGTTTGTAAGTGTTTACAAATGACTGTAGTTTTTACAGAAAAAGTAAAAAACACTGCAATAAAAACCTGTTGATTTGTTATTACATACAATAAAACATACCCATTGAATTACATGTAATTTCCCTTTAAATACCATTAAATAGTCAGTTTCTTCTCAATTACATTTGCAGTAGTGTATATTAAGGTGTTCTTGTTACATTTTATGTTATTAAGTTCATATTTGTTGCATTATTTTAGTGCAATGCAAAGTGCAAAGTGTATTTGCCATGCTTCACAGACAGGCCGATTACATTGAACTGTTACTCATCATGTGACTTTCTATTGTGCCTCCTGTATTTTTATGGCAATTACTAGTACATTTTAAAGTAAAAGCAGATTTTGGTTTAATAAGATTATTAATAATTAATTATAAGGTTATACACTGTAAAATATACAGGCACCAATATGCCATCCAGTATTACCGGAACATTGTCACAGTAATTTTGGATATATTTCTGGGAACCACACTCCTAAAGAGAATCCAGCTTTTGATCCTTTCCTAAAATGTTCAAGGCTTTTGTTTTAAGGAGGTTTTTAGCAGGGATGGGATTAAGGGGTTTTGACCATGATTTAACAAGATACTTTTTACAGGGTAAATATGTATCACATAACTCAACCCAAGAATAAACTAATTTTTTTCAGCAAAATCTCCAAAACATAACTCAATAACAGTAACAAGTATCCCCCTTTCCTCAAAATAACAATTAATTGCAAAATGTCCCCTAAATATGGGTATTTCCAGCCCTGTTTCGGCAACATTCACGCCACTAAAAATGATTCATGTCATTCCCAAGCAAATGATTACAAAATTTGCTGTTTTACCAACCCAATTTCACGGCAATTCATACATATTTCACTAGGTGGCTAATTCGTACAAAATCGTATGAGTGAGGTCGTATGAATTAGCTAGCTCATAAAATACATATAAATTGGTCGTGAGATAGTGCTGGTTTTACCAATGGATTGCACGCAATGAAATTGCACCAAAATGTTCAAGAATTAGCTCATTTTAAAAGTACAACATAGCTGATGCTATACGATTTTAGTCTCTTTTAGAAAAATGTTAAAAATTCAATGTAACTGCATATTTGTCTCGTACCAGATACAATCACTTATTGTCTTCATTTTCAGCAAAATACTGGATGCAGCTGCTACCAAAGCAATGTGTCCACAAAATTGCTAAGATCATTTAAAGATAAGAAATCTTCTAGATTGTGATCATAATAAGTATTTTTAAATTCCTGTGCAATAATTTATTAGTTTCTTTGATCGTTAGCTTGTTCTTGTCAAAGATTGATTATTGCAGCAAGATAAGCTGAAATGTTTTTGGAGGCAGTTTCTAATAAGCACACAAGATTCTCTGACATGTGAGGTCCAGTTTATGCACTTAGTATGGCTTGAGGCTAAATAAATAAAAGACAAACAACTAATGGCCTACATACTTCCAAATGAACACAATTTCGACCAAATGTTTACTTAAGATGAACACATTGTGAGGAGGGGGGGGGGGGGAGGGGTTGAGACAAAATAAATGAGATTTATGGAGTAAAAGACACAGACAGAGATAGATCTGAAGGGGTAGAGAGTTTATGTGTAAATGGAAGAAGTGACTTTACAGGGTTTCCCATGATTCCCATGAACTTTTCGTCCCCAGTGACACTCCACAGGTCAGCCCCTCATCCTCTAAATTTATAAATAGCTTTACTCTTAACAGCATGTAATAGTACACTTTCTCACACAAACAAACCAAAGGCCAATAACATTTCCCAACCAATGTATATTTTCCCCTCTTATGGAGAATGAAGACCCCTGTGACAGGAAGTCAGA
Organism: Cyprinus carpio; assembly: GCF_018340385.1. NCBI lineage: Eukaryota > Metazoa > Chordata > Actinopteri > Cypriniformes > Cyprinidae > Cyprinus > Cyprinus carpio. The sequence continues at coordinate 17,099,375 of NC_056597.1, read as the reverse complement.
GTGTGAGAAGAGCAGACATGAATTGACATTCCTGTAACCCTTAGTACCCTACAGACTATACTGCCTCTTTCCATTTATTGTTGTTATTTTTATTTTTTTCAAGATTTTTATTTTTATTTTTTTATTTTTCCATAGTTATGTGTCACACATCTATTTTCTAAAATTCTTTGGAATCATTCACAAAGATTCCATTGGATATATACCCACACACACACACACACACACACACACACACACACACACACACACACACACACACACACACACACACACACACACACACACACACACACACACAAACACAGAAAAACAACAACTCTGAGCTGTATCACACTTTTTTGCTTTTGTGTGTCTTGATTACAATGTTTCCTCCATCTGTGTGGCTGTTTGTGTGTGTATTATTGCACAAGGACAACTATACGAAACAGAGCTTCAAAGTAGGACCTGGGGCATTGGATTGTACCAGACCACAGGGGCAGAGAGCCTGAGGAATCCATCTGTCATGCAGGCACACACACACACACACACACACACACACACACACACACACACACACACACACACACACACACACACACACTACACACACACACACACACACACACACACACACACACACACACACACACACACAATCACACAAACACTAAAAGAGGAACTGGCCTGAAGCATTACTCCATACGATATCTTCATCTTGCCCCAACCACTTTCTAACTTGTTTTCCAATTTGGGTGATCACTGTCTTACTCACACAGCCATCAATATTTTACTGTAATCAACTCTTGTGTTTAAAATACTAAAATACTTCTGCCTGTTTCTTTCAAAAAGCTATCATATGGCTTCTGAAGCCTTGTGATACAGCACAAAGCTTTACATACTACTTGCATGGTGCTGTTTTGTTATTTTAAAGCTCGGCAACACTCATTCTTGATCATTATTGAAAAGAGCAGCCAGGATATTATTCAAAAGTTCACCTTTTGTGCTTCAAAGAAGAGATAAAGTGTGGCTTGTGTAATGAGGGTGATAATTTATAGGCAGGCCTTTTCTAAAGCAGCATCCTAACCCAAATGCAACCTCATAAAAAACAGATTTGAAATGCTCTTCTTGCAGAACAACTAAATTAATCTCATTTTGCACACAAAAGACTTGACTAATACTAAGATTTGATTCCAAAAATCTAAAATTACCATGATGCTAAGCTAACAGCTTGATAGTCCAAGCACAAAAATACATAGCTCTCACAAATATGAGGTATACTGTATATGCACACAATACTTTTAAATGTTGAATAAATGTAATTATCGATAACTGCCTCAACTCTGTTGTTGAAGTGCATTCTGTTTCAGTTTCAAAGGAAACAATGTTATAATCATTCAATATTTATTAATTTGATTATGTAGAGAGAGCCCGCCCACATGCTCATCTGATTGGCTGATCTGATTGTGATGATTTGTGTCTGGTGTGGACAGACAGATTGTTTTCACTGGAATTGTTTCATACCACATCTTAATAGGACAGTGTTGGTACAAACTTGTTACAGAATACAAAGTTAATTTACTGTGAAATATTCAATAAAACACTGAATATTAAATATTAACATGTTCATTAAATCTGCAGTAGATGACGCAATGACTCTTGTTGAGATCTGAGCCAGATTTATGCACACTAGACATCACATCAGTGTGCTCAACTTACTGCAGGGTCATGGGATAAAGATGCAGCATCGTAAATGATTTCAGCGTGCAGGTGAATATCCAGAATCACTTCCAACTTTATGTAAGACCATAAGAAACTACAAAGCAGGCTGGCTTTAGGAGATCTGATGCCACAAAGGCAGAGATGAGCATATGCTATTTCGACACAGCTGATGACGTTATGGTGTAATCCCACTCAAGGAAAAATCTCTCCTCTTTCTCTCTCCCTCTGTCTTTCCCTCCCTCACTCTTTCTCGGAGTTGCATCAGGCTTTCATTATTCCGCCTGTACAAATACAATACCTGATCCGAGGGCTGCCCTCACATTTGAACTTCACAATAAGACTCTCTCCCCTCTTTCATTTCATCAGTTCACACCCTACAGAGGCGGCTCATTAACTAACGCTTTCATCTCGCGCACCCGCAAAACTACAAAGACGAGATGGCGAAAGTGACAGAAAAGGTTACGAGCAAAATGTCAGCCATTTCTGATGGCGAAATGTTGTGCAACTGAATCACATTTCATTCAGTGTGTTTTAAAGGATCGTGTTTCTGCCTGTGTGGGGTTATCAAAATGATGTAAAAGCTGTTCGGCAGCAAAACGAATGTGAAATGGAGAGAATATTAGGTCAAACTGACGACATAACGCAATAAATTAAAGAGGACATATTCCACAGATTTTGTATGTTGTCTTTTTTAGACTAGTTATTTCCTACATCAAAAATATTTAGTTTAGTTTTACACAACCCCTTTTTTGTCTATTTTACAGAATATTCTGCTAATGCACATTTAGGGTTCCTGTTTATATAACTATAAAACTGTATAACTATATAATTTTTAAATTTTAAATTTTTATAAATTTTTGCATTATTGACACTGTTTTTTGCATTATTGACACTGTTTTTGCATTATTGACACTGTTTTCCTAATTAATGTTGTTCAGTTGCTTTGACGCAATCTTTTTTGTTTAAAGCGCTATATAAATAAAGATGACTTGACTTGACTTGACTATAACTATTAATACTGTAATCACTACTATTACAAAAATGAATATTACTATTGTAATATTTCACTGTAAAAAGTGGGTATTTTAAAAGAAGTATCGATATATATATATATATATATATATATATATATATAATATATATATATATATATATATATATATATATATTAAATACCCACTTTTTACAGTGAAATATTACAATAGTAATATTCATTTTTGTAATAGTAGTGATTACAGTGTTAATTATCATTATTTATTAATGTTAATATTTAATAGTAATAGTAGTAGTAGTAGTAGTAGTAGTAATAGTAATAGTAGTAGTAGTGGCAATTATTATTATTATAACAAAATATTATTATTATTTATTTTAGCATAATAAAAGAAACAATTAAATAATACAAAAAACAATAATTATAAATAATAAAAATGTAATAAAAAACACCCACTGTTTACAGTGAGATATTAAAATAGTAATATTAATTTTGTAATAGTAGTGATATTATTATTATCTAATAATAATTATTATTATTAACATCATCATCACAAAATTTCTAACAAATTATTATTATTATTTATTTTTAACATAATAAAAGAAACAATAATAAAAACAAAAAATACAAAGAAATAAATAAAAAATACTAAAATATTTTTTACTGAAATCAATTTTGTATCCACTGACTAATCATCTGTCATTACACAATAATAAAATAATAATTAAATAAAATGTAAATAATTAGAAATAATAAAATAATAAAAAAACATAATTTCCATTGTCTGTTGACTTATATCTTTGCCAAATGATTACATAATAAAAAAATAAGCAATAAGTAAAATACAATAATTATAAATGATAAAATAAAATTTATACACATTTATCATATGTATTAAAAATGTTTACAATTTTATAACATTTACATCGAATGATGCCACATCATGCTTTAGAATTCCTACGTGTGTATACAGTGCATATATGTCAGGACGCCAATGCCAACTCAGGTTATAGATTAAGAAGCAGTTCGGGTCAAATTCACTTCTCAACTCAATCCATGTCTACACAACCATCCATCTTTTCTCTTTCTGAAACAGCAGTAAATAATGACCCCTGCCCGACCTACCGAGTCAACCAACCCACCACATGGCTTTTGTTTTTCTGTTGCAATGTTAATCACCAAAGCAGGGAAGCCCAAGTAATAATAGAGAACCAGAGAGAGAGAAAAAAAAGTGTGTGTGAAAGTGTGTGTGTTGGGGGGATCTACGGCCTACTCTCCGGCGCTCCACTTTGTGATGGTAATGTAGTCGGTACTCAATGCAGGGCTGCCTGTCTGAGTGATTTTATGGTTGTTACAGTGTGTGTTGAAATGAATGGAGTGTGTTGAGAGCGTATTATAGCGAGGGACTGGGAGTATGTGTATGTGTATGGGCGGCTTGATAATGTTAAGAATGTTTGGTTGCCTCTGTGTTCGTGTGTTAAGAGCTGTGTAGCAGCCGTACAGATGGATTTAACAGTGCGTTTATTGTGTGCGAGTGAAGCTAAAGGGATTAAATAGCGCAAGGTGAACTCATGTGTAGCTTTCATAGACCGAAACGCAGTGTGTGTTGGAATATCACAGGGGCCCTCATCTGTTGGTGCTTTTTAAAACAAAAATGGCTTCCTTTTAGACAGCTTCCCATTTAAAAATGGGTAACCTACTCCCAAAGATAGAAAGCCATAGCACAATGGGTTATTTTTATTTAAAGTGATACAGATATATGCTGATCCCCTGATAGAGGTTCGCTGCGGTAGAACGCATATACGAATTTGCTCACTCCATTCAAAGGAGACTAATGTTTATGTATGGAGACCTGCAGGTATGAGTGACCCGCTCTCAGGAGAGTGTGTGTGTGTGTTTGATGTTGGAGTCTCAATGGGATATGGGTACATTTTGTAAGAGCGTTTTGTCACAGTTTGTTTCTAAACATAATTTCCCAGCCTTAAGTTGGAATGGCATTGCTGCTGGGAGAAAAAAGGAGGGTTTCATTCTAGAAAGACACACACACAGGCACACACATAAGTGCAGGTGTTTGAGAACACAGAACTAATGCAACTTGTTTATTTTCATTTCCTCAGAGAAACAAAACTCAGCCTGTCAGTCTACCTCTATCTTTCTCTCACACATGCACATCATTTCAGATGTTTAATGCTACTTACGTGAAGTTTAGCTTTGAATAGTTGCATGCAGAGCCTTTTATTTGCTTTTTTTTGATGTGCTGTGGAAACAGAAACTGTGATAAGAGAAAACTATTAGAACTAACAGCGAACTAACCTAAAATCACATAACTGACAATAGAATCATACAATTTAGGCATGAAAATAGATTAAAATGCTCTGCCTGAAGACTTTTCTATGAAGTTAATACTCTAAAGCAAAAAATCATTTAACCTCTTAACCTGCACCCCGATGCGGGCGTCCTGAACTCCCCTTGTTTGCCAATTTTGTCATCATTTGCACTTTCATCTATTTCCAAACCTATGTGTTTATCAAATCACATAAAGGCTGTAAATTAATTAAACAAATATATGTGACATGTGATGTGTGTTTAAGATTTGTGTTATGTTCTTTTACCCGTGAGCAGCTCATGATCTGGTGTTTTCAGTGTCTCACAGCGGCTCAATTTGCAGTAAATACAGCTCCACACAAACTTTTTGAATGTGGTGAGTTTGTGTTACTTATAATGTGGATTTGGGAATGCAACATGCGCCAACCATCCTCCCAAAAACTGTACTAAGAAGCACATATAAATCAGTTGTCAGCAAAAGAAAAAATAAAAACTTGTTGGTTTGATGCTTAAAAAAACATAAACAAAATACAGATATAAAGACATAAATATTAGTACTGAAATTTTAGAGTTGTACTATAAAATAAAATTATATATATTTGTAAAAACCTGCTTTTTACAGTGAAATATTACTGTAGGAATATTTATTTTAGTAATTGTAGTAATGTTATTATTATTGTCTATTAATATGAATATTTAATAGTAGAAGTAGCAGTAGTAATTATTATCACAAAATATTTAACAATATATATTAACATCACTATTATTATTGTTATTAATGACTTTCTTGTCAACAAATAATTGATAGTCAGCAATATATTTTTTGGGCCAGTATGTGCATCCCTAAGAATGTAGAGCTAAAGAAAACACAATAACAATTTTTATCGCAATCGCAATTAGACTTTGTTAAACCCAAATGTTCATTATGCTGTTCTTTTCAATACAATGAAAGTAAATGGTGACCAGAGGCTGTCACAAAAGGCTTTTAGAAGATTGATTTTATGCAATTATTTGGAGCTTGATAGACATTGTATGAAAAAGAATGGGTTGGACATTAAGCAAAATACTGTAGGAAGGTTTGGAACAAAATTAAGCTGATTGTTTTCCTTATTTGTATGAAATACTCATTTAAATATTGCACCATTTCGCATTTACGCTCCATGATTTAGTAAGCAATATTATGCCTGTATTAGCTGTGTGTGCAGAGTGCAATTGAATTATAAAGGGAGACCATTTTGCTTCAAACACAAACAGAGGACAGAGAGAATTCTTTGCTTCAGAGAGACATTATGTTCTCCTTCAAAGGGCACCTCCTTCGTTCTCGGTCTCAGGGAGGGAAGGTGAGGTGGAGATTTCCCAGCATGCATTATTCATCATCTGCGACCGACACAAATTGAGCGGCGGCGACTGCTGAGGGCCTGCCAGTGAATGTGTGTGTCCCTGCCTCAAACCAAAACAGAGCCTGCTGACATACACACACTCAACAGCACAGTGACAAACAAGACAGTCCATGCCCATCCTCTTTGTCCACAATCCTAAATCAACGTATCGATCCCTGGAGTACCCACAGAGAGTTTGTAGAGATTCTTACAGACACACACGACACACATGGGCACAAATCTCCAAGAATCGATGCATCCTGTTCACTTAGTATAAAAAAAACATGAAGGTTTAACACTAGAAAAAAATACACATATAGCACAGATTAATTCAAGTCTCTTTCCTTAAGCAAAGTATCGATCTTCTTGCTCAGCAGGTTACTCCTTGATTAGATTCCACAATCTCAAGAAAACTGATTACATATTGAACACACGCTCTTTCTATTGCTCACTTAGTAAAGTGTCATTTGATGAAGTGTCAACAGTACATATTTTACAACAATTTATTATTTAGTTTAAAAGGTTCCAAATCTGTACGAGTTTCTTTCTTCTGTTGAAAACAAAAGATAATTTGAAAAATGTGTGTTACCAGCTGCCGGCCTCAGTATTCTTTAAATATCTTTCTTTTTTTTTTTTAAGCAGAGTAAAGAAACTCATTACAAAAACTTTGGTATCTTGGCAAATCAGAGTTTAAGCCATTGTCAAGATCTCTTCTGAAACTCTGGAAGAGAGTATCCTCTAGAGTATCGTTGCTAAAGTGTCAATTTGTTCCCTTTAACATTGTTGTCTTGGAGAAACAACTGAGAAATGTGTTTTTGTTCCTTCTTAGAGTAAATCACACTTTAAAAATGAAAGAATTTACAGTTCCTGAATATATATGGAATTGTAGTTTATTTCTTGACTGTTAAACCCACTCAACAACAGTTTGAAGTGTTTGCAGCTTGAACTGTTACAGTTTCACGACTGTGTTTAGCACAGATCTTTTAAGTCGATTTGCAGTGTTTGATTCTGTTGAAAAAGAGGGTGATTAAAAGAACAAACTCAAAGCAGCTCACACAGGAGGCTGCCTGCTTGCTGCTTATTAGCATATTACCCATAATTGAGCGTTTCTACGGAAACAAAGTCAGAGTAATTGGCAGTCTAGCCAGTCTTCTAAAAAGGCTGAACTCTGAACTTCTTTAAATGCAGCCGTCTCTTTTTTCAAAGAAACGCACGCGTGTACACACATCATCGCCACCAGATGTGAAATATATAATTTCAGATATCAGCATCATAGAGTTATTGCAGTTTCACTGAAATTATTGTCCGTGTGATATGGAATAAAAGGCACTTTAATGTGTGTTTGCTCTTCAAATGGCGTCATTTTGTAACCTTAACATTTTCCTTGATACAAATAAATGAGCATGCTCAATTTGACGCTTTGACGAATTTTATACACCAGTCAGCAGGAAATGTCAAATAAAACACGCTCGGATGTGGAGAATAAATTATAGTGCTCGGTAAAAATAGACACCGTTCCAGTGTTCATAATTCGTAAGTTGTTAAAGGATTTATCTCAGAGGAGCAGGCGGCATTAACGGTTGCCACCTTCCTGACCTGTGCCTCATCGGAGACTGTGATTGGCTGAGGAAATAGGTAAGGCTTTTAAAGGACTTAATGACTGAATGACTCTTATTTCAGGCTGAGGATCAGTTCCTTCCAATCTGAAATTACTCTCATGGCTGAAGTAAGGCATATTAAACTGACCCCAAATCAGATGGAGGAGTAAATTACCACAGCTTTTCAATTCCAGAGTTTTCCAATCAAACATTTGCAATGTCCTTCATGGCAAAGTGCGATAGAAATTATCATTTATTTGGATCGCACCTCAAAGAATGGATGCTAAATTTGATTTATAGCTATGTATATATGTTTCAAGTCATCCAAGCTTTAGAAACTGACCCGTTTGCACTAAAACCAGCAGATAATGAACTTGACTTTGCCAGCCAGCCTCATTTTCTCTAATCTTGTGCTTTCTGAGATAACCTTGAAGAAGCTTGAGATATTCCAGAGTGCCAGAATTCCCAATTCTCCTGACAGAATTCCCCAGGCCGGCTATGCCACGGTCCTTTGTTCCGAGCACCTGAAATGGCTGCAGGTCTTAGCTTTATAGTTTCTGCCTGTCCACATGACAGGATCTCTCCAGACACACACACACACGCGCTTCACCTAAGAGGGAGAAATAGGGACAGAAGGACAGATTCAGAAAACAGAGAGAGTGATTCTTCCCAAAAAAATCCTCTGGGGAGCATAAGGCTGTCCCTGCCATCTGTGTGTGTGTCTGTGTGAGTATCTAGGCTATAATTATCAGCCAGGCAGGGAGTGCCCATACCATTGGCCAGTGCACCCAGGCGATGCCACCCTCATACTCTACTCACATACATAGCATTCAGATCACTGACTGCATTTGGCCCAGTGCCATCTTGCCTGCAACCAAGGCACAATTGTACACACACACACACACACACACACACACATGAGGTGACAGCCTTAAAGGCCACAGCCAAGGATAACAAACATCTATTACTTCATATATATATATATATATATATATATATATATATATATATATATATATATATATATATATATATATATATATATATATATATATATATATATATATATAACTCCTTTTACAGGATATGAAATATGTCATTAAATTCCTCTAAGTGCCCCAAAAAGTGCACACTTAAGCCACACTGAAAATGTGTGAATGTTCTGGCATTATATAACAAAATATCAAACCAAGTGGCATTTAAAATAAATAAATAAATAAATAAATATGAAATATTTCAAAGTGTAAGCACACTTTTTTTCCATAATTTTTTTTAAAACTTTGATAACCTAAACAAAGTCAAAATTTACAAATCCCACTGAAAATGTATGCATTATACAACAAATTATTGAACAAAGTTGCATTAAAAATATATACTGTATGTGTGTGTTTATATATATATATATATATATATATATATATATATATATATTTTAAATGTATATTATGCATGTATGTATTTAAGTATGTATTTATATTTTCACTTAAAAATTAACTCTTTCCTAAAATGCTAGCTATGCAATTAGACAAAAGAGCAGGCCATTTTATTCCAAAAATCTATTAAAATATAATTTCCACCACACCATGAATGCAATGGATGGATTATAGTAGACAAAATTATTATATCAAACACCAATGAGTTTCGAAAAGGGTGTTTTAGAAAATATATATTAGGATGCATGCATTTAAAGTTACCAGCTCAAAAGGAAGAAGTAACAGAAGAAGGAGAGCAAGAAACCACATGCGTGCGCGCACACACAGCGACGCTTGATTCTGCTTTGCTGACGCATCAGTAACTCTCCCCATGCCTCCTGGCAGAGACACACAGAGAAACAAACATACATGGTCACACAAACACACACTTCCTCTCCCATTCAGCATTAACACACACTCATTTATGCACACATTGCCTGGATTTTAATCAGCACAATGGCAGAAAAAATCCATGAGCAATGGTGCATATGTAAGCAAAGTTGATCACAAACACAGGTGCTACTTTAATTACTGCAGGTGACAGCAGCAAATATGCACACAGATTTTACATGAAGATCTATAAAAGATGAAGTTGTAAATACTGTAAAGATTATTGGAGTGTGTTGCATAGGAAAATACTATTTCAGTCTTTCTATGAATCTTTCTGTTACTTGCCATTTCTTTGTGATTACAGTGAATTGTACAAACAATTTCTCAGAGAAAATGTGTATACAAGATCATATTTAGCCATAAAAAAACAAACAGGGTGCAACTGGTCCTAAAGCGTCCACTACAGCCAATCAGGAAAGAGAACAGCATGTTTATGTCTCAGCAGGAGCCATCAAGGTCATGTATTTGAAGGGAATTCGAGGAAGAACAGAAAGATTTCAGGGATCCGTTTCCATGTGACACATCTGATGGTGGCAGGAGCAGCCAGAGGGAGCAGGTGGTCGAGACTAGCTGCTCATTTCACACACACAACAACACACACACGCTTCACAGAAATCAGTCGTAAGTGAGGTTGACAGCGCTTAGCCTGCAAGGCGCAATGGTCAGAATAGAACTGTCTATTCACATCCACAGACGTAACTTCAACGACTTCCCCCTCCCTCGCTTCGCCGTACCTCACAGTCTTTCTCATCGCTCTTTTTTTTTATTCGTCTTTTGAACATGGACTCTGGCCCTCGCTCTCCCTCAGCCTGTGTTTTCCCCATGCTGACATAAAAAGGTAGTAAACAATTTCATGCAAATCAAAAAGCAACAAAGGAGGATTTTGCTTTTAAGCAAAAGAGAGCCATTCAGCAGGGAAAAGGCTGTTTTAGTACTACCTCTCTCTCTCTCTCTCTCTCTCTCTCTCTCTCTCTCTCTCTCTCTCTCTCTCGTGATTTCTCTCCCTTTGAATGGTTCCCTGTGGGGTTGATTCTCTTCAAAGGCATCATTTTGTTCTCCATTCAATAATTCATTACCAAGCAATTCTTCTTTTCCTTTCATGCGGTATCTCTCAAAGCACTTGATTGGTTCACACATATCAGGTTCATTTTTTTTTTTTTTTTCTCATAGAGGCACGTACATTACCAATCAAATGGCTTTTCAGAAAAAGGAAAGGAGAATGATTTTGATAAAACTCAAATCATCATTTGCTTTTTTATATTATTAAAGCATACGTTTCCCTAAATTGAATTTCGGAGGATATCGAATGTAGGTATTGTGAATTGATGAGGGAAGCATGATTTAGATCAGCATAATTTGCAATAATATCAGCAAAATTCATTTAGAGTTTAGCTGTGATGGAGAATGAACACATTTTGAGTTTCAAATGCATTAAAAGTAATAAAACATGTAAGTTACAATATTAGCGCTATACATGTCTTTGGTATAAAAAAAAATAATAATAATTGCATCTGTATTCATCTGTATAAGTTTCTGCAAAAAGATAACCTAAAGTGGTGATCACACCAAACTTTAATTATGCTAAATTATTTTATAGTCTTCAACAACATTATTGATTCAGCCCTTGTATGAAAAAGTCTGGGATTGTTACTGTTGGGTCAAACTGATGCTAAAAAAAAAAGAAAAGAAAAAAAAAAGAAAAATAAGAATACTATAAAAAACAAATAATCTGATAAAAAAGCAAATTTAAACTATACATAACAACTAATTTACAACAGTATTGTATTTTTTTTTTATTATTATTATTTTAAAACATTTTAACATTTTAAATAAAAGTGTGGCAAAGCCAATATCATTTAAATACTTATGAATATTTATTTATATTAAATTCAATTTTTTATGAAAAATTAAATATTTGAATAATATTTTATTATTATTATTATTATTATTATTATTATTATTATTATTATTATTATTATTATTATTATGTGCAAGATTAGAAAACATCTGGTATTCTGTTTCTTAAATTTATATTTTAATAATCATTACGTTTTAAAATAATTTCTAATGTTTTAAACTTATTATATTATATTTTTAAACTAATTATCTTCCAAAGGTGTTATACTTTATTTTTTGTTTCTACTTTAAACAAAATCTAAACTTTTTTTTTTTCCTCCGCTACTTTTTGATTTTTTTGAATGGTAGTAATATAAAAATAAAGATACTAATTTGAAAAGACTATCATGCATATAAATGACAAGTGCTCTCTCTGGGTCAGCAGATGCACGAATGCAGATTTAAATTTTGCAGTTTGATTACATCACATACTGAACTTTCAAATCACAGTGGTTTGATCAGGCGCCTCAGGGACCAGCATAGAATGATCACACCGGTTTGATCATCCATGTCAAAGGGTTAAATCTCTCTCCTGATTTCTCTTTCCATGTCTTCCGGGTCTTGTTCTCTCTAGAGGAGCTGGAAATTTAAAACTTAACACCACATTTCAGACTGTGCATGCTTGCTGGGAGGTTGTTGCTATGGGAAGCTCAAACTGTGTGATGTCATCATCTGTAGCCAATAGAAGCTGGAGCCATTAGAACAGTCAAGCTGGGCTTAACCATATATGTGACCCTGGACCACAAAACCAGTCTTAAGGGTCAGTTTCTCGAAATTGAGATTTATACATCATCTGAAAGCTGAATAAACAAGCATTCCTTTGATGTATGGTTTATGATAGGACAATATTTGGCCAAGACAGAACTATTTGAATATCTAGAATCTGAGGAGGCAAAAAAATCTAAATACTGAGAAAATCAAATTTTGATATATTTATGGTAGGACATTTACAAAATATCTTCATGGAACATGATCTTTACTTAATATCCTAATGATTTTTGGCATAAAAGAGAAATCTATAATTTTGACCCATACAATGTTTTTTTTTTTTTTTTTAGCTATTGCTACAAATATACTGTACCCCAGCGACTTAAGACTGGTTTTGTGGTCCAGAGTCACATATATTAGCTTGTTCCCTAAATCACCAATTATGTGAATAGGCCCATTTTTTGAATGCAATGCATGGTGCCGCACTATTTGTTATGTGTCAGATTAAATTGCTTTTGCTGTTCTCCTGCCTTAATGGAAATGCAAGGGTCGCCCTGAGAGAGAGAGAGAGAGAAAGCGAGAGAGAGAGAACCGGAAAAAGACAGAGAGTAGCATAGATGGGGAAAAAAAAATCCAGCAGCTCCCAAACGAAACAGTCATGGTCAACCGAGTGTGAAAATACCAAATTGACTATTTGACTTTATTTCAACTGTTTTTGCTTTCACACAGCCTCATGTGTGTGTAAAGTTGTGTGTATGCGCGTGTGTTCGCTTGAGACAAACAGTGAGAAACATGGAAAAGCACTCCACACTCACCTATAAACGATGGTCTTCCTATTCACTCACAACTCCCTGCTGTGTCCCGCTATCCTGCTGGACTGTCCTTAGATCACTGCTGATGTTTAAATGACCTTGGATGTGAAATATCAGTATTGATCCGGGCGGTTCTGATCTATTTGTGCGGTAGATTGTGAGTTGTAGATGTGCTGCATCAACGATTTTTCAGCAGCTCTCATTATATAGAAGCTGTGCGTTCTCTCAGCTGTCAATCAGTCCAGACTTCCTGCCCCACTGCAGGGTGAATGATGTCACTTCCTTCCCACAGTGCAAGAGGAATCACAGACCTGCGATCAGAGATATACATGTACATAAAGACATGTTTGCAAAAGAAAATAGTATGTTTATTATGGAAGATTGTTTCTGTCTCTGTTCCCAAAAAACAAAAAGTCCCTTACTGTCGCAATTCAAAGACATAAAACCCAATTACGACTTTATATCTTAGAATTTTGTCTTTAAATCTCACAACTGCAAGTTTATTTCTCATAATTGTCACCATTTCTCATGAATGCAGCTTTATATCTCAACAATTATATTATTGCTCAAGAATTTGGCTTTATATCTTACAATTACAACTTGATTACTCATAACTGTCAGTATTTCCCATGAATGCAACTATATATCTCACAATTACCTCACAATTATCTCATGAATAAAAAAAAATTATACCTGACAATTGTTGCAATTTCTCATAACTGTCACTATTTCTCACGAATGCAGCTTTATATATCAAAATTACAACTTTATTTCTCACAATGTGACTTTATATAACACAAATGCAACTTTATTTCTCATAATATTTCTCATTAATGCTGCATTATATCTATATTACAACTTTATGTATGCGACTGTATCTCACAACTGCAATATTAGAAACTGTAATTTCACAATTCACAATGACAACTTTTTCTTATGAATGTGACTTTCTCATAATTGCAAGTGTATTTCTCACAATTAGCACAAATTCTCATGAACACAGTTTCATATCTCAATTACAACTTTATTTCTCATGAATGTGACTATACATCACAATTACTTTATTTTTCATATAGTTGTCACTATTTCTCATGAATACAGCTTTATATCTCTTAATTGCAACATTAGTTCTCATAAATGCAGCTCTATATCTCTTTTTATCTTTATTTATAATGGTTTTTCACATAATTGTGACTTCCATAAATGTAATTTTATATTTCAGTTACGACCTAATTTCTCCTAAATGCCACTTAGTTTTTCATAATTACCAATTTATTAGTTTATACTTTATTTAAAAAAAAATATATAATAATAATAATATATAGTGAGATTAAACAGCAACTTTATATCTTGCAGCGGAGGCTTTCATAGTGTACATGTTGGCATCCTTGAAAAAAATGTGTTTGTTTCTAAAATAACTAAGGGTCTGTACACCTGTGGTTTCCCTGTTGTTTAGCATCCACAAGAGCTCTAAATTAGGGCAGAGTCTGAGGTCAGAATTCTCCTGTGTTCCAATTTCCTCAGAAGGACTGTTATGTGTTGTAATCAGGGCCATTCCAGCTCAAACAGGCTCAAACAGGAGGCAGACATCACAGTAACACACAGCCCTGATGATACCTAAGGCTTTCATCAGTAACATGGCAACTGGCAGCCTGTAACAACCCCAAAAATGATAACACCTTACTGCCTGAGATTTGGTATGTGTGTGTGCATGTGCAAATTTTTGATATATAAATGGTGCGAATGTATGTATTTTCTGATTTCATGCATGTGCGTTGTGCACTTGCGACGTGAGGTTTTCATATATGGGAGTGTGTCATTGGGATCATTGGCAACATCACAGACTGACATGATGTCTTTGCTGTGTTCGCCCCCTCTTTTATCATCCCTTTCAACTTGCCTCTATTTCACAGAGATGTTGTCACATCAGCTAAACACACACACACACACACACACACACACACACACACACACACACACACACACACACACACACACACACACACACACACACACACACACACACACACACACACACACACATTGCCTCCAAACATCAAATGTCTGTGCTATGATACTCATTAGAAATGGGTGGCACACTCTTCAAAAACTTAGGAGACATTTCTGGATAAGTCAAACAAGTTATTGCTATACAGACCCAGATTCCACTCTCTCCTCAATTCACACACAGACACCCAATACCCAGCTATAACAAATTAATGATGCTAAATCCAGCAAAGACCGGTCTAAAGATGCAGCTGGTTTTATGTGTTTCTAGGTGGTCTAAGATGGTTATTAGTTGCTCAGTGCTGGTCTAAATTGATAATGCTGGAAGACCATTTTGGTCAAGTTAGAGATCTAGACTAGCATTGATCAGCTAACCTGAGAGTTTGCAACACATATTCATTCATTCATTCATTCATTCATTCATTCATTCATTCATTCATTCATTCATATTTTTTCTTTCTTTCTTTCTTTCTTTCTTTCTTTCTTTCTTTCTTTCTTTCTTTCTTTCTTTCTTTCTTTCTTTCTTTTTCTTTTTTTCCTGTAGCTCAAACAGTAGAGCATGGCATAATCAGAACTAAGGTCATGGGTCCCAGGGAAAGTGTGAACTTATAAATGTATGTTGAATGCAATGTTAAGTTGCTTTGGATAAATGTATAATGCATAAATGTAAATATTACTGCAGATTAATTTTAGTTTGAACAAAATTCAAATAAGTATTAAGAGAAAGACAAAAGTCAGGTTGGTCAGAGCATTTGCCAAATTATCTGTCAAAATAGCAGCAATCATATTTCAAATGTTAGCTTGGCTTCCACAATTTGTTTTCCTCCTGGAAATAAAAATGAAAATAATAAATGTTAAAATAATAATAATATATAAATAAATAAAAATGGATACACATGAAACCATTTATTAACTTTAACATTAAGCAGGTTTATGAGGACTGTCTTTAACTGTGAAAATAGCATTTAATGAATTAGTTTAATAAAATATCATTGAAAAAAATACGCCACCTTAATATTTTTATTATTTGGTAAGTATTGTATAAAATCAATGAGGGACTCAAGGTCATGCTGTATTATGAATATTGCAACGACAATAGTTTTATTATTCAGTAAATTTTGTATAAAATCAGTGGGAAATTCTGTATAGTGAATAGTGACAACTGCTAGTTTTATTTCTTTAAATAAATTTAGTAAAAAAAAATCAATGAGATGTCATGCTGTATTATGTATACAGTCACATCTTATAGTTTATTTAGTACATTTTGTATAAAATCAATGAGACAGTCAAGACTATATTGTTTTATTATTTAGTAAATACTGTATAAAGTCGAAATAATGAAATACTCAAGGCCATGCTGTATCTGTAATATAGTAACAACTTGAACTACCGTTCAAAGGTTTGGGGCCTGTAAGACACTAATATCTTTATTAAGCAAAATGTTTCTACTTTGAAAGTTTTCAAAATAATATTAGCTATTTTCAAAATTGATAATGATAAGAGATGTTTCTTGAGCACCAAATCAGCATATTAGAATGATTTGTGAAGGATCATGTGATACTGAAAATTGGAGTAATGATTTGCCATCACAGGAATACGTTACATTTTTAAATATATTAAAACTGAAATGTAACAAAAACATTACAGTTTTTATTGTATTTTTAATCAAAATAAATGCAGCATTGGTGAACATTAAAACTTTATTAAAAATTCTTACCAACCCTACACTTTTGAATGGTTGCATACTCCCAAAATTATATTTCACAGGAAACTAAATCTCGAAGAAGCACATTGTTCCAGTTGGCTCTACTCCGACTGATCAAAGGAGGAAGAGATTATGTGTATTTGAGGCAAAAGATTCCTGGAATATCAAAACAGGTCTTTTGCATTCAGTGATTTTGAATTCCACATCAAGCAACCGACATCACTGTCAAATGATGAGATGAACAAATCCACTAATGAGCCGTCCCCTTGGTCTGCTGGTCTCTTTTTCATAAGGTAAAATTTATTTCACAGAGGAACTGAGGAAACTTTAACACACCTAAGGGGCATTCGGTGTAACAAGCTTTAAATTGATATTTCATTTGATTCTTAAAGCCTCTGATGACTGCATATTTTCTTATTCATCAAATGTAGGCGGGGTGGGGTGAAGCCATGCTCTTTTCATTTTTATCTTCTGTCTCACTCCTTCGCTTTTAATGAACATTACTCTCCTAGATCGTGCGTGACTCTCTCTCTCTCACTTTCTGAACTCATCTCTCATTAATCTCCTGGCAAAGGAGCACAAAATGAAAACACACATAAAAACACACACACACTTTCTGAAGAAGGGGATGGTTTAAGAGTGTTTAAATTTGCATAAAACATTCCATCATGCTGGGTTAGCAGGTTGCAGAATGAAAGACACCACCTTAAAATGGGTAACAAAATGTAATTAACAAGCTAAAACAGTTCAGTCAAAGTGAATCCTGGTGTTTTTTACTGACCTATACCCTCTCACAGTTTATAATGTATGTTTCACTCAAAAAGAGTCATTTATCACACTGGTGATCCCTATAGGAGCAATTTGATGGTACTGTGAGTGTCTTGCAAAATGGCAATGGTGATGATGGTTCATGGATCTGTGTCTTTGTCGAGTTTGAACCCTTCAAACAACTATAAGATATAGTGTGAAGGGATTGTAACTGTACGCCGCAAAATTGAATTATGATTAGATAGCATGTTAAAAGCACATTTTAGTTCATATTCATAGTGTACTAAAGAATCATTTTTAGTATATTAAGTACAAAATGTGTGAAAAAAGAGCACTTTAAGTACATTACGGAAGTGTACTAAGTGTACTGAAATAAAGTGTATTTTTTCTTGCCTGGGCCACCAGGCTATAAAACCCCCATAATGTGTAAGGATGCAAGGTTGACATTTTACGAACACAGGATGAAACTCCAATAAAAGTCTGAAAAAGACTAAAACAGATGGAGATCTGTGAATTTACTATTCAGCGATATGGGAAAAAGAGGGTGTGGTCAATACTGAAACTTTTAATGGATGACTTTTACAAGCACATTGGTACTTCGTGAATGTTTGATTTCACTTCCACATGGATCCGTAAGGGGAATCACTTGAGATGGAAGCAGATGGCAAGCTTTTTCTCTCATGCAAACATCAGCACATCCTCTGAGATGGCTGGCTACGCGAGTACCCATATAGATTTACGGCCAAATGCACCAGTTACAAACGGAATATTGTGCCTCCAGGCATTTCAGATCCAGAATCACTGATGAAGTCAGTTAGGAATGTGTTTAACTGGTAATTTGGCCTCTTGAGACTTACACATGAGAAGGCTGAGCTCTCTTCCAGTGATTTCAATGGAACATGAAGTCTGTACATATTCCTGGTCTAGATCAGGGGTGCACACAAACACGAATGGCCTCTCAGCAATGACCTGTGACTCAGCCATACGTGTGTGATGCATCAGACTGCTCAGAGACAGGGCAAATGAAGGACTAGGACATGAGCATTGGTCAGCATTATTCACTTGTGTGTGTCACATAGGGTCTTCATCACTCATTAACATCAATCCAGTTGTCTCCAAGGGCTATGACATCAGATCATCCTCTTTGCAGGCCCTCTGGAGAATAAGTTATTGCTCTGAGAACAGACAGTTATCATGTAGTTAATGTTTTGATACCATTTATCAATTTGGTCTATCCTAAAATTCCTTGTGAAAAAAAAAAAAATGAACAGAAATTGAACAAACAGTATTTCAAAACACCAGAATTACAAAATTGACCTTATATTTAGCTATTTGTAAAGTATTTAGGTATTTGGTTCAAAATATGTTTTCCCCAATTAATGCCATAAAAAAAAACATTACCATATACTCCAAATCCATGGCTGCTTAATTAGTCATGATATGTCTACAGATTTAGACCATTTTGCCAACTTTTTATGTAAAACAATAATTGCTGGTTAAATCAATAAACAGGACTGCTTAGAACAACCACTGGAATAACAGAGCCATGAATATCCTTAAATAACAATAAATGTAAACTAAAAAATAACACCTTAATTCTTAGTTTAATTACCATAATGTTATAAATATATCTAGATAACTAACCAAGATGGCGGCGCGTCCACACGCAGCGGCTTCTCTCTGTCCCGACAGAACGGTGTTTTCGTGTTTTTTGTCTTGTGAGTCGCAGTGTTTTTGTACGTCGTCATCGCGTCTATCTGTCTTTAAGCGCGCATACAGTCGTGAGTTTCTGCTGGATGTCGGCAGAGCCGCATTTTTTAGAGTTAAACTCCGCGCACACGCGGAACTGCTGCGAGATCTCGAACTGCTCCGGAGGCCTACATCATCACCGACCCCCTCTACTGCATCTCGCCCACAGCGGAGGCGCCACAAGCGGCGTGAGAGGAAGCAGAAGAGGGGTAAGCGCGGAGGTATCCGGGCTAGGCTAACGGCTAACCCACACAAGCCATCCATCCCCACCGTCGTACTGGCTAACGTACGCTCTTTGGACAATAAACTGGACTACATCCGATTACTACGTTCAACTCAGAGGACTGTAAGAGACTGTTGTGTGTTTGTATTATTCACGGAAACATGGCTCAGCGACAGTGTTCCGGACTGCGCCATTCAGCTCGACCAGCTGACGTGCTATCGAGCAGACAGAGCTCGCGTCGTGGGAGGAAAAACCCGCGGCGGCGGGCTTTGTGTTTACATCAATGACGCGTGGTGCCGCGATGCTGTTGTGATCTGCAAACACTGCTCACCCCTGGTGGAGTTTATGATTATTAAGTGCCGGCCGTTCTATCTGCCGAGGGAATATACTGCCATACTGCTCGTTTCGGTTTACATTCCCCCGAACAACAGCAACAGCAACAGGAACGATGCACTAAATGAACTGTACCAGCACATCAGTGAGCAGCAGACAGCACACCCCGATGCTTTTTTCTCATCATAGCTGGGGATTTCAACCATGCTGACTTAAAGAGTGTGTTTTCCTAAAATACACCAACACATTAA
The DNA here is from genome assembly GCF_018340385.1 of Cyprinus carpio. Lineage (NCBI taxonomy): Eukaryota > Metazoa > Chordata > Actinopteri > Cypriniformes > Cyprinidae > Cyprinus > Cyprinus carpio. The sequence goes on along the minus strand of NC_056597.1, from coordinate 17,079,070 downwards.
CTTTCCAACAAGAGGTAAAAACATTTTAGACTTTGTTTACACCACACAGAGAGGAGCTTACAAAGCCCTCCCCCTCCCCCACCTCGGTGCCTCAGACCACATCACTGTCATGCTAATGCCTGCATACAGACCGCTCGTTAAAGTCGCCAAACCAGTTCAGAAACAGATTCAAGTGTGGCCAGAAGGATCGTCTGAGGCTCTTCAGGACTGCTTTGATACAACTGACTGGAATATGTTTAAGCAGGCTGCCACTTATAATAACTCCACTGACCTCCAGGAGTACTCGGAGACTGTCACTGCCTACATCACCAAGTGTATTGAGGATGTAACAGTCACAAAAACCATTACTGTCCGGGGCCAACCAGAAGCCGTGGATGACAGGGGAAGTCTACAGACTCCTGGAGACGCGGAACGCTGCCTTCAGAGCTGGAGACGAGGGGGGCCTGAGAACAGCCAGGGCCAACCTATCCCGCGGCATCAGAGAGGCTAAGAGACAGTACTCCAGGAGGATAGCCCATCAATTCAGCGACAGCAGAGACACTCGGAGCCTGTGGCAGGGGATACAGACCATTACGGACTACAAGCCCCCACAGCGGACCTGTGACAGCAACATCTCTCTGCTGAACGAGCTGAACACCTTCTTCGCTCGCTTTGAGGCACAAAACAGCTCCACTGCACAGAAGACTCCACCTCCTCCCAGTGACCAGGTGATGATGCTGACCCCAGACAGCGTGAGGAGATCCTTCAGCAGGATCAATGCACGCAAAGCTCCGGGTCCTGACAACATTCCTGGGCGTGTACTGAGAGACTGTGCAGCAGAACTCACTGATGTCTTCACAGACATTTTCAACATCTCACTTAGTCAAGCTGTTGTTCCCACATGCTTCAAAATCTACCACCATCATTCCAGTCCCGAAGAAGCCATCTCCATCATGCTTCAATGACTACCGTCCTGCTGCACTTACTCCCATCCTCATGAAGTGCTTCGAACGGCTAGTCATGCACCACATCAAGTCTGCCCCTCCCCCCTCCCTGGACCCATTCCAGTTTGCATATCGGTCCAACCGGTCGACCGATGATGCCATCTCAACTACCCTCCACTCAGCACTCACACATCTAGAGGAAAAAGACTCATACGTCAGAATGCTGTTCATAGACTTCAGTTCAGCATTCAACACAATCATCCCTCAACAGCTCATTCACAAACTGGTCGAGCTGGGGCTCAACACTTCGCTGTGCAACTGGCTGTTGGACTTTCTGACTGGAAGACCTCAGGCAGTACGTGTCGGCAGCAACACATCCAGCACCATCACACTGAACACTGGGGCCCCCCAAGGATGTGTGCTGAGCCCCCTCCTCTTCACTCTGCTGACCCACGACTGCACACCGTCACACAACTCCAACCTCTTCATTAAGTTTGCGGATGACACGATTGTGGTGGGTCTCATTAGCAACAGAGATGAGACAAACTACAGGAGCGAGGTGAGCCGCCTGGGCTGGTGGTGCAGTGACAACAATCTCTCTCTGAACGTGGAGAAGACGAAGGAGATTGTTGTGGACTTCAGGAGAGCGCACACTCAGCATGTTCCTCTGACCATCAACGGTGCGACTGTGGAGAGAGAGTGAGCAGCACCAAGTTCCTGGGTGTGCACATCACAGAGGACCTCTCCTGGACCGACAACACTGTGCAGCACTGGCCAAGAAATCACAGCAGCGTCTCTACTTCCTCCGCAAACTGAGGAGAGCCAGAGCCCCACCCCCCATCATGTACACCTTCTACAGAGGCACCATCGAGAGCATTCTGACCAGCTGCATCACTGTGTGGTATGGCGCCTGCAACGCGTCCTGCCGGAAGACTCTGCAACGCATAGTGAGAGCAGCTGAGAAGATCATTGGTGTCTCTCTCCCCTCCCTCCAGGACATTTATGGAACCCGTCTCACTCGGAAAGCCCTCTGCATTGCAGGTGATCCCACTCACCCGTCACACAGCTTCTTCAGTCTGCTGCCATCAGGGAGGAGACTGCGAAGTCTCCAGGCCAGGACCAGCAGACTGAAGGACAGCTTCATCCATCAGGCTGTCAGGAAGCTGAACTCGCTCCCGAACTTACCCCCCGTCCCTCTTCTGCCTCAGGCACCACTGAACTATGAACCCCCCCTCCCTCTAACATACGAATGTCATGCACCAGTCACTTTGTGCAGCAGTGGTCTGCTCACTACCTCATTCACCATGGATCTGACATCATTCTACCTCCTCATCAGTCAGTTTAATAAAATAACTGCTCTGAGCCCTTTGTCACTTTGTCACTTTTAATCAGACTGAATAAGCTATTTTTTTATGCACTAAAAAAATTTTTTATCTGCACTGTTTGTTCACTGGTTTGCACTCTATCTGCCATGTGCCTTGCGCTGCTTTTTATTTAACCTTATTTTTATTTTATTTTTTCTATTATGTTTTTTTTACATTCCCTTATTGTATAGTTTTTATCTTATATTTTATATTTGATCTAGATTTTTAGGCTCTACTGTTAGTGTTATCTGTATGCACCGGGGGTCTGAGAGTAACGCAATTTCGATTCTCTGTATGTATGTACTGTACATGTGGAAGAATTGACAATAAAGCAGACTTGACTTGACTTGACTTGATATCACATAAGTCATTTATTTCAATGAAATGCACACAGCCAGAACGCATGACCTTTTGTTACGCCTACATCCAGTCAATAGACATTATGATAAATGACAGATATCACAATCCTTTCTGAATCAGCACATGAAATCACAGACATCCTGTTAATTTAACTCAAAATTGTTTGAGTGTGTGTGACATGGAGATCACTACAATTCTATAGGAGACCTTTGTGAGATAACATTGAGAAGCAGAAGATTTACACAAAAGCCGCCATTTACTCTGTAAATCTAATTGACCCTTTGCAAACAGCCTGATTGACAGACGATCTGACCAATCGCTGAATCCACCAAAATGTCCGACAAACAAGACAAATTGGAGAGTAGATTACCTTTGTTGGACTTAAATTATGTGCATTGACATCTTTCCATGGATGAAATAAAATATGTTCTGATTCATTCATGTTAATGTCATGCTTTAAAGTCCAACTGAAATCAAAATTGACCATATTTACTTTTAAATTGATCGTTTTGTGGTGAACAATTCATCCATGCAAGTCAATCCACACACACACAAAAAAATTTGGATTCGTAATCTTTAATCAAAATTTAAAAATGCCCCTCCCCTCTGCATTGGAGGACCTTCCCAGATGACGTAAGTTTGACGGTTTGGGTGTCTGCTTAGCATCCGTAACCACGCCCCTCCAACTGACAGTAGACAGGCTGCCTGTGTGTTTGTGAGCATTGACAGCGCGTGAAAGGAGAGATGGCGAGGAGGTGCATTTTTGGTTCTAGATCCAATCAGGTGCTAGTTGGAAAATAAAGCCACGCCCACTATTTTTCCTCATTTAGTATTCCGTTTCTCTCGGAAATGCGTCACAACACTGGAGAAAAGTCGTTTGCAACTTCCGGTTCACGCGGACTTTAAGTAAATATGAAATATAGGTTTATGTTGTACTTGAACTGAGGCAATACAGTGTCATGACACATTAAAGAGCCACAAGTATTTAGAGTATTTATTGTTTGAAAAAAAAAAAAAATAATTGTCAAATTTTGTAAGCTGAGCCATTGTTTCATACCAGGTGTAACCTACTCTGTCTTGTCTGTCAGCATGTGGTCTGTGTTCTCTTTGCTCCACGATATATTTTTCACTACGTGAGATGATAGTGTGAGAGTAGCATGGCTTGTCGAACATAGCAACAGTAACTAAGGAGGGTGGGTTTTTGCAAAGGGTCATTTGCATTGGTCACATGGCAATAACAACATGACAGATGCAGTACATCCAGATTACATTCACACAAATACTTTGATGGCTTAGAATGCTGTCCAGGTAGGCAGCTCCCTAGGTTTTGGAACAAACACTGAACTCATCCTGGGCCTATAACTCTAAACCCTCAACCAAATATTCCACTCAGAAACGACTAGAATCACTGTCTCCAGGGATCACAGCTGTCAAGCACCAGCATGCACGAAGAGTTCGATTGGTTTTACAGTTGGAAATTTAGTGTTAAAGTTGACATAGAACTTAATGTACCAAACCTCCTTTCACATTTAGCGAGTTCTGTACTGACAGTGTCCCTGATGGGATCATACATTTGTTAAATGGGGAATAAGGGCATACAGGGGGCTGCCTGTGGCATATGTGAGCAAATGCTCAGGGCGGTGTTAAATGGCGAGGTTTAGAGCGGTAGTTCTCGCAGTCAGCGCTGGCAGGGGTCTTCCTTCCTGCTGGCTTCGGTCCAATCTAATCACACCGTGAGGACTATTTCTCTTGGTTAGGTGTCAAGGTTAGCATTTTCCTTTTTATTTTTTTTATTTTTTTTACCTCTCAGTGATGTTTAAGGGAAAGTTTAAGGTAGTTTAATTTATTATTTCCCAGAATGCACTGCACAGATGCCTTTCAGCCATTTCCTATATTAGTCCGACTTTAATCAGAGACAGTAACAGAATGATTAGAGGATGGGGGCAGACACTGCACGCTCCTGTGTCAGACAGGGGTTAAGTGCCTAGCTTGAGGGCATAAAGGCAGTGGCCAAAGGAAGGGCCCACAGTGTGAATTAAATCTTTCCAATCACTTTATGGCACAGACTTAGACTACCTCTCCTGAACTATGAAGGGAAAATATAGTGACCTAACGCATCAGCATCCAATATATAGATAAAATGTAGTACAGAATCAAGCAACAGTGTTCAAACTCACTCTTCAGGTTCAAAATGGAACATATCATGGAATTTTTACATTTACACCCATGTTGGCTAAGTTACTCTAAAAACGTAATTAATTAATAGCTACTAATTACATCTTCAACAATGTAATTAGATTACTATTACTCTCTCTTAAACGTATAGCATTACTTAAATCATATATCAATCTTGACCAGTTGAATAATACATGTATAGACATGAAACTGCTCTTAATTCTTTCAAATAAATAATATAAAAATAAAAAAGTACACACATGTAATGTAAACAGCCAGATTTAGCCTTTAGAAAATGTATTAATAACTAAATAAATAATTTAAAAAAATAAAATAAATAAAATACTTTGGAGCTTTGGTATTTCTAGCAGCATTACTCCCAAATTCCTGTAGAGTAAAATAACCATAAGACGATCATTACAAATTGAATATTTAAGGTTATACAACCAGGGCCTGATATCAGATTGAACAAGCCTTAGTGTAGTGATCTTATGTATATGGAGTGAAGATTCTGTGAAAGGTGAGCTTCTATCAAAAGCTCTCATAATAGCTTTCATCCTCTTGAAACCTGGCAACAAGCAAAAAGCATCCCTCATTCAAACACACTTTATTATTGAAATGAGCTCAAAGGAAGCAAGATTGCCTAAGTGGAATCAGGCCAGCAGTTGATGGCTGTGTGTGTGTGTGTGTGTGTGTGTGTGTGTGTGTGTGTGTGTGTGTGTGTGTGTGTGTGTGTGTGTGTGTGTGTGTGTGTGTGTGTGTGTGTGTGTGTGCGCGTGTTGGCTCATTATCCAGTCTATAATTTAAGATGTTTTTATGATGAAAAAGCCACTTGGTGACAATCAAAGAGCATCTGAAAGCCTGAGCACACCTAATGCCTTTTCCACTGATTGAGCTACAACAAGGAAACATGGAGATCGATAGGATAGCAAACCCAGAGAGAAAAGAGGGAGAGGGGAGATTGAGTTTAGAACAGACAAATCCATAAACAGCAAGTGCAGAGTTGAATATAATAGAATTATCTTTTGTCTAATAGCCTGTTTGAAGTGCATAGTTTAAGAGGAATATGCTAAATAAGAATACTAATAAAAAAACAGCTGCTTAAATCCATTACAGCATATAAAAAAGAATGTGTGCATGTATGACACATGACACACACATGACATATTACAGTCAAAAAGGGAACATCTGGCAAACTGTAGCATGTATAATAATGAGATAACAAACTGCGGAGCTTAATGTTTACTCTCATCACAGGTCATTTACTAGAACAACCACCTTAGAAATTAATATGAGGAATGTTTATCTTTATTACTGACACCAAAAAGATTAGATGTTGCTTAGATGGTTCATTATCCCAGCAATTTAAGCTCAACTAATGATGATGTATGATGAAAGGAGAGAGTGAAATGTCACCTGCTGAGAGCAACAGATCTTCACGGCCTCAACTGCATCTAAGGGAAACATCAATAGAGGCTGTGTTCAGAATCTGATAATAAAGAACGTCACTTACAAGTTTACAAAAATAAATAAATAAATAAATAAATGATTATGGCGGCAATGAGAGGGAATTTACTAAGAGTGAATTATGCTAAATGAAAGTTTAGTTTGTTTGCGTTATTTCAGCACCCGGTTCACTAAGCGAATTATTCAAATCGGGCAACGACACAAACACGGCCACTAAATCTGTGCTGAATGCGAATTACTAATGCTTGGTTGCATTGGTGGCTGCATAAATTTATCGGTACCATTTTGGTTATTGGGCAATATTAGAGTTAAAAGGTTGATAGTGAATATATAATAACTGATATTGAATCTCTAAAAGTTTAATTGCTGACATTTCTACTAGATACATTAAGATTTCACTTAAAATTTAATTTTTAAAAACATGAATACAATATAGTTTTATAACATGTAAACAATGTTTAGCCAACTTGGGCTTATTGAAGAAGAAAAAAAGTGCCCATGGTGAAATTCCCAAAAAATTATATTTCGCTGAAATGAAATGTCCAGTGAGTTGAACTAAAAGCATGTTCAGTTTTATCCAAAAACAGATGAATGTGAATACATTTTTCGGTGCTTCTAGAAGTTGATTTTATTTTATTTATTTTAAAGATTTATTTATTGTGACTCGTGTTTCACAGGACTTCTATCAGAGCACTTGGTATTACAGGTGCAAGTAGGTGAGGTACCGAGCAAGTTTACTTCACTAGAAAATTACATTTGGTGCTGGTTAGGTTATGCAAACATCAAAATGTATTAGTTTAAAAAATTGTGGACTATGGTAAAAGTGTTTTAAGGTCATAAACAGCTATCAATAGCGCAGCTATGATTTATTAATAGTAAATTTGCCCCAGTAATTATAATTTGCATGAAAACAAATAAAAGCTGCTGGGCTTTACTGTTGTGTTTAAAACTTTTTAAAATGACTTTGAAATTTCATACTGTACACTATAATGCTGTGATTTAAATACATTTTAAATATATTTGCGATTTTAAAATGCATTTAAATTGACCTTATTTTAAAGGCAAAATAGTACATTTATCGGTTATCGGTAAATACACAAAAATAATTATAAGTGCATCCCTGAAGAATTTGCTTCTGAGTGATTAAGGAAATACCCTAAAGAGTCAAATATGGAGAGAGAGACACACGTGCACACCAACACAACCCAATGACCTGTGAAGTATTCTCTAGGTCATCAGATTAGAGAGCAGAGTTTAGGCTAAAAATGTGCAAACAGTTTTACTTTAATTACTACCAATGAGCTCCCCATTAAAACCATTACACTAATTACAGACTGTCTCCTTTAGGAAAGGGGATCCACAGTCCACTCTAAAACACAAACACACAGACACACAGACACACAGACACACACACACACACACACACACACACACACACACACACACACACACACACACACACACACACACACACACACACACACACACACACACACAAAAACACACACTATGATTCAATGAAGCATGGAATGCTGGGAAGGAGAAAAAACAAGGTAACACAGGGTGTCTTTGTGCAGGACAAGAGTTTAAGTTCACAGTATGTGCATTCAAGCATGGAGCTTTGGAAATGATTATATTAGAGCAGTTTCTGAAACACTGCATTGTTTTCTGAATAGCTGGGCACTAATAGCAAAAGTAGTTACATGTGTTCGTATCCAATATAACAGTCTTCTAAATTTGATGTCATTCAGAACAGGATGGAAATGAAAGTCATGTGTGACACGGACACTATTGTAACAGAAATATTTTTTCCTACTTTAAGTATGTGAAAACATGTAACTTGTATTAAAATTAAGAGGTTATATTACACAGATCAGGGAGAATGATTAATTACATCAATTTTTAATCACATTATTATTTTATTATTAATTACACTAAATTAATACATTACAGTGACAGCCCCAGTTTTAAAAGGAACCTATGTGATCATTATTTTTGGTTTCAGTATAGTTCTATAAATACTGCCTAAATCCAAATTACACTACAGTTTGGGGTCAGTAAGATTTCTTTTTAAATAAATTAATATTTTTATTCAGCAAGGACACGTTGTGACAGTAAATACATATATAATGTTACAAAATATTTTTATTTTAAATAAATGCAGATCTTTTGAACTTTCGATTCATAAAATAATCCTGGGGGGAAAAAGTATCATTGTTTTCACAAAAATATTAAGCAACACTGTTTTCAACTCTTATAACAATATAAAATGTTTCTTGAGCACAAAATCTGCAAATTTGAATGATTTCTGAAGGATCATGCGAAACTGAAGACTCGAGTATTGATGCTGAAAATTCAGCTTTGCCATCACAGGAATTATTGATATGTAATATATAATTATATAAACTATATATTTTAAAATATGATAAAATAGAAACATTTCAATTGTAATACTATTTCACAATATTACATTCTGAATAAAACATGTTTGGTGCTGTGTTTGCAAGGTGGTCAAAACTGCCGGAACATTTATATATTAAAAAAGACTAGTTCATTTCAAAGACTAGCTGTTTATGATTGCATGTGGATGGTGATGGAGAAAAAAAGGGTGTTTTGCTGTATATAAATTCCAGTTCGCAACAGCTTTACAAGTATAATAGCAGAACATTACTAGAATGGAATGTAAAGAAATGTTCCTAAAGGGTAAGAAAAAAAGAGGATCACTATACAGTATGTGTTCATGAAGGAGAAGGCCTTACCACAGTACATGTGTCCTTATAATGAAACATGACAGAAATTCCCAAATGATCTGTGGTCCTTATTTGATCCTAGGAATACCACTGGGTTTTAGAATATCATATGGAAATTCTGTCCTTGTGATCATATATTAAAGCACTGTAATCCATGATCTCTTCTGACAGAGGCTGATGAACTGTATGTGACAGTGTGGGTTGATCTTAGACCAGTATCAATGAAACTGAGAATTATGAAAGAAAGATGGTCCTAAATCATGTGTCACTTCAACCCTAATCTAAACAGACATGGCATGCCTTGTTAGTGTCTCACTGATGGGTTTCAAATGTTCTTGTAGCAATGAAAACCACTGAGAGGCCACAATCACAGAGGCTCTCGGTGATGTAAAGCATATGGCCATAAGTATGTCAAGCAGAATTACCACCAGCATGTGTGTGGGTGTGAGAAAGTGTGAGGGGAAAAAAAAATAAATGAGAGAGAGAGAGATTGATTTTTTTGTAAGCACAATGTCAGAAGCAGTAATATAACTCTTTAGCCTTATGAAAGGGTTTCTTGTATTTTTTTTTTCTCTCTTCAGGATGGCAATTAGTCCAGCCATTTCATCACCTCATCACTTTAACATGGTTGTATGAATGGCCTTTTTAAACCACTGGTCATACAGCAAAAAAAAAAAAAAAAAAAAAAAAAAGGACCTTTGCTTTTAGCTGAAACCCTTCACATAAGCTGTCTGGGAGATATAAACACACACACATCAGCTCTTGAGGCCAAACATTCACAGACACTAATGAACATTTCTATGCTCAATATACTCAATCTACAACCCACAATACAAAGAAGCATTGTAGCTAAGGTCAGAGAGAGGGCATTAGACAAAACTTTATACACCCCAAACAACCCACCTTATCCAACACAATTGACTAAGATTATTTTTACATTAACAAATACATATGTATGTATGTATGTATGTATGTATGCGTGTATGCATATCATAAACATTTATAAATACATTAATAAATGATTCAATGTATATAAAAATTAAACACACCGAATACACATAATATAATATTATTATACATTTACAATATTACAATACAATAATTTATGATATTACATTATTATAATATTGTATTATAATACAAATATACATTTACAATATTACAATACAATTATTTACAATATTACATTATTATAATATTGTATTATAATACAAATAAACATTTACAATATTACAATACAATAATTTACAATATTATAATATTGTATTATAATACAAATATACATTTACAATTTTACAATACGATATTTTACAATATTACATTATTATAATTTTTAGTATAAAATGCTGAGGTTTGCTAAGGAAATATTGGTAACACTTTGTTAGTATAAAATGCATACCTCTAGCGTATTGGCTATTTATTAGTACGGCACATATGCTGCATAACCATATTCTACATTCCTAATCCTACACAATACCTAAACTTGACAACTACCTTACTAAGCAGTAATTAGGAGTTTACTGAGGCAAAAGACATAGTTAATAAGTTAATTAACTGTGAGAAATGGACCTTAAAATAAAGTGACCATAATATTTAAAGCTGCAGTCCGTAACTTTTTTGTTTGTTTGCTTGTTTAAAAATGACCCGAAATCAATATTTGAGCAAGTACATAACCAGCCAGTGTTCAAAACTATCACCTTATTTTTAGACCGATTCACAACAGTAAACTTATAATAATGTTTTGTAATTTGAGTGGTACCGGTAGGTTTTCGTGGGAAATTTGAGCATGCTGCTGCGTTATTACGTCACGTCTGTAAACATAAAGATTGAGTCCCTGCTAATAGGCTTTCGCATGTGAGGATGCTGCAGGTGGTGGATCGTTATATGTCTTCCTGTGTATGTGTGCAGTTTTATCCAGATAAGGATGAATTTGATAGCAGTGGAAACATGGCTACTCCATGCTTTATTACCTAGTGTCTGTTTCAGTTTGCACCTTGATTGATTTTAATAAAATCATTGGTATGACATCTCTCTTTAGGTTGAGGAAAATGTATTTAATCGTTTTGATGCTAGTTGATAATCTGTGCCAAACAAATGTCACTTTACAGGGGTCTGAACATTCCTAGTGCTCCTGTTGCATCAGCATGGAGATTTGTATCTGACACACGTACTGCATCAAATGGCGTGGTTATCCGTCAGTGTTAAGCATCTTGACAGGTGACGCTTGTGTGTTAAGTTGCAAGCTAAATGCTTTAAATGTAAATATACTACCTCTGGCACGCCGTCTCATTTCCAAGCCATCCTTCATTTCACTTTGTGGCTTCACGGCTTTATGCAAATCGCTCTTCTCCTCTCATTTTCATAGAAATGGATGATTAGTATGTATGGAAGACAGTGTGTTTGATGGTGTTCGAAAATGGCGTCCCTAGCGTGTGCGTGTATGTAGATGAATATGTGTTTTGGTTGAGTTTGAACATTCTGTCCCTCCTGTGAATTCTGGTCACCATTTTTGTCCCGTTGCTGTGATTCTTATAAATCCAGGCCCAGGGGACATCAAGGATTCCATTTGTGTCCTATTTTGCAAATCCTGCTTAAAAAACAAACAAACAAACAAAAAAAACATGTTGATTCTGGAGTGTTTCTACCTCTCTATTATCCAAGTGTATTTCTTTGTCTTGCGCTGTTTATTCTGCATAGTCTTGGCATGGTGTCTGTTTCAACATTTTATCTTTTCACCGTTCTCCACTTTTTTGTTCAGAATGTCTTTCTTCCTCTCATGTAGCTCTGTGGTTCTCTGGGAGGAGTTTAGATGAGGACTCATTCAGAGATGTGAAACAGCCTGTGACTGTTAAGCAGAACCAGAGATTTGAAATTCCAGCCCTCTAAGGACTTTGTGGACCCCTACAGACGTCTTTGAGCATTTCTTCTCTCTTTTGGGTGGTCAAGTCAATAGCAAAATGTAAACTGACCCCGTGTTTGTATATATTTGGTGCTTCCAAAGGCAAGTACCGCTATTTTTAAAATAACATAACTTTCTTTTCCACCTGCTGACACTTAAACAATAGACAAAACAGCTATTTAGATGTCATTTTAGGAGACATGCATTGAGGTCTGGCTGCAATCTGGTTTTAAATGCCACTTTTCATGATGCAAACAATTCCAGATGGATAAAGTCATGTCCCAGACTATATTTTTCTCTGAGTACTTCTGAAACACATGACAGATTATTGGTACTTTTAGCTCCATGGACTTAAAAAACAAAACAAAAAAACTCTTAAACACTTTTCAGTCTATAAACAAAAACAAGTTAACTGACAATGTTCACTTACACATTTTTCTTAACCAATCAAACGTCATTTCCACCATGTCTCAAACTATATATTTATAAAATAACATTTTATAAATAAATAGGGCAGACAGACAGTTCAGCAACGATCTCCCTGACCGTAACGGAGCTGACAGACAGTTCAGCAACGGTCTCCTTGACTGTAGAACTAGAGGGGCTCTGAAGTGGATCCAGGAATCAGAGCAGGCTCTGAAGTGGACCGGAGCGGCCTCTGAAGTGACCTCTGAGACCACCATAGTCAGGTCCTCCAGGACCACTGGACTTGGGACCACCAGAGTCGGATCCTCCAGGACCACTGGACTTGGGACCACAGAAGTCGGGTCCTCCAGGACCACTGGACTTGAGACCACAGAAGTCGGGTCCTCCAGGACAATTGGACTTGGGACCACTGGGGTAGGATCCTCCAGGACCACCGGGCTTGAAGCCACAGGAGCGGACTTAGGAACTACTGGTGTAGTACTAGCTGCCCTCCTCCTTCTCGACCTCTGCTTAAGTGTGGGAATTGATGAAGGGTCCTGGGCCTGACTAGACGAGGGAGATGGGGATGGGACAGCCCCTGCAGATGGACTCTGGTGGTGAATTACCTTCCCCTCCTTGCGGATCTGCAAATACCTGGAGAAATTCCAGAAATCTAAAGATTTCACCAGTTCCATCTCCCAAGGTGGTAGGGTTTGTCTAGACAAAAGTAAAAAATGTCCTTAAGGTCCACATTCTGGCAACCCAGCCTCTCCGGCTTTGTCCAGAACCTCAGGGGAAAGGCCCGTACCTCCATTTCCTGCTGGCGAAGCACAGCCAGACTTTGGAGAAGGACTTGTCTCCCAGGGAGCTGAATCCTGTCCTTCATAATACTGGATCTGTAGTGTGGCTTCAGTATTCTGTCACAACTTACTCATGAAAAACACAAAAGACCCAAGAGCAGCTTTATTAACTAGATAAAAACAAAGATCCAAAACAAGGGAACAGCCAAAAAAACAAGGGAAAAGGTAATCCAAACACAGGGTACAAAAAACACAAAGTAACAGAACACAATACCGAAGCAAACAAGGGCTAACGGAACATGGAATATATAAGGGAACCAATAAGACTAATGACACACAGCTGGGAACAATAAGAACTAATAAACAGAGCAAAGGGTAAAGGTAAATGAAGTCCACAAACAATGGACAATGATCCAGGAGGAGTGCCCTCTAGTGGCTGTCACTGGCACTCCAGCGGATGGCTGTGACAGTCTCATGCTCACCAAGTATACATTTATTTGATAAAAAAATACAGTAAAATACATTAGTACTCTGAAATATTTTATATAATATGCTATTAAAACAATTAAGTAATTATTCCGGTGACAGCAAAGCTGAAGTTTCAACATCATTACTCCAGTCTTCAGTGTCCTCCTCAAATCATTCTAATATGCTGATTTGCTGCTCAAAAATTTATTTCTTATCATAATGTTGAAAACAGTTGTCCTGCTTAATATTTTTTTTTGAAACTGTTACTTGTTTTAGGATTCTCTAATGAATAAAAAGTCTAAATTAACAGCATTTACTTGAAATAGAAATTATTTGTAACATGCTAACTTCTACTAAACTGTAGGGTTATGAAAACTTATTTAAATTGCTGGATTCCAACCATCTGATGTGTTTTTCAGAGCATGTTTTCTACTGAGAGAGAAAAAATAGAAAGAAAAAAAGTCCAGGTGATCCCATCGTTAAGAGATACTCATGTCTGTATAGTGGGAAAGCTGAAGGCTTTAACATGGCACAGGACCAAAGCGTATATATATGTGTGTATCACAGTGATCTTATTTAATTTCCCATGTATGTGAACTGTATTGATCTTACCCCAGGCAGTTCCTTAAAACAGCTAGTTACTGCAACCTGTAAGTGTATGTGTGAGTATGTTACACACATATGTGTGTGTCTGAGTGTGTATTGACCCAAGGTGTTAGTAATAGCCTGGTCCTCTGAGTGCTGACCAGACAGAACTGCCAGTCAAACTCAGGGTATGCCCAGAGCAACTGCTGATTAATTCACTCATCACATGCAGAGAGAAAAACACAGGAAGAGTGGAAAAAAATAGAACTATGAAAGTGACTGACAGTTCTTCATATAAAAAGACGAAATATGACAGTAGAAATTATACCTGTAGAGACAAATAGATGAAGCTGAGGCACACTGCTCAATAGAAACGACCAAAATGGCAGTGAGCAAGAGAGACAGAGAGAACAAAGGGAAAGAAAGAAAGAAAGAAAGGGGGTCGAGTCAGTAGGGGGCTGTAAGCTGACAGAGCAGTTAAAGTGTAGCCAGAAGCTAAGATTACCTCTGATCACCGGTCTCACCGTCCCTTAGTGTTATCGTACAGACTGACACACACACAAACACACACACACACACACAACACACACACACACACACACACACACACACACACACACACACACACTTATGAAGAACACACAAAAAAAAAAAAAAAAAAAAAAAAAACACACACAGTGACATTAAAAATGGCCATAATCACACAGTTTTAACAGTACTGTGAAACATTATGCAGAGAACATGATTTATACAATACACTGATGAATACTATATGCATACTGCTATATATATATATATATATATATATATATATATATATATATATATATATACACTACCATTTGAAAGTCTGATATCAGTAAGTTAATTAGTTAGGTATTGTATTGTATTGTATTTAGTTGGTTGCAGGAAAGAAATGAATACTTGTACCAAGTAAAAATTAGTTAAATTGGCCAAAACTGACATCAGAATCATGTGACACTTGAGCTTTTCCACAGAGTTATAAAAGTTAACTAAAAATAAAACCATATATAATTCAAATTTCAAATATTAAAAGAAAAAATTTCTCAGTCATACTAAAATAGCACTGCTTTGTCATATGTTAAAATTAAAAGTTAGTTTTAATTGTCCTTGTACTGTGTTTTTGATCCAATAAATGCAGCCTTGGTGATCGCCATAAACATTTTTTAGACCCTAAACTTTGGAAAAGCATATAATATACCAGTATAATATACCACAAGTGTTAACGTTTAGCTAAAATGATTACCATACAACTCTTAAGTTCCTATATTTAAAACTGCTGTGGCAGCACATGCCTTGCATTTTCTTGAAACTTTTCTAAGTTTCTAAAAACTATTACAAACCTCTCTCACCAAAGAGGGGTTTAGGGCAATTTTAGTGCAATGCATGCATGGATGGACCACATACTGTGATTTGGGATGTTCTAATTCTAAGATTGCATACTATTAAGACAGAAAACACTCAAACTGGAACACTGACTACCTACATACTCCACCCACAGGACTTAAACATAACCAGATGCTCCTCCACCTAAAAAGTACTCTTGCTCCACTACAAAAGGATGAATTTAGAACTTTAATAACAAACATATTTACTGTTATATTCAAATAAGTAAGTGCTAAACATTTCAAATCCAATGACTTGTCTCACAGACTTCCAAAGTAAGTGCATTAGTGTGACATATCAGTCTTAAAATTCAGTATGTATTGTGTTTGACAGCATTCTGTGGTAGAAATGACATTTCTGGAATAAAATGATTGCCAGTTTTAATTAATATTTTGTTTCCTAAATACACATACTTAATTTTTATTGTCACACATTTAATAGTAATTTGAAAAAAGCACAGCATCCACATAAATAAATAAAAAAATGTAGAGTCTTGTTGTTTGGTATTGCCAGCTCAACAACACACCACAAATGCAGCCCATAGACTTTAAGCTGTACTTAACTCAGGATATTCCTGTAAATTCCTGAAAGGCCAAAGTCACATGCTGAATTAGTCTGTTGCGTGGTTGCGACACAGTAAAACAGCGAGCGATTTAGTCAGAGGAGGTTTAGTTCTCCCCAGGTGCACTCCATCTTGGCTCTGATGGCTTTGTGTTGATGGAATTAAAGTGAAACTCCCAGAATCCTCTATTCCGCCTCAGATATGCAGCTCGAACAGCTCAGCTGCGCTAAGCCCATCCTTATGCCCTCAAATCAGCTTTCTGCCACCTTTCCCATTCAAACAACCTCCTCATCCCTGTTCCCTCACTCCCTCTCTTCCTCCCTCCATCTCTCACTCATAGTTTCTTAGTCCTACTTAATACCTTCTTTCTTCCCTGTGTTTCTGCCTCCAGTGCGTTTTCCCCCTAACACCCTTTGATCCTCAGCTAATACCCCATTCTTTCCCTCTTTTTCCATTTTTTATATCTTTCTCTTTCTTCATTCATCCTTTTAATTTCATCTCTGCCACCCTGGCTATGTTCACACAGTCAGTTTGGGATTGACAACCTAACAGGTGTGACGCTCAAACCGATGTTGAGCCCATCCTCGATTAATGCGATAGTCGTGAATAACACCTGTAACCAAAGAAAAAATAATAAAAAAAATAAATAACAAAAACACAAATGTTTCTATAAAGCATTACTTTTTTCATGCAATATCCCAAAATTTATATAAAAATGCATCTTATTGTATATTCGTTATATGTTCAGTATCTATGTTCTCTAAAATGTCAATAATTGATTTATGTGTCATCAAGTTTATTTAATTTAACTAAAAACAAACGAACAAAAAAAAAAATTAATCACATATATTTACTGTTCAGTTGTTTAATAATAATATTTTTATTCAGCAAGGATATAACAAATTTAGCAAAAGTTTGACATATATAATGTTATGAATGTTTCTATTTCTAAAAATAAGCTGTTCTTTAAAACTTTCCATTGATTAAAGAATCCTAAAAAAAATTATAATCCTTTTCACATAAAAAGGATGAACGGTTTAGCACAACTGTTTTCATCATCAAAAAAAAAAAAAAAAAAAGAAATCTTTCTTGAGCGCCAAATCAAATGATATGTATTAAATAATAATTTATTAATGATCATGTGACAGTATTATGACTTAATATAATAAAATGCAAAACTTCATTAAGGTATTTGTAAGTGTCAATATTGGCAATACTGGCCTTGACAACACTTAGTATTAGTAAGTAAGTAAATAAATAAAACCCTATGATGACGCACTGCTCATATCTATTTAAATGAGTTACCGAAACTTCAGTTGAAAAAAAAAAAAAAGAAAAGAAACAAAGAAGAAGTCAGTTCCCCAGGTTGCAGAATTCAGTTGTCACACAAAACTTTATAACCAAACTGCATGTGAACGTATCTGTATTTACCGGGACTGACAACTGTATGCTATTGCTTCATAGCTATTTTTTCCATCACTCCATCTCCATCTTGGTCCAATTACAATCTGATCCTCACCTGCCACGCACATCCCTCTCAGTCTCTCTCCACGCTGTCTGAACATTCTGCCGGCTGGGTATCTTTGTGCCTGTTTAACCGCTAACTGCTTAGGCTCCCTACAGAGATGGCGCGAGAGAGAAGGAGAGAGAGTGATGGGGTGGAGGAGTTCTCCGGAATACAAAACACACTCCTGTTTACCAAGCACCGATCGCATCTGAATCTAGAGCAACACGCATCAGGTCAACAGCTCTTTAATATGCGAGCAAACACAGATAGTTCCCTGTCATCTGCATTCTTTTAAAGATGACGGCGAGCGTAAATATGGAGATGTTAGAAACTGCTGACTAGTTTTAGCAGGATAACAAGCTTCTGCAGATGGCTTGATTTTAATTTCGAACCAAAACAAGAAATACCCGATAATTTCAAGTAAACACAAACCCACCCTTCAGAACATGAGCTCGTGAGCAATAACAAGTGTTTTCCCCCTTTTTCCTGTTCTCGCTGTCTTCGCTCTCTCAGGCCTTTTTCCTGGTTGTGTATTTGTACAGCTGAGAGACTTAACCCGGTTCCTCTAATTGAAGGCAAATTTTATTCAGCAAACACACTCATTTTGGGGCGGTGTGTGTGTGTCAGCCGTGTATAATGATGTAACCGTTGGTAATATGCAGCACTTCCTTAGCCAGCTCCAGATGGCAGAGTTCATCCTCTCGCTCATCTATAGTTCACCTCCTCTTCTCCTCTGAATGTAAAGGGATGGGCGGCTGTCCCAGCATGCTCTGGGACTGAAGCTAAACACCATTTCTCTGTGCCAGTTCCGCATGAGAGGGGTGACAGCATTGATGAGTGTCCTTTAGAGGCAGTCATATGTGGTCAGGACTGGGGAATGAGCTCTTTGATGTGCTGTGGTGGGACGCGGTGATAATGGACCATTCTTCAGATGACTCTCACACACTTCCAGAGTTCCGTTTGATATGCTGTGGAATGGGGAAGTTAAGATGGCCGTCAAGCTTCATGCCCTGAAGTGATCCCCTGAGCGACTCTATGTGTGTGTGAATGAGTATATCAAGTCAGTGCTGGTCTGGGCAGCTGGTCTTCCTGGGAGTTTTAGATCTAAAGGTTAGTTCTGGTTTAATCCTCTCTATTGAAGTCTTTAACATGGTTTCCTTCAACCCATTCTCACTCCCTAGGTGTCAAAAACTGAAGAGCAGTCAAGCACTTTTAGCATTACTATTGAGACACTGAAGGTACTCTTAAGCATCACTATGCAGATGAACTAGGAATTGACTCTTCGCAAAGACCTGCCCCCTCATTACTGTTGCTATGTCCAATAAGCCATGGCACTCTCACACCATCATGTTTTCATGCAATGAAAAATATATTGCGGATCAAGGAGAAAACTGACAATGGCCAACAGACAAGACAGAGCAGAGTATGAAACAAAGTCTCAGCTTTCAAATTTTGTCATTAAAAAAAAAAAAAAAAAAAAAATTCAAACAATAAAAAGCATTCTTTGCAGACTATCCTCCAACAAAAAACAACCCTATAGATCATTTGTGCAAACACCTTATTTTGATCTATATTTATGTTTTAAAGTTTAGTGCTCTCTAGCGGGCATAAACATAATGACAGTGTTGTGTTGCGTCTGTGACGTATAACTGTCATTACTAATCAAAATGCATGTTTATTTAAAGGCACACTATGTAATTTTTCTGCTTTAAAAATAGCAGAAATCACTATATCTATGTTATATATTTTTTTTTAGTTGTGTACTTACATTATCTCGACAGTTTCCACGAACTTTCAAATCCAGAGAAAATTATAGTTTAATTAGAAGACACGGCACGTTTCTTTATTTCCGTTTTGTCGCCCGTCTATGGCGTCATATAACCTTTGACCTATCTAGTTTCTCTAACTTCCTGCGGAACACGGCGGAACCGCCAAATACAAATGTGAACACAGAGCCAACAGAAGCAAAGAACAGACGAAGAAGAAAAAGTAGTAGCTAGCCTCAATCGAGATTATTATATTTTATATCTATATTGTTTATATTAGTATTTATACCTCAATCAATCACTTACGTTAGTTATGGATCATGATTATGCTTTGCCTGCACGTTCTGTGAAGCGCAAACGAACGGGTGAAATAAATGACCCGAGAAGGTTTTGGGACAAGAGAAGAAACAAGACAAAGTTAAATATTGGAGTTGCATTTCCAAGATGGAGAGAGCTTCGTGACAAGCTGAATCTACAAAGAGATGCCGAACTCGCTTGCATTCTAATAAACAGGTATGCATCCATTCAGTTTTATTAGCTAACGTTACTTCGCGGCAATTTCATTAGAATGGCATTTCATGAAGTGAATAGTCATAACTAAACGTAACAAGAATAGAAATATAATACAAATAACGATACATTACCTCGTCAGTGAACATGTTTTCTGCTGGAGATGCTAGATGGCTGGTTGTCATTGACAGTAACAACAACTCCCATGAGCCCACGCTCTTTCCCGACGTCATCAAAGTACGTCTTTTGTTATTATTTTGATTGAGTGACCCCTGGTGGCCAAAAATTCCATACTGTACGTTTAAATGCAATTTGTGGACTTTTTACATGGTCCAACCTGATCTCACTGCAATTTGTACATATTTTACTATGTGGCTAATTCATATGAATTTATACGAATGACCACACCTAACCCCGCCCCTAAACCTACCTCACAGAAATCATGCAAAATCATGATTTACAGTGCATATACATTTTATGAGCACATGCGTTCTCTGTGATCAAACCCATGATCGCATATCATCGTATAACGCAATGCTCTACCAACTGAATCTCTAATTATAGCAGATAAAAGCAGATAAAAGAGTACAAAGCATTAATATGAAAGTGTCCTGTTGCCAATAGGGGTGCAACTGTAGTATACGCTCTGATGGGTCGTATTTCAGGGATTTTAACAAGCGACCTATGTGGGCATGTTGGTTGGAGGACATGTTAATTCTTTGGCTCTTTAATGTGTTGTGACAGATTATTGTAGCGCCTCAGTTCAAGCGGCACATGAACCGATCATCTCTTCCTCTTTACTAGTTATAGCATGAAGCAAACATGGATGAGCATCAGAAGGTATTTTGTTCAACATCTGAAAGACATCAATACACACCATTTTGCAAGTTAAATTCCACTAACGGTAATCTACTATCCTGTCTGGTTTGTTTGTTGGACAAAAATGGCAGATTCTGCGTTATGATTGGTCAGACCGCCTGTCAGTCAAACTCTCTGAGAAGGGTCAATTCCATTGCTTTCTTTGGTTTGCCATCAATAGAGACATGAAGGGCACAGGAATTTTATTGTAATGAAATTTTATATTGGGGTATAATTTTGTAATAATGACATATGTTGGGGTGTGATTTTCAATTTAAAGAGCCACAGTAATTGTATTTAAACTGCACTATTTAGTTATTTTAAACACCCATCCAGACCCATAGCCCTGATTCTAACCATTTGTCAATTTAAAACAATATAAAACACAGGATGTAACAGGCAGATCCAAACAGTCACAATATTTTCAAAAATTACAAAAATTCCAAGTCTTCAAGGCCAAAAGATTGGTAGAGGAAAACTCAGCTTCCTTTAAAAGGCTCTGAGCTCTTTTTTGGAGTGTTGTTTTACAAGACTCATTCCCAAGTGCTCTATGCCACAAGCGCAATGCTCTACCAGATGAGCTTCTGAGCAAGTTTGCTACTTCATAAAAACCATGCATATGAAGCTGGTTATATGATGCAAAGTCATGCACTGTGGTAAAAGTGTTTTGAGGTCATAACATAGTATTGAGCAAGGAACTATGCAACATCTTTACTAATTGCTAACATGTCCCTGTAATAAGAATTTGTGTGAAAGGGAGCAAAAGTTATTGGTGTTTTACTGCCTCTAGTGGTCATTTCAGCTGAAAACTGCGGTCAAATTCCATGTATAGGTACGATTTTGCAGTTATGTAGTCAGTCATGTACATAACTCATCATGTACATGTACTCATGTTCCCTCATCGAGCATCGTCTCCTCTCCTCTAGTCGCATCTCATCTACTCTACTCACTTTCTTTTTTGTCTAGTCTCCTCTAGGCCCCTCTCTCCTTTTCATCTCTTCTGGTCTCATCTCCTCATGTCTAACATCATCTTGCCGGCTCTCCACTCCTCGTTTCCATTCTTTTGTGCCCTCCAAATGGAGTTTGAAATATTTTAATTATGAGTTCCAAGCCCATGAATGATAAAATCGTATTTACGAGTGGGGAACTCAGAATTGTAGCCTTCTCTTTTATCATCTTTTGTCAGATTCATAATCAGTTGAAATCTGCACAATCCATTATGAGCATTACACACCAAAAATGTTTAATATATCATTTTTTTTTTTTTTTTTTCACCCTATACAATAAAAGTCAAACTCAGTTCAATGGCCATATAGGTTCGGAACAACAAGAGGGCGAGCAAATGAGGACAAATGTATATTTTCTGGGAACTTTCACTTTAATAGCCATATATAACCATTCAGTTGTTCAACTGTCCAGTGTCAAAAGATGCTTACAGCCTGGGGGCAGAGCACAAACACTGAACAACTGCCAAAACAACACACAGCTGAGATCCTGTCCTGGTGTAACTGTGTGTTTGTGTGTGTGTGTGTGTGTGTACGCACGTTTATATGTGAACACAATGAGAGTTAATAAGAGTATTACGAAGCTATTTTGGGCATGCAAGCAGGCCATGAGGGAGAGTTTTAGACATATTATCACTTTCTTTCAGAACGTTTTTTGGGAAATTCACTCAATAACAATAGAAAAGAGAGGGAGAGAGAGAGAGAGAAAGAGAGAGAGGGAGATAATGCAAGAGTGAAATGATTCTCCCAGTTACAGAGAAAAAAGGATAAAACAGACAGTCTTCACTGAGATGCATGTTGATTGTACACACTCACACACATACATGAAGGTCAAAGTCAAGGTAATGCCAGGCAAAAAATAACAAATAGAGAAATGAACAGCAGCTAATGACAGCGGAGGCAGGAGGTAATCAATGAAATCCCAATATAATCAGCAACTGCTGGGTAATCACAGATAAAGAGGAGGATTCTGGGTATGAAATCATCTGAGGTGGTGCAGAGCTCTTGGGAGAAACTGGAAAGTATGTCAATGAGCTCATGTGTACCAAACCTTCATATGATTATACAGAGATTCAACTGCCACTGGCTATCAAGGTCCTTGGAAACAGAAAGTAAGTTTATGCGTGGATAAGAGTATTCATGAGACTGGTGAACAGCAGAAGAGAAGGAAAGAGTTTCAACATGGCTGCAGGAAAAGCTCTGGTTTGTTCTTCAGATTAGTTTAACTGCTCACCCAAGCACGTGACTCGTTTTGCATGCTCATCCCTGACATGGGATGTTGGCATCCTGGGGACAGATTCATACAGTTTTATCCAAAGCAACTTACAATTGAGAATAATAGAAGCAATCAAAACCAACAAAAGAGCAATCTGTAAATGCGGCAAGTCTCAGTTAGTCTAACACCGTAGACGTAGCAAAGGTTTTTTGTTTGTTTTTGCTTTTTTATAAATAAAAAGAAAACAAGTAGATGGAATAGAAAAAGAATGTAGAAGGCTAGTGTTAGAGGGTCCATTTTTTTAAATAAAAAGAAAACAAGTAGTAGAATAAAAATAGAATAGAGAGTGTAAGTGTTAGAGTAAGTGTTTTTTTTAATAAATAATTGAGAGTGGAAGTGTTTAGGTGTAATGTTTTTTTTATAGAGAGTGCTAGTGTTAGAAGGTCAAGTGTAGATGGAAGAGGTGTGTTCCTGAGAAATAAAGGAACAGTAAGGAAGTTTTCAAGAACACAAAACTCTTCTTTTAAGTTTATATATATATATATATATATATATATAATATATATATATATATATATATATATATATATATATATATATATATAGATAGATAGATAGATAGATAGATAGATATATACACACACACACACACACACATACACACACACACAGGAAATAAAATAAAATAAATGAAGAAAATGCTAGTTTTATTCTTAAAAAAATATTTTGTAAATCTGGGTCCTGTCTCATAAAACAAGTTTACCAAATTAGCCAGGTTTATTTCTAACTGAAAAAGGCTAACTGAAATAAGCCTGGCTTATATGGTAAACTTATTTTACGAAACAGGCCCCAGGTGTCCCAACATTTCTTAACTAGTTAAACTGAATAATTCATTTCACTCAAAAGAAAGGAAATATCTGTCATCATCACACCTCATTTTGTTCATGTGTAACATTCATATGTAGAATAAAATGAGAAAACTGAAATGAGCAAAATCATGTGGACCAGTTGTACAGTGTTTTGTTGACCTCAACAGTCCCAGCAACCATTCATTGAAAACTGTACTAAAAATAAACATCAACTTTTATTTTAACCAGTAAGACTACTTTTATCAACCACCTTCACAAGAAAGATTATGCTGGCTAAACCAGCTAAATTGCGACAAGCATATGGCAGAAATACCAGCATAAATCAGTGCTATGAACTCAATATTCAGTTTCCTCTCCGCCACTTTCACCAAGCATATTATTTGCTCTCAAAACCAACTGAATATGACACCATATGTCAGAGAAAGCGTGTGTGTGCAGAGAGTTTTCATGTATTCTTGCCATATTCTGGCTTGATATGTGCGAGCCAGTCTGTTTGCAAATGTGAGTGTGTGTTAGTGAGAGAAAATTCAAGTGAGCATGTGCGTTTGTGTCTCCAGAGCCTGACTGCAATAACATATTTCCAAAGATGACATTTAATCCATGCAAACAAATCACCACGGAGACCATCAGCATTCTGCCAGGCTTATCCAATGAACAGGAGCGTATCAACCCAGGCAGGAGTAATCAAAGCTAATAGATGACTGGGTGAGAGGAGCAGGGACAAGCGGGCATGGGCCACTCTACCCAATCTCATATTCCAGCCATGAGAAGCGTCCTCAGAGACAACAACAATCTATATCCTCATTTTCAGCACTCAGAGAGGAATTCAACTGAAAACAGCAAGCTACGTTTTGCTTAATCCATTTCAGTTATATTTAGCATAACATTTGAAGCTGGATCTATTCAGCAACTGGTGTGTTTTGATGACAAATATGGCATTTGGTGTGTTGGCCCAAAACATACTCAATGCAAGTGCTTCTAGCTATGTAAGCTGGATTTCAGGCATCACTGCATTCCGAAATGGATCAGACTGCATCCCAATGCACCACGTGTAAAGACTGGAATACATGACTTCTAAAATCTGAACAGATTTTAAAACACTAGGCATCTTACACTTGCCAACTTTATAAACAGCTACAGAGGAAAAACTGGGAATCATACACTACAGACTTTCAAGTTGTTCTGGTCACAACAAACTTACAGAGAAACACATTGTTCGTAAAAGATGCATGACAAATGAAAACAATATGCGTTTTACAATCGGCTCAAAATATTAAAAAAATTTGATATCCCCCAAGTGGATGGGATCATAGTCTGAAGTAAAATGGTCTTTGACCATCATACACTTCATGATTTTCTATAAACTCTTGTCAACTCAAATCTGCAGGCTGGCCTTTGACTTTTGACTTGTATGAAAATACATATATATGATATGTATATTATATCAGGTAACTGTGTTTTCAAGATAAACTGCAGGCTGCATTTGATTAAAAAACTAATACTGTGAAACACTATTTCAATTTAAAAGAACTTTCATATTTTTATGTACATTTAAATGTAATTTATTCCTATGATTTACGCAAAGATTGTTCATGAGTGATCAGTTCAAAACATGACAGCAACAGTACAAAAAAGGAAATGAAAAGAATACTTTCCGGAAATCAAATCTTGCTTTGTTTTGTCCCATACCTTTACTACAGCAAGGCTAATGGTATTTACGAAAGCTTTGGTTTTTGGTTTCTAAGCGTATGTGATATACACTGTGGCCTGTCAGTAAGAGGAAATGTACAAAAGCCTCAATTTTAAGTCAACTGAACAAGACCTTAGGAAACTCTCCCTGAGATAGATAAAGAGAGAGAGAAAAAAGGGAGATGCTTACTGTTATTTTGTTTGTAATGCCTTCAAAAGAATTGCAGAACATCAAGGACAACTCTGAAAAGAGAAAGAGAGAGAGAGAGGTAAAGACATGTTGATATTAGATGAAAGTTAAAAAGGAAGATGAAAAGGAAGGGAAAAAACACTGATACAAACAACTCCCGTGCTTTGAGTGGTGCTCTACCAAGACGGGAGACTTTGAGAGAGGTTTTCCCTCACATGAAAAATGTGTGTCGTGTGTAAAGGAGAGTATCAGTGGGTTTGGGTTAATCCAGAGCCAGCTGTTCGCTTCCAAAGGCACAGGCGGAAACAGGAACAAGCTGCCTGACATTTGTGTCTGATTGAAACAAGCAGCCAGAGACTGAAACCTGACATTTGAGCTTGAATGAAAGTAACGTATTACAAAGATCTTTCTGGCTGACTGAAACAGCAAGAATCACATTCAACATGAGTAAAGATGAAACTGCAGGAGAGGAAAAAATGTGTCAACATGAGTGAAATATGTAAACCTCAAAATTAAAAGAGTGACATCTTTATTTCTCTACTCCACTGTATTATTACTCAGAGCATTTTGTGGTATAAAATAATTACCTTTTTGGAAGAAAATTGCCACCAGCTTTGTGTTGCTAAGGCTGATTTGACAGCTAGCATTTGATGTATCCCAAAAACACATAATTAATTAATATTTGTCCTTTTTTTGAATGAATAGAAAAAAAAAAACAGCTAGATTGTGACAATCAAATATTCTGTGACATTTAACTTGATTTTATTTCACACATCACATTGAATGCCGCACTCTATTGAAAGAACAAAATAAAAAAAAAAGTGATAAAAAGGTGAAGCTGTCATAGCCATGCTTTATCGTGAATAAAATAGCAGTTGGCCAATCACAAATGAGGACTGGAACCATTAACTAACCATTTTATAAAATAAAATAATATACATACAGTACATGCACCCTAACAACAATTGTATATTTAAAGAAAAAAATTAATTAAGATATTTTTGTTGCATTCCAAGAGCTCTCTGGCCCTCCCATAGACAGCAAGGATCCTCACACGATCAAGGCTCAGAAACATAGCAAGGAGATTGTTAAAATAATCCATGTGACATCAGTGGATCAACCGTAATTTTACAAAGCTATGAGAATACTTTTTGTGTGCAAAGAAAACAAAAATAATTAATTATTTGACAATTTGTCTTTTCTGTGTCACCCTGACGCCATTTTGGAGAGTATGACAGAGAACAGCATACGTCTGTGATACTCTCCAAAATGGCACTATAGGGTGAAGCAGAGGAGACAAATAACTTTGTAAAATTACATGGATTATCTTAACGATCTCCTTGCTATGTATCTGAGGCTTGATTGTGTTAGGATCCTTGCTGTCTATGGAGGGTCAGAGAGCTCTTGGAATGCATCAAAAATATCTTAATTTGTATTCTGAAGATCTTACAGGTTTGGAACAACATGAGGGTGAGTAATTAATGACATAATTTTTATTTTTGGCTGAACTATCCCTTTAATGGGTCAACAACACCTGAGAAATGAAAATTATATACAATTATGCAGATTAGCATTTGTAAAAATTCAAGTGCACACACACAGCAGTGAGTAGTGAACATACACATTGCAGACACACCTGTAGCAATGGGAATTTTTTATTGAATTTCTTTACTTATTTACCCACTGCTTTTTTTTTTTTTTTTTTTTTTTTTTGTAAATGACTGCGCAGAGTGTTGGTATTAAGTGCAGAAGAGAGTGCTTTCCACTCACTAACCCCACAACTTTTCCTGCTGGTACGGAGAATCCAACCCACGACCTTCAGGTTGCAAATCTGACGCTCTAACCATTAGGCCACAACTGCTCCTGTTTGCAACGTTCTTCTTCCGAAGGTTATGCCTCAGTTTCCAGTCTGCTTCAACCACCTGGCTGCAACAAAGATATCAGTACTCAGCTTGCCACACTCTGCAGTGTCATTCACAACAAAATGGTAATGGGCAGTTGTGGCCTAATGGTTAGAGAGTTAATTGGACTCGTAACCCAAAAATTGTAGGTTCAATTCCCAGTACCAGCAGGAAACTATTCACTACAGTGTGTGTGCAACTGGATGCAGAGGAGGGAAAATTCATAGGTCCAATTTTATAATGTTTTCAAGATTTACATTTTTTTTTTTTTGATTAAAAACATTACTGTCGGATCCAGTATAATTTTTATTTAATACTGACACAAAATGTGTAAATTAAAGTTTTACACAAAGTATGTAATTGTTTCTACACATCTTTCTAAGAGTGTACGTGTCACGTTGTCATTAAGTCATAAAAAGTAAAGAAAACTACATTAAAAATAAATAAAACATTATCCAACAGTGCCAGAAACTGGTTATTGTTTTTTATTTTCTCTTTTAAAATGTATATACTTTTTTCAACTCTGTAATTATATTTAGCATTACATTTAGACCCGGTAGGCATTATTAGACGATAGGGACAAAGTGCAAATTTTTTATATATATATATATATATATATATATAGGACTGGTATATATTATAAAGGACTGGTAAAAAGTTTCCAAAAAGTTTTAATGTGACCTTAATATAACAAAAAAGAAAATGTTTTAATAAAATTCAGCCCCTGAGACATACAGTACAAGTGGTTGATGTTGAACATGCTGCCACACCACACACACAGAAAATGTAATTTGAAAAAATGAAGAGTGAGAGACGGAAATGGGATGTTAGCCCATTGCGAGATGAAGCTAAATGGTCATGACAGCTTTGTGCCTTTGATGCCCCTCTGAATTGTGCTTCAGGCTTCAGAGTCCCTGAAGGTCTTTGTGTTTGTGTGTGTGTGTGTGTGTGTGTGTGTGTGTGTGTGTGTGTGTGTGTGTGTGTGTGTGTGTGTGTGTGTGTGTGTGTGTGTGTGTGTGTGTGTGTGTGTGTGTCAGCATGCAGTGAAGTGACCACCAGACTCTGGCCAATGACATGTGATGGTTTCTGACAGCTTGCTCATTATTTAGATGTAGAAAGTATCTAGAGAGACATAAAAAAAAAAAAAAAAAAACCAAGCTTCAAAAAAGGGAATAAGTTGAAGGTGACTTTAGATATCAACATTCCCTTGATAAAATAACTACAAATCACTTGTTTATTCTGTCTTTGAGAGTGATGAAGGTAAACTAGTTTGATATGATGTCCATTTGCTTCATGAATGTACAAGAGCCTCCAAACATTTTACATGAAATGGTATTATATATATAAGACAACAACATCTGACCTCTAATTAAAGGAATAGTCTAGCAGAAATAAAAGTTCTGTCATCATAATTAGCCTTCAGTGGTCAAGATTGACATTCTGTTCCTCACACAAAGTTATCATATGGCTTCTGGAAAAATTTGAATATAGTGCACAAGATCAATTTAATAATACTGCTATGGTTCTTTTTTCATTATGAGACTTGACATCATCCCCATATACAATAACTGTATGGAAAAGGGCAGCATGAATGTTCTGCTAAGTTTTTGAAAATTAAATGAAATGATTCAATTAAAAACTTAAATAATAGTATTAAAATGACTAAAATGGTATAAAATAATGAATTAAAGCTAAATTTAAATATATAAAAGCAACAACAAAAACTATGAAAAAGTGAAAAACTAATAGCTAAATCAACATTGACAAATAATTCTGAAATAATACTATTGCCAATCTTCCTGTTGATAAAAAGCGATTCTATAAAACTCAGCAAGGTCCCACATCACAACCTCTCCATCTCATTCTGCCTCAAACCACATGAAACATACCCACAAGCCTGGATCTCAAGCAAAGCACTTGAAACCACTGTCGAGGGTAAGTTCAATACGAGCTTCATAATGGCAGCAGTCCTGCTCTGTTTAACCCATCCCAATGTCTCCTTAGAACAAGAGGCAAAAAAAAAAAAAAAAAACTCTAATTGACCCTTACTAAAAAGAAGTTTATACAAGTGTGCTATCAGTATACTTCTTTTCAACTAAAAATAGGAAAGTATGCTTTTAGTTTACTTTTTATGTACTTCTCAGAAATGGGCTTTATGTACTCCTCAGGAATATACTTAAAATGACATTTAAGTATACTTGACTTGTACTTACACAAAGTCTAAATATATTTGAGCTATACTTGTGCTCTTAGAATCCATGTTTTCATTGTTATACGGTAGAGGGCGCTAGTACACATCTTCTGTACAGAATTTCCAAAAAAAAAAAAAAAAAACACGTGAAGAAGAAGAAACAACAGATACTAACACATGTAACATGATCATCTGACATGAAACAGCATCAAAACTATAACGTTATGGAATAAAATGTCGACTGATGAAGAGGTAATAATTACAGTCAAGCTTTGGGGTGTTGATCGACTCCATCTACGTTTTGATTATCATTCTGAATCCAATTCATAGTCTTTTTTTTTCAGCTTTTTGTTCAAAATGTTATTTCTTTATTTTTTATGAAACTTATGAGTATACTTGCAGCATAAAAGTACTAAACTAGTAGTTTACTGAGACTATACTTTAAAGTGTACAAAGAATTTAATTAGTAAACTATCAGTATACCTATAAGCCCATTTTTAGTAAAATTGCAGTACAAACTACAAACATAGTGGTAAACTATTTGTGTACTCAAAGTTTGCTACTGTTATACTTAAAGTATACTTAAAAATATACTTTTATATAATAGAAAGTGGGCCAAGAAGTATTGAAACAGTACACTTACAAGTATACTACTAGAACACTGATATTTGTATACTTGCTACATCAAGTATACTTAAAAATATACTTGAACTTTACTTGAGTATACTTAAAATGAACTTGAAGTATACTACTTTTTGGTAAGGGGAAGTGACCTGAGAGGCAGCTTAAACAAACTCTCACTGAAACAGAGAGATGGGGAAAAAGTGGACAGATGGAGGGATGAAGGAAACACAGGGAGAAGGAAACACTGTTGGTCTGTGATATAAAATGTCACCAAAGGGCCTGTGGAGGTGATGTGGCTATTGGCCCTCATAATCTCTGTTTCTCTGTGTGCCAGTTTGTCACTTTTCCTCTCCCCCTTCATTCTCTTTCTCCCCTCTCGCTTTAGCATTGCGAACGGTCTGTAATTATATCTCTTTTGGCCTGGGGTCAGTCTGCGAGGTGACATTGCTGATGTCTTGCTGTATTTCTTTCTGGACACTTGTGATCTTTAACAGGTGATTCAGGTTCAGTTAAAGTTCTGTTCTAGTGGGATTCGTTTTCTAAATGACGTTTGAGTCACAATTGTTGACACCACAGGGCTGAGCTCTCTCTGTCTACAATAAAATTGTTTTGCAATGGTATTTCCATAATGGTAAGGCTGACAAGACTCACATTTTTGTTTACAATATGTTCTTTATTAATTTATTTTATTATACATTTAACAAAAGCAAAACAGGCTTCTAACACTAACTTGCTCTATTATTTTTCTATTCTATCTGTTTTTTTTTTTACTTATTAAATAAAAAAATAAGAAAATAAGAAAAAACTGTGTACTGTGTTAAGCTAACTGAGACTTGTTATAGCACTTGCATATCATTGCTCTTTTGTTGATTTTGATTGCTTCCATTGTCTTCATCTGTAAGTCATTTTGGATAAAAGTGTCTGCTAAATGACTAAATGTAAATGTAATTACAGCTTGATTATTGATTTAAACTTAAAAAAAAAAAAAGAAAGAAACAATGGAGAATAAAACACAGGTCTTAATAAAACACCAGTTTTCAAATTAGTTCCTAAAATAAAATTAGTTAGTGACACTAGACACCTATGAATCATATTTCTATAGTTAACTGTCCCATCAATATTGAATTGAGCAACAATAACATTTGGCACACTGAAATCTGCATGAAGGCTATTTCCAACAAAAGCTCACACTGCCTGAACCAGAAATACATATTTATATATGTAATATATATTTGAAGGTGGCATGGTTGTTGGTGCCAGCTGGACTCAGTATTTCAGAAACCGCTGATCTACTTGGATTTTCACACACAACCATCTCTAGGGTTTAATGTAAAACATGTTGAGCTCAAGATCATACCAGGTGACAATCCTGTGAGCTAAGAACATGAAACTGTGGCTACAATTTGCATGGCTCACCAAAATTGGACAATAGAAGATTGAAAAAGGGTTACCTGGTCTGATGAGTCTCAATTTCTGCTGCAACATTCAAAGGTACGGTAAGAAGTTGGCATAAACAACATGAAAGCATAGATTTATCATGCTTTGCATGAATGGTTTAGGCTGGTGATGAATTGGGGGATATTTTTTGGCATACTTTTGCCCTTAGTATCAGTTGAGCATTGTTTAAATACCACAGCCTGCCTGAGTTTTGCTGCTGACCATGTCCATCCCTTCATGAGCACAGTGTAACCGTCTTGAGATGGCTACTTCCAATAATGTATGTAAAATCATCTCAAACTCGTTTCTTAAATAT
Source organism: Cyprinus carpio (assembly GCF_018340385.1). NCBI lineage: Eukaryota > Metazoa > Chordata > Actinopteri > Cypriniformes > Cyprinidae > Cyprinus > Cyprinus carpio. The sequence goes on along the minus strand of NC_056597.1, from coordinate 17,046,827 downwards.
TATAATAAGTTCACTATACTCAAAAGGCCTCCGCAGTCACCAGATCTCAATCCAACACCTTTGGGATGCGGTGGCATGGGAGATTCACATCATGGACATGCAGCAGATAAATCTGCAGAAGGTGTGTGATGCTTTCATGCCAACATGGACCAAAATCTCTGAGTAATGTTTCCAGAACCTTGTGGAATCTATACCACGAAGAACTAAGGCAGTCCTGAAGGCATCCTGGAATTATTATACTGTATTTCACTACAAATAAAATGCTCAGAAGAGTGTGATCAATTAGTAAACAAATCGATTTACTGAAATTAATTGGAGCTCCCAAAGAGACCCTCTCACAAATGGCACACTCGATTTGCAGTTGCAGTCTTGGCGTCCTTGTGCATGTGCCTGTGAAATTCATAAGGACACTGGGTGCATTTGTGATTTAAGATTTCAGAAGGGTAATGGAGAGCACCCCTTTTGTGGTTGCTATGTGCCACTCTAAGTCCACAGCAAACTACAATCTGAGAGTCCTTGCAGCGTTACATTGTCAAAGTGTGGTTTCAGAGGAGGACTGCGAGGGCTATCTGCACCATTTGGGACAAGGTCAGTGAGAGATTTGATTGCCTCTGACCTTTCAGCTGTAAAGATACACTTGCAATACAGTATTGCAGAATTTACTCTAATTTTACTGTAAAACAGGTGAGCTTGTGTAATGCTACTGAAAAACATTGTTAGGTTTGTAGCTTTGCTGCTTTTAGTTAGTTACACACCAACAGTGGTATTAAATGAATGAGTTATTATAACACTAAACATAATGGACCAGCATAGTGACTCTTATTGCAGAAACCATTGAAGTAACTTCTGAATAGCACTTAAGACTGTGGCAGTCCTTTTCAAGTTTTCAGCTCTGCTGCAAAAATCAATCCTAAAATCAAATATGAAAGATGAAAGAATACAGAAATTGAATGTGTGTACTCTTGGCAGTTGCTGGCTGATCTTTCCTAACTCATTTGCTCTCCGTTTGGAAGGGCATTGGAAAACTGAAAACATTCCTGCTAGATTCCATCAATAAATCCGCCCAGTGAATGATTGCATCAACCAACTGGCTGCATGTTTATTTGCTAGTATGATTCATTGTGTGCATTTGTGTGTGTGTTTCACTTTCGAGCCCAAAAAATCATCATAGCTAAATGTAAAAAGGTCACATTCACATGGCCCTAATGCTCTGAAGCACTAACCTAAAAATATTTGTGTATTTGAAGTTCAGAGTCTTTTAAAGGCTTCATCGAGGTGCCAATTTTAAGGATACGTGTTCTCTGACCTCGGATCAGGCTTGTTTTGCTCCACATTGCCACACTGCATGTGTACAGAAAGAAGGCAACTGTTCTGAGGTCAGAAGAGAGGTGGTTTATTGGAAGAGGGATTAATGGGAGTTGAGGACGAGGAAGATGGATGAGTAAGAGTGTTTTGAGGCAGTAGAGATGCCTTGAATGTACCTTTAGCGCCCTCTGTTGACCAAATGGAGCTTGACTTCACAGCTCTGGCCATCTCCCTTTCTTTCTCTCTTGCTGCCAGTGTTGTTAGATCTGCCTAATAGGTATTAGAGAAGGTACAGAAAGCCTTTGACTGCAAGTTGTCTTTCTTGTTCAGGATGTAAATGGTCACGTGTTTTGAAGATGAAAGGACACTGGTGTTGTGAACGCTTAAATATGCAGAAAGCAGTTTCCACTGTGTCTCTCTTGTCTGCTCTGCTGTGAGCTTTGTGATTGGTGGAATACAAAATGAAAGGTCTGCCAAACCACTGTGGCCAGAGAGAAGAGAGTGAGAGAGAGAGAGAGAGAGAGAGCAAGAGAGAGAGAGAGAGAGAGGCGGAAAGCAGCTTGATTCTCCAGAGCACATATCCTGGACCAAATCCTCTGCGATTTCAGTACTAGGCAAGTGGCATTTCACTGGCTTAGAAACATCCCTTCTCTCTCTCTCCCAGAGGTGTTTTCTCCAAGGAGGCAGGAGAGACAGTGGCTCAAAAAAGGGAAGAGAAAGTAATCTAATATGATTAAATAATATATAAAAAAAGTAAATTAACTAATTATCAGGAAAAGTTTTATTAATTTCTCAATTTCAAATATAGGCAGCATTCCCTCTGCCTCTCGAGCTCATACAGAGCAATTTTGGCCGATTGCCTAATAAATACTAGAATTTCTGATTCTGATGAATAACATTTATGAACTTCCTCATCGGGTCAAAGTGGACGAACTGATTACAAAGTACACAACCCACTTCCCAGATTTGGCCATTTATGGTCATGCCAGAATTAAAATGAACAAAATTACTGTGAGGTGTTTTTAGTGACCACTCAAATTAAATCTGCACCTTTTTACTTAATAACATGACATTAATAACATTTAATGTTTACAAATAATTATATGACTGCATATACTGCAAAAATACTGCAAGATATTAATTTTGAAGCATTTGTAAGTATTTTTGAAGTACCCATCACATTATAGAATGACCTGACTGGAGTGTCTGTGTGGGAGGAGACATCCCACATACAGATATAACAAATTACGGCAGCCAAGTTACTCATACTGATATTAAATGAAATTGCAATGGCTGGCAGGAAATGATAGAGGACTCTTGTTTCAGTTAAATGCATCTTTCATGCAACTTTTATTCAATAGTTTTGACCGTTGGAAAATGTACAACTTATTTAAAAAGATCACACAAAAATTACAATTTTGTCATTGCCTCACCCACATGTCGTTCCAAACCTGCATGACTTTCTTCTGCAAAACATAAAAGACGACAGCTTGAAGATCATTGGGCTCTAAAAAAATAATAAAAAAAAAAAAAAAAACATGTGGGTGAGTAAATAATGACATAATTTTCTGTAGGTACTAACCCAATAAGGGTGATTTAATAGAAATGTATGTTAACTGACCCCTGAACTGGAGAATGGGGCCTTTCAAAGCATTTTATAGTGATTTGTGATGAGAGATTCGGAGGGAAAGCCTCTAATTCATATTTGAAACAACAGAAAAGGTTTAGTGACCCTTGTGTTAGGCATGTTTAGGACTCAAATATGGAGCCTCCGTAACACTGCAATAAGCAGATATATTACAAACGGGCATATGTTGTGCCCTGGGAGTGTGGAGCGCTGGGGCAATACTGCTTTAGAGACACTGTTGAAGACAAAACAGACTAATTCAGTCAGAGTCTGAGATAAATTTGGAAGAGTTTTGAGAATCCCAAGGTAGAGAAAATGCGCTGTCTGCTATAATGGGATGTCTGGTATCACACCAAGAAGAGGAGAAGGAAAAGAATGCTAATGATGAATTACATGACAAAAAGGAGGAAACAAGAAGGGAGGGAAGTGAGACAACCATTAACATAGTGACCAACAGATGGAGAAATGTTGTCCTTTTATTATCAGGGAGGAATCACCCTCCCTCCTCCCTCTCTGCCTCGCTCACTCAACCTCACTCTGTCCCTGTTAAAGGGGAATACTGGAGGATTGTTAGTAGATGTGTTTGGTGCAAATACATGCATCACAGTAGTTAGGTATGGCGTGTGTGAGTGTGTGTGTTGACTGAGCTGTGACTCATTATGTGTATCTCTCTCTGTGTCTCCTTCTATGTCTCTAATGAGTCTGTACCTGTCACAAAATTAGGAGACATACACAACACCTGTTCCCTCCTACATTGCAGCAGTGAACTGTCTAGACTGATGAAAAGTTTTCACAAAACTGCACTTGATAACGAATCTATGCAATTTACAATCAGATAAAAACAGAAGGTTAGACAGATAGCATGATCAATAGACAGACAGAACAACAAGCAGCCAGAGGGCAAGACGGGCAGACAGCCAGCCAGCTAGAAAGATAGACTGATAGATAGACTGGCTTACGCAGATAGAAAAATATACTGGGTAGATAGAGAAAATGAGACAGACAGACAGACACAAATAGAAAAATATAATGAAGGGTAGATAGAGAAAATGAGTAAAAAAGACAGACATACATATATAGATGTATATAAAAATATACTGAAGGGAAGATAGACAAAACAAGACAGACAGACACAAATAGAAAAATATAATGAAGAGTAGATAGAGAAAACGAGACAGACAGACACAAACAGATAGAGAAAACGAGACAGACAGACAGACACAGACAGACAGACAGACAGACAGACGGGCATACACAGATAGAAAAATATACTGAAGGGGAGATAGACAAAACGAGACAGACAGACAGAGAGACAAACATAGAAAAATATACTGAAGGGTAGATAGACAAAATGAGACAGACAGACAGAAAAAAAGACACAGACAGACATACAGACAGAAAGACAGACACAGACAGACAGACATAGATAGATATATGGAAAAATATACTGAAGGGTAGATAGACAAAACGAGACAGACAGACAGACACTAATAGAAAAATATAATGAAGGGTAGATAGAGAAAACGAGACAAAAAGACAGACAGACATATATAGATATATAGAAAAATATACTGAAGGGTAGATAGACAAAACAAGACAGACAGACACAAATAGAAAAAATATAATGAAGGGTAGATAGAGAAAACAAGACAAAAACACAGACAGACATATATAGATATATAGAAAAATATACTGAAGGGTAGATAGACAAAACAAGACAGACAGACACAAATAGAAAAAAATATAATGAAGGGTAGAAAACGAGACAGACAAGCAGACACAGATAGAAAAAATATTGAAGGGTAAATAGATAAAACAAGATAGACAGATGGGCATACACAGATAGAAAAATATACTGAAGGGGAGATAGACAAAACGAGACAGACAGACAGAGAGACAAACATAGAAAAATATACTGAAGGGTAGATAGACAAAATGAGACAGACAGACAGAAAGAAAGACACAGACAGACAGACAGACAGACAGACAGATGGGCATACACACATAGAAAAATATACTGAAGGGTAGATAGACAAAACGAGACAGACAGACAGACAGACAGACACAGACAGAAAGACAAACATAAAAAAATATACTGAAGGGTAGATAGACAAAATGAGACAGACAGACAAAAAGAAAGACAAAGACAGACATACAGACAGAAAGAAAGACACAGACAGACAGACAGACAGACGGGCATACACAGATAGAAAAATATACTGAAGGGTAGATAGACAAAACGAGACAGACAGACAGACACAGACAGAAATTCAATTCAATTCAATTCAAGTTTATTTGTATAGTGCTTTTTACGATACAGATCATTGCAAAGCAACTTTACAGAAAATTAAGTTTCTACAATATTTAGTAGTAGCTTATCAGTGGTGACTGTCAGTTTATGTGCATACGGCAGAAATGTTCAGAAAAATCAATAAAAGACGTAAACAAACAGACGATTAACACTATTAACAGCAATTATGCAATCAAACTTAGAGCAAAATGTGGTAGTTATGTATGTTGTCTCTGGGTTAGCATCATCTGAGGTCCTCTGAGGGGTTGGCATCATCTCTTCTCAGGTGTTCTGGATCCAGACTGGAGCTTGTGTAAATCCTAGCAAAACAGAGAAACAAATAGAGACATAATTAGCGTAGCTGCTGTTCCAGCCAAGTAAAATTAATTAGTTTAACCAAAGCTAAAGAATAATAATGCGCATTTGATCAGATATAACTGCAGTCCAAAATTATGAGATGCATTATTTGAATGCTTGGCCAAAGAGGTGTGTTTTTAATCTGGATTTAAACAGAGAGAGTGTGTCTGAACCCCGAACATTGTCAGGAAGGCTTTTCCAGAGTTTGGGAGCCAAATGTGAAAAAGCTCTACCTCCTTTAGTGGACTTTGCTATCCTAGGTACTATCAAAAGTCCAGCGTTTTGTGACCTTAGGGAGCGTGATGGGTTGTGGCGTGGTAGAAGACTAGTTAGGTACGCAGGAGCTAAGCCATTAAGGGCCTTATAAGTAAGTAATAATATTTTGTAACTGATACGGAAATTAATAGGTAGCCAGTGCAGAGACTGTAGTATTGGGGTAATATGATCATATTTTCTTGACCTGGTAAGGACTCTAGCCGCTGCATTTTGGACTACTTGTAGCTTGTTTATTGAGGATGCAGGACAACCACCTAGCAGTGCATTACAATAGTCCAGTCTAGAGGTCATGAATGCATGAACTAGCTTTTCTGCATCAGAAACAGGTAACATGTTTCGTAGCTTGGCAATGTTTCTAAGATGGAAGAATGCTGTTTTTGTAACATGGGAAATATGATTTTCAAAAGACAAGTTACTGTCTAATATAACACCCAGATTTTTGACAGTAGAGGAAGTAACAGTACATCCGTCTAATTGCAAATTGTAGTCTACGAGATTCTGTGTAATGTTTTCTGGTCCAATAAGTAATATCTGTCTTATCTGAATTTAGTAGGAGAAAATTATTGGTCATCCAATCTTTTACATTTTTAACACACTCTGTTAGATTAGATAGTTTTGAAGTTTCACCTGGTCTTGTTGAGATATATAGTTGAGTATCATCAGCATAACAGTGGAAACTAATCCCGTATTTTCTAATGATATTACCAAGGGGCAACATATTGAAAATAGCAGAGGACCTAGGACAGATCCTTGTGGCACTCCATATTTTACTGGTGATAAATGAGATGACTCCCCATTTAGATAAACAAAGTGGTAGCGATCGGACAGGTAGGATCTAAACCATCTTAAAGCCTGCCCTTGGATACCTGTATAGTTTTGTAACCTATCTATGAGTATGTCGTGATCTATGGTGTCGAACGCAGCACTAAGATCAAGTAAAACTAGCAATGAGATGCAGCCTTGATCTGAAGCAAGAAGCAAGTCATTTGTAATTTTAACAAGTGCAGTTTCTGTGCTTTGATGGGGCCTGAAACCTGACTGAATTTCTTCATAGAGATCATTTTTTGCAGGTAGGAGCACAATTGAGCAGACACAACTTTTTCTAAAATTTTAGACATAAAGGTAAGATTTGAAATGGGTCTGTAATTTGCCAGTTCACTAGGATCTAGTTGTGGTTTCTTAATAAGAGGCTTAATAACCGCCAGCTTGAATGGTTTTGGGACGTGACCTAAAGATAACGATGAGTTAATAGTATTGAGAAGCGGTTTTTCTGCTACAGGTAACAACTCTTTCAGTAATTTAGTGGGTACAGGATCTAATAAACATGTTGTTGGTTTAGATGCAGTGATAAGTTTATTTAGCTCTTCCTGTCCTATAGTTGTAAAGCACTGCAGTTTATCTTTGGGTGCGATGGATAAAACTAAAGTATTAGACGCTGTAGAATCTACATTTGTTATTGTATTTCTGATGTTATCTATTTTATCAGTGAAGAAATTCATAAAGTCATTACTATTTAACTGTGAGGGAATATTTAGATCGGGTGGCGTCTGGTTATTTGTTAATCTAGCCACTGTGCTAAATAAAAACCTTGGATTGTTTTGGTTGTTTTCTATGAGTTTGTGGATATGCTCGGCCCTGGCAGTTTTTAGAGCCTGTCTATAGCTGTACATACTGTTTTTCCACGCAATTCTAAAAACTTCCAAGTTAGTTTTTCTCCATTTGCGCTCAAGACTACGAGTTTCTTTCTTGAGAGCGTGGGTATTACTGTTGTACAATGGGCACAGTACGGTTTTTCTCTAACCTTTTTCAATTTGATGGGGGCAACAGCTTCTAATGTATTAGAGAAGATACTGACCATGTTGCCAGTCATTTTGTCTAGTTCATGCGTATTTATGGGTACACAGAGCAGTTGAGATAAATCAGGCAGGTTATTTGTGAATCTGTCTTTGGTGGCTGGAACAATAGTTCTGCCCGGACGATAACGCGAAGCTATATAGTTATTATCATCAATACGCAAAATGCACGATACAAGGAAATGGTCAGTAACATCATCACTTTGAGGTACGATATCTATGTCAGTAAGATCGATTCCATGCGATATAATTAAATCTAACGTATGATTAAAACGATGAGTGGGCCCGGTGACATTTTGCTTTACTCCAAAACAGTTTAATAAGTTTGTAAACGCAAGTCCTAATGCATCATTTGTTTTATCAATATGAATGTTAAAATCTCAGAAAATTAGCACTTTATCAGCGGTAACCAACAGGTCTGAGAGGAAATCTCCAAATTCTTTTAGGAATTTTGTATATGGCCCTGGTGGTCTATACACAGTAGCCAGAGAAAGAGATACAATAGATTTCTTTTGCATATCTGACAGTGTAACATTAAGCATAAGTATTTCAAATGATTTAAACCTGTATCCTGTTTTCTGGGTAACACTGAGAATATCACTATATATTGTTGCAACACCTCCCCCACGACCAGTCTGACGGGGCTCATGTTTATAACAGTAGTTTGGTGGAGTAGACTCATTTAGACCAATATAGTCATTTGGTTTGAGCCAGGTTTCAGTCAAGCAGAGTACATCAAAACTATTATCTGTGATCATTTCATTTACAATAACTGCTTTGGGTGTGAGTGATCTAATGTTTATGAGCCCAAACTTTAAAAATTGTTTTTGTTTATTTTATGTTTTTCTGGTTTAATCACGATAAGATTTTTTCTAGATCCTACATTAAATTTATATTTTGACCTCACTATTCGGGGAACAGACACAGTCTTAATAGATTGGACAGCGCAAGTACTTCTAACATTTAAGTGGGTAGAACAAAAGCCATCATAGCAGTTATTTCTGGGTGCACTGGGCCTGTGCAGAGAAACACACGGGATGGAGGTGGTGGGACTGTTAGCAGCGCGCTGTATACTTACCCTGGACTTGTGAGCGTCAGCCTGGGAGGTTTCCAGCGCGGCTCTCCGCTCTCTCAGCTGGGACTGCCTCTGCTCCAGGACCCGAATCTGCTTCTCCACGGCCTCCAGCTCGAGCTGCACCGAATGCATCTCGAACGTGTCGTCACCTGCACTCAAAGGTAGACAAACATCCGCCATTTAAGCAAGTTACAGTGAGTAAAGCAATTGTAATGTGTGTGAATAGAGTATTAGCGATGCACGCGGGTTTTAGCGACAACCACGCTGGTGATGCTAATGGGCTATAAGCTACTAGCGGACTCGGGAAATCAAAATAAAACTAGTGATAACAAGGCGCTCTGGTTGTTTTTGTTGTTGTTTTTGTTGTAGGATACGATAGAGGGTTTTTTAAAAGGTTATATGATGGTGTATAGTGTTGTTTTAAATAATAAAAAATAGACGATAGAGAAATAACGTGACGGAGCTCAAACTAGAGGCATACGACTGCAACAAACAAGAGAAAGACAAACAGAAAAATATACTGAAGGGTAGAAAACGAGACAGACAGACAGACACAGACAGATAGAAAAATATATTGAAGGGTAAATAGATAAAACGAGACAGACAGGAAGATGGGCATACACAGATAGAAAAATATACTGAAAGGTAGATAGACAAAATGAGACAGACAGACAGACACAAATAGAAAAATATAGTGAAGGGTAGATAGAGAAAATGAGACAAACACAGACAGAAAGACAAACATAGAAAAATATACTGAAGGGTAGATAGACAAAATGAGACAGACAAACAGACAGAAAGAAAGACACAGATAGACAGACAGATGGGCATACACAGATAGAAAAAAATATACTGAAGGGTAGATAGACAAAACAAGACAGAAAGACAGAGACAAACAGAAAAATATACTGAGGGTAGATAGACAAAATGAGACAGACAGACAGTTAGTTATACAAAACAAAATGACACTGGTTTTGTTTTTATGTAACTGAAATTGTTTATTACAGTCATCTGCTTGTCTTTGTAAAGCCGACTTACAGTGTCTCAGCAGAGACATAAAAGCAGAGCAGAAAATCCTGTCTCCTAAGAGGAGAGAGCTCACTGCTATTGTGTACAGCTTGTGTAATAGTTACTAATAGAAGAACTGTTTTATCTTACACACACACACACACACACACACACACACACACACACACACACACACACACACACACACACACACACACACACACACACACACACACACTTAGACAGGGAGCATGACTTTAATAGGGAAAACAAAGCCATATAAATGGTATTTGCAATACAGAGAGAGAGAGAGAGAGAGAGAGAGAGAGAGAGAGAGAGAGACTGAAAGCAATAGAACATGCTTTTACCAGTTCGGTGCTAATGGGTTTTTAAAACTATGAAGCCCATTCTGCTCAGAGCTGAAAAGTGGGAGAAAATATTTTTGCACACAAAATGGACATGACTGCATTATGTGAAGTGAAGTGACATACAGTACAGCCAAGTATGGTGACCCATACTCAGAATTTGTGCTCTGCATTTAACCCATCCAAAGTGCACACACACAGCGAACACACACACGGAGCAGTGGGCAGCCATTTATGCTGTGGCGCCCATGGAGCAGTTGGGGGTTCGGTGCCTTGCTCAAGGGCACCTCAATCGTGGTATTGCTAGCCAGAGACTCGAACCCACAACCTTAGGGTTATGACTCAAACTCTCTAACCACTAGGCCACAACTTCCCCACCTTTATAGTAAGTCTTATTAAAGCTATAATGATTATAGTAAGTAAGTACCATTATAGTAAGTCTTACTAAAGCTATAATGATGAGTGGCATGAACACACAAAAACACGCCTACTCATACAATAGACAGAGGTAAAGAGTTCAGTTTGATGGAAATACGCCTAAACTTGGCAAGCCTACCCTAATTGTGTTCTCTGGAAGACAGGCAGAACAATGTGTGTTTGCATGTCTGGCTTAGGGCCAGGGTTTCTAATGGTGGTCTTTTCTCTCACATGTCATAGGTGGTGGTAGAAACTGGTAGAAGGCCAGGCCTCTGGCACCCTGGACAGACCCAGGCATGATATGGGCTCAGCATGAGCCAATGGGGGCAGAGCGATGGTGCTGTGTGATTTCAGCGCAGGCACCACCCTGTGTGGCACAGAGTTGTGAACAGCTGTGTCTCTGCAATTCACCCGTCAACAGAGTGCCCAACAACAGATGGCCCTTACTCATACACATAGTGCAGTGTGTGTGTGTGTGTGTGTGTGTGTGTGTGTGTGTGTGTGTGTGTGTGTGTGTGTGTGTGTGTGTGTGTGTGTGTGTGTGTGTGTGTGTTTTGAGCCTTTTTTTTTTTTGTTTTTTTTTTTTTATATACTTGTACGTTCTTTGGATGCGTAGTTCAAGGAACTCAGAAAAACAAACATGAGTAGAAGAAAGCAAACACAACATGTTTTGCTGCTTTTTGTCCTCTGACTGCGACTACTCGCTTCAGAAGAAAAACTGGCACTCAGAAAGAAAGAGAAGGAGTAAGGATAAGACTGCTGCTCCATGTGTGCTCAGGGTCAAAGTCCATTAAGCGTTAATAAGCCCAAAAAAAGTTTAAATATAAAAAATAATCAGCTTTAAAATTAATCAGATTATTAAATCAGATTATTAAATCTGATTTCAATAAATTTTATAAATAAGCACAAAATAAATATTTAAATGCTAGTTACTAAAATACTAATTTAAAAAGAACTATTAAAAATAATAAAATTTTGTTTTCTTATTTAAAAGTATTAGTAAGAAATCTGTCAAATTTTTGTCCTGAGAACACAATATTTTTTGCTTAGCTTTGAATTAGTGGTTCAAAACTCATTTAAAGACCAAATCTACAAATCTTCAGTAATTTAAGTTTGTTAATTTATTAAATTATTATAATTATCTCAGTGTCACCTTCGTGCAGAACAAATGCTTTTCTAATACACTAGTAGCAGTTTTTAACAGTAGTAGTTAGAGTGTGATTAAGTTCAAGTGAAGCCACCATGGAAAATGGCGAGTTCATCACAGCTTTGAGGTCAAGTTAATCAAATCAGTGAAATCACTAGTTAAAATCCATCCACTGGCATAGAGCTGCAATTTTACTTGATTTATTAAAAATTCATTTATTCCAGCATGGCAATTGAACCTGGGTAATTCTGCATAAAGAGTACTACTCCTATCCTTGGCCCAACCAGACACAGCATATTTCTTAGTGGGTATTAAGAACATGCTAATAATTTTGTAAGCGTGAGTTGTTATTTAAGGTGTTCAAGGTTGTGTTAACCATCTTTGAAGGGCATTAGGTTAAAAAAAATAAAAAAAATTGTGATTTAAAAATAAATAAAATATCTCCATTATTACAAGTAAAATGAGATTTAAATTACATTTAAATAATAATAATATTAATCATGTGAAAATTGTGGGGAATGTTGCCATACGGCAACTCTGAATAACAACGAAATTAGATTAAAAAACAGCTTGTGCTGATTGTGTTTTGATTTAATACATTCATATACTTATATACACTTACTGTATATAAACTCAGACTGTGAAGCTTGTTTATTTAGCTTTCGATATTGTTTTTAAAAGCCTAGTTCATCCTCATTGAGGGAACTCTGACACTACAGGACGAGTGAAGAAAAGAATAAAGAAGGACAGAGAGAAAGAAGAACCTAGAGAAGTGTGGAATGCTAAACGCCTCCTCTTCTCTCAGGATCATTCATTCCCGAATGATAACAAATATATCAAACCTGGTTTCTTTCTCTCTCCCCCACTTTAATATTCTCTTTCTTTCCTCCTTTCATCTCTTCTTATTTGCAGAGTCTCTCTATCCATCATCTCTCTCTGCCTTTTATTCAATGCATTACCCCCTGTGACCCATTCAGTCATTAAAGGTTCCACCATCAAGGCCACTGTCTATAAACAAACAACTCTAGCGCTCTACTGAGATCAGTTTCATAACGCTCCACCTGCTCACAGGCCCTCTGGAGATCAAACTGCGACTGATTCTAGATCAGTTTCACAAGTGTTTGGTGTCTCTCATGAGGAAGTCTACATTAGACACAACTTTATCTGCCAAATGCTTTTGGAGGCAGATCAATCCACTGCAGTGCCACAAAGGATATCTGAACACTCTCACACACGTGTGCAATGGATCAGGAAGGGGAACTTTTCTATCACCTGAACAAACATAGAATTTGACAAATTATTAAGTTTAATATAAAACAAAAGCATTTTAAATGGTCAGTTATATATATAAAATAATCAAACAATAAATACAGCTTTGCCTCAGAATTTCACATGAATATCTTTACTAATATTTACAGCAATAAATAAATAAATAAATAAACAAACATGATTGATCATCAGACGTTAACTCTAGAGAGGACAAATATATTGCTAAATATATGCACCACATTACATACTTATTATATTTTACTTAACATATTTTACTTTTAATTAATCCTTCATGAAAACAAGTAATAGGCTAACCATTTAAGGATGTTCACACTTGTAGTTCGGTTCTCTTGGTTCTTGTGGTCTGGACCAAAAAAGGAAATTATACATTTTGTCCTGGTTCATTTAGCATTCACACTGTAATTTTTAACAAACCTAAAGATACTAAACAAAAGGCAGCATTAAGCCACAAACTGATTAGAAAGCTTTCATAACATGTTTTGCAAAAGGAAATTCTGTTGAAATTTACTGTTATCATAACACACAAGAAAATATTTTGAGGAATGTTGGTAACCAAACAGTAGCCACTGACTTTCATAGTTTGAAAGTCAATGACTATCCTCAACAGTACAAACATTCTTCAAAATATCTTCTTTTGTGCTCAACAGAAGAAACAGAAGAAAGAGACTCGTACAAGTGAGAAAATTATGATTTTTTTGAGTGAACTATCCTTTTAATAATTTGGGTGAACTATCCTTTTAATTACTCAACATCCAAAACAATGCTGTGTGCTGGGCTAAATGCACTCATTCTAGGTGTGTACTGTACATACAGTATGGTGGTATTTTTGCCAGCTAATAACTGATAGAGTTTACCAAATGTATAAAGAAGTAAAAACAATGACAGGAATTCCTCTGAAGCACACAGTCATGAAGATCTGCTACAAGAAAACAGTAGTTCCGGGGCCTGTACAAAAGTGAATAGGCAACATAGCTGTAATGAAAAGAACCAGGTATGCTTCATAATCACTTTCTGCTTTTGGTTCTTTTAGATGTCTTTGGTCAATTTTGTGTCATATTTCAGTCAAACCTACGGTGGCCGAGAGAGCTCAAAGCGCTGCAATTGAAAAAAACACATGCAAATAGAAAAAAACACCTGCAAGTTAAGAAAACATTTTCATTCATTTGACAACATGCACTGCAAATTCTCACAACACAACCAAATACAGAAATGTGCTGCAAATACTCACGAAACAAAGAAACGCACTGCAAATATGCACAGACCACATCAGAAATGTTTAAGGGAAGTGTGTTTCTTTGTGTTGTGAGTATTTGCAGCGGGTTTCCGTATTTGTTTGTTTTGTGAGAATTTAGCGCGTTTCTGTATAGCGTCTATTATTCTTACAATTGCAGCATATGTGAGCCCAAAAATACACTGTGGTAATTAATTGTCTGCTGAGTTATTTCTACAGGTATTTTATTAAAACGTGCAAGTTACTAGTAAACTGTTGTAGTATCATTCTCTGAGCATGCTGGCTTCATTGATCTACAACATATTTAATCCAATCTTCAGCACACCTTTCAAAGCTGAACAGCTCTTATAAGCCAATAAATAAACTAAAGCTTGGTTGTGCTTTTCTGATATAAACAATGAATATGTGGTGAATGTGTGTGAGAGGGTTGAGAGGTCAACTCACTCAATCCCACATCTCTGCCCCTTAAGTGAATAGGCTGACTATATCTGTGAGAATGGGGCAGGAGGGCCGATCTTCTTATTGATCTTATCCATGCACACACTTACACAGTACAGCACCCGCGTGGCTTTGATATTAGGATGTTAGGGTTGATCTTCCATATTGATGAAGTACATATAAAGAACAAACATAAAGTGCGTACAGAGAGTTGAACTACACCTGACCCTCACTATACACTTCCACATGAGGATCCGCATGATCTTTATATAATATTGCACCCTCTCTTTGTCTCTCACACAGACAATCTAATGCTGAATGTTTACACAATCAATACAAGTAGACAGACCTCTTCAGTGCAGTACAGTACAGCATGAAAAGAGAGTTAGCAGAAGAGGAGTCCAAAATAATCAGCTATCCTATTGAGGGTTATTGAACTTTGGAGAGACATCTAGAGATTTGACATATACTGTACTTGGGCTGTTAATTCAACACATTTATTTAGTCCAATACATATCCCCCCGGTTTCACAGACATGGCTTAAGGCTCATCCCAAATTAAAATGCATGTTTAAGCTGTCTCAACTGAAAATATCTTGCTCTGACATATCTTAAAAAATGTCAGTTCCATTGGTCTGTCTCAACATGCACACATGTAACATTTTCTTATAAGGCATTTTTATAAAAGCTGCTTAAAAATTTTAATTTAACTAAGGCCTAGTCCTGGTTTAAAATAAGCCCTGTCTGTGAAACCGGGCCATTATTGTTCACACTAGATGCATTGTTGTGTTCTATCTGCTCTTTGTAATTGTTGGTTTATGAAAATTTGGTAACACCTGAATATTTGTTAACACATATATAGAAAAATTACACACACACATAGGCCTATACATAAAGACCATTTGTTGTCGCCACTGCCGAATCGGACCCAGAGTTGACAGCCGTGCTTGCCCGGGCAGCAGTGAGCATCAGGATGGAGGTGAATACACCGCCCAGCCCTGAGTGCTCACAGCTGTTCGATTGGTTCTCGGTGTAGAGCGCGGCTCACAACTGCGTTTTGCTCTGGTTCCTTTCGTCCCGGATGTGCATGGGGAAGTGACGTAGTCGTGGATGGCCCCCTTTTTACGGCCAGAAGCCGCTCGTTTCCTTCCTCTGTCCTCACTACCCTCGATGGTGGGGCAGCTAGGGTGGGCGTCGACATTCCCCAGCAGGAGAGTGCGATTGCGGTGCACTTGTGTCCGCAAAACGCCGCCGTCACTGGAGGAATAGTCTGCGTCTCCCGTCCAAGGCCTGCACGCTGTCGGCTGCTCTCGCTGCCAAGGCTTATGGTGCTGCGGGCCAAGCTGCCTCTGCCCTGCATGCCATGGCAATCCTGCAAAATTCACCAGCCAAGGCTTTAACAAATGCACGAGGGTAGAACCAACCCGAGGTTGATGCAGGAGCTGCGCATGTTGACTGACCTCACCCTTCCGGGCGACGGGAGTCACGACGCAGTCCCTCGGGAAGGCGATGTCCGCTCTGGTGGTCCAGTAGGTCCATCTCTGGTTCAGCCTGGTCGAGATGAGAGACGTCGACAAAGCTCGCTTTCTCGATGCTCCCATCTCCCAGGCGGGCCTGTTCGGCGACACTGTCGAGGACTTTGCCCAGCAGGTTTTCGGCAGTGCAAAAGCAGACTGAGGCCATTCAGCACATCTTGCCCCGACGTGATCCTCCGGTTGCCACCATTCCGTCGCGGGCAGTGCCTCAGCCTGCTTGTCGCCGTGGGCGCCCCCCTGCGTCCTCCACACCAGCTCCGCCCCGTGCTGAGAGTTCTTCGAGGCCGGGGCATTGAGCCCCGCGCAGGAGAGTGGCGCCCCCCGTGTCACAGCCGGTCGCTAAATCCTCTAAGAAGACGATGAAGCGGCCCTGACATGGGCAACTCGGAGATGTGGGAGACTGCTCTTCAGGAGCTGGCGGAGACAGCGCCACTCCTTCCCCCGGAGGAGGGCCGGGTGGAGAATCCTCAGTTTTCTTTTCTTTCTGTTCCGCTGCTGGTCCGACGGTCGGCGGCACCCACATTTTCAATAAAAGAGCAATTTCCCTTTCCTCCGAGTTGCAAGGCTCGTGGGTTGACAATGAGCGACGCACTGCCTCCTCATTCTCACCCACGACGCACCCTTTCGCCAGTGGCCAAGAGGTCACGGGTCGGAGACGCAACGCCTCTCCACGTGTCTCTGGCCAGTTCCTCCGGGAACGGGGGAGTTTTGCTGTGATGACTCAGAACGCGATGCTTTCTGGGCCATCCAACACAACTCCCCATCGCTGCACCACTGCGGGTATGTCGACTGTCCCTTTGGTGCCACTTGTACGGAGTTTGGGGGCGTGGCTTGCGCTGCCCAACCTGTCGCGCTGGCTCATTCGGACGGTTCGACTCGGTTACGCGATTCAGTTCGCCCGGCGACCTCCCAAGTTCCATGGCGTTCTCGAGACTTCGGTGGCAGCCCAGGACGCCTCTGTCTTGCGCGAGGAGATTGCTGTCCTGCTGGCGAAGGATGCAATCGAGCCGGTCCCTCCAGCCGAGATGAAGAGCGGGTTTTACAGCCCCTACTTCATCGTACCCAAGAAAAGCGGTGGCCTTCGACCTATCCTGGATCTGCGAGTCTTGAATCGGGCCCTGCACAAGCTCCCGTTCAAGATGTTGACGCAGAAACGTATTATCAAATGCGTTCAAGCCCAGGATTGGTTTGCAGCGATCGACCTGAAGGACGCATACTTTCATGTCTCGATCCTCCCTCGGCACAGACCGTTTCTGCGGTTTGCATTCGAGGGTCAGGCATGGCAGTACAAGGTCCTCCCCTTCACAGGGACTTCGTGCTCCGGCACCTCAGTCAGTTGGGGCTTCAGGTCAACCGAGAGAAGAGCAAGCTCTCCCCTGCGCAGAGAATCTCTTATCTCGGTATGGAGTTAGACTCGGTGAGTATGACGGCACGTCTCACCAGCGAGCGTGCCCAGTCAGTGCTGAACTGCCTGAGTTCCTTCAGAGGCAGGACAGTGGTACCACTGAAACACTTTCAGAGGCTCCTGGGGCATATGGCATCCGCAGCCGCAGTCACGCCGCTCGGGTTGCTTCATATGAGGCCACTTCAGCACTAGTTGCACTCCCGAGTCCCGAGATGGGCATGGCGCCGCGGTACACATCGTGTCACCATCACACCGATGGGTCGCCGCCTAATCAGCCCCTGGTCGGACCTTGCCTTTCTACGGGTCGGCGTGCCCTTAGAACAAGTGTCCCGGCATGTTGTTGTCACAACAGATGCCTCCAACACGGGCTGGGGTGCGACATGCAACGGGCAGGCAGCTTCAGGGTCCTGGACAGGACCTCGACTGCTTTGGCACATCAACTGTCTGTTTCGTACATCAACCGACAGGGCGGTCTACGATCACGTCGCATGTCTCAACTCGCCCGCCATCTCCTCCTCTGGAGTCAGACGCGGCTCAAGTCGCTGCGCGCTATCCACATCCCAGGGGAGCTCAATCGTGCAGCCGATGCGCTCTCACGACAGCTCACTTTCCCCGGGGAATGTCGACTCCATCCCCAGACGGTCCAGCTGATCTGGAGTCGATTCGGGGAAGCCCAGGTAGACCTGTTTGCTTCCCACGAGTCCTCCCACTGCCAGCTGTACTATTCCCTGTTCCAGGCCCCCCTGGGCACGGATGCACTGGCACACAGCTGGCCTCGGGCTCTACGCAAGTATGCGTTTCCCCCAGTGAGCCTGCTCGCACAGACACTGTGCAAGGTCAGGGAGGACGAGGAACAGGTCCTGTTGGTTGCGCCTTACTGGCCCACCCGGACCTGGTTTTCGGAACTCATGCTCCTCGTGACAGCCCCTCCCTGGCGCATCCCCCTGAGGAGGGACCTCCTCTCTCAGGGGCTGGGCACCATTTGGCACCCGCGTCCAGATCTCTGGAACCTCCACGTGTGGCTTCTGGACGGGACGCGGCAGACCTAAGTGATCTGCCACCAGCGGTGGTGGACACTATCACTCAGGCTAGAGCCCCCTCTACTAGGCAGGCCTATGCTCTGAAGTGGAGTCTGTTCACGAATTGGTGTTCTTCTCACCGAGAGGACCCCCGGAGATGCTGGGTCAGAGTAGTGCTTTCTTTCCTGCAAGAAAGGTTGGAGCGTAGGCTGTCACCCTCCACCTTGATAGTGTTTGTGGCTGTTATTGAAGACAGTCACGATGCAGTGGACGGCCGGTCCCTGGGGAGGCATGACCTGATCGTTAGGTTCCTGAGGGGTGCCAGAAGGTTAAATCCTTCTAGGACCCCCCTGATTCCCTCCTGGGACCTCTCTATTGTTCTGGCTGGACTTCAGAGGGGTCCCTTTGAGCCGCTAGACTCAGTCGAGCTTAAGTTCCTGTCTCTCAAGACAGCGCTCCTTATCGCGCTCACTTCCATCAAGAGGGTCGGGGACCTCCAAGCATTTTCGGTAAGTGAAGAGTGCCTTGTGTTCGGGCCGGCCTACTCTCACATTGTCCTGAGACCCCAGCCTGGATACGTGCCCAAGGTTTCCACCACTCCCTTCCGAGATCAGGTGGTGAACCTGCAAGTGCTGCCCCCGGAGGAGGCAGATCCAGCCTTGGCGTTGCTGTGTCCCGTAAGAGCGCTTCGCATATACGTGGACCGCACCCAGAGCTTCAGAAGCTCTGAGCAGCTCCTGGTCTGCTTTGGAGGTCAGCAGAAGGGTAAGGCTGTCTCCAAACAGAGGTTGGCCCACTGGATAGTGGATGCCATCGCGTTGGCGTACCATTCCCAAGGCGAGCCGTGCCCCCTGGGGGTGAGGGCCCACTCCACACGGAGTGTGGCCTCCTCCTATGCGCTGGCGCACGGCGCCTCTCTGGCAGACATCTGTCGAGCTGCGGGCTGGGCGACACCTAACACCTTTGCGAGGTTTTACAACCTTTGTGTAGAGCCAGTTTCTTCCCGTGTGTTGGGTAACAGGTAATTGGCGGGAAGGACTGGCTCGGTGTCATGCTTGCTGCGCCATTCCCCCTAACACGGGGGATACGAGCGCCTTTCTTCTCCCAGGAGAGTTCCCTGGTTGGCGTGCCCTGGTCGAGCATCCTCCAGCACCCTCGGCGGTCAGACTTGGCGGAGCAGTCTGGCGCCAGGCCCAGTACTGGTGTTAGCATGCCCGGAGTTCTGGTCAGCCCCTGTACTGGGCTAGGTGTCCATATGGCTTGATTCCCTACGGGTAATCCCATATGTGTATTCTTCCACGGTAAGGTTTCCCTCTTGGTAAACCCGTGTCTTCCCTTGACAGACCCGCTCTGTCAGTCTCTTCTGGCAGCTGTTCCATCCCTACTCCAAGGTAGGACCTGCCTCAGAGACCCATTCCATATGTAGGACTGCCCCCTGGGCCAGTCCATATCAGTATCTCCACGTCACCTCCCTATGGGCAGGATGTGGTCTCCGTAGCGACCTTTTCCTAAGGCTCGCTTCCCCATTGTCTTGCCAAGCTGTAAGAACAAATAGGGAAGATTTGAAGCAATCTTTCACTGAAGGTTGAAATCCCTTCCAAAAATTTTTTTGTGGACGGAACAGCAGCATGGCCTTCTCCAGCAGTTATGTACTCACCCTATTGGCCCCTTCGGTACCAAGGTCAGTGAATTTGCGCTGGGGCTTTGGGAAGGTTACGACCTTAAGCGTAGCTTTTGTGACACGCCGCAGCTTGTCAACAATTGCAGCGCGACATGGTTGTGACGGTGTTCGGGTTGTGGCGTTTTCCATAGGACCCCATATGTCGTTCGACATAACTCGTAGTGACCGACAGATAGGGAACGTCTTGGTTACGTACGTAACCCTCGTTCCCTGATGGAGGGAACAGAGACGTTATGTCCCCATGCCACAACCTTGAACCATTCGCTGTTGCCGGGACACGTTCTCAGCTCCTCGGCGTAAAATCTAGTGAGTGGATGCACACTTTTTATACCCATAGGCACAGGGAGTGGCTCAGGTATGTTAAATCCACTAGCCAATTTTCATTGGCGTTTTTTCTTAAACTCAGAGATGATTGGCCTCCCAAGTGAGACCCCATATGTCGTTCGACATAACGTCTCCGTTCCCTCCATCAGGGAACGAGGGTTACGTACGTAACCAAGACGTTACCTGTTTTTATTTGTCTTTAACTATTTTAAACTTTTTTTTTTCTAACAATAATAGGCCTACATCTATCAATAATAACACTAATATCAAATGAGCATTTCTCACTGAATTTGAGGTTAATTGTTAATTGTGAGAGAATTCTGTATTCCGAGTTGTCTAGAAAGCAGCACAAGGGTCAGAGAGAAGGTGGAAATTTGAAAACTAAATTATTTTGGTGCAAGAAACCTTACTAACATTTATAAATTATTTAAATATGATTTACTTTCATGTGACAAATGCAAGTTCCACAAGATAATGTGCATTTATTACTTATCTCTAAGTGACTTTACTTTTAAGATGACTAAAACTAACCATAGGGAGAATCTTACTTGAACATCCTTTGATAAAGGACTTTCCTGAAGGGCACAATGGCATAAAAGCAGTTGAGATTGGAGTAAAACTCTAGTGCATGACTCAAACCCGCTTAAAATGTTTGCAGTACATATCCTTACATATACACTATCATTTAAATGTTTGGGGTTCATACTTTTTTTATAGAATATAGAAATGCATACCAGCAAATGTGCATGAAACTCATCAAACGTGACAGTAAAGACTTCTAAAAAGTTATATTTCAAATAAATTTAGTTTTTCAGCTTTGTCATCAGAAAAATAAATTATATTTTATGTTAAACTGTGTATATATATATATATATATATATATATATATATATATATATATATATATGTGTGTGTGTGTGTGTGTGTGTGTGTGTGTGTGTGTGTGTGTGTGTGTGTGTGTGTGTGTGTGTGTCACAATATAACTGTTAGTCTGTTTTCACTGTTTTTGATCAAATAGGCCTAAATGCAGCCTTGGTGAGCATGAGAATCTTTCAAAAACATTACAAAAATGTATGTAAGTGTATGTAAGAACAGTGTAAATGAAGCGTGCTGTTTTGCTCTACCATAAAAAGTTTTTGCACAGTTTTCCATTAATGAACAGAATAGTGAAAATGCAATAAACAGAGAGATTTTCCCACCTACTGCCGGGTTTAAAGCAAAGGGCCTGTAGCTACAGGCATGATGTAAACACACACACAGACACATACATGCACACAAAGTGGCATGCGCACTTACAAAAACAATAAGGAACTATTGATTTTCAAGGGAGTGTTCTAATATCACAAAACTGTGTTACTTATAGGATCTTTTCAAGTTACACATCAAATGCATATCTAGAGGGCATTTTCTTTGTGTTTTAAAAAAAAAGCAATAGCACAAGAATAAAGCAATAGAGAGAGTGGAAGAGGGAGAGTGACGGAATGAGAGAGAGATGTAGGTAAAAATGAATCAAACAGATGTAATTTCACACGTCTCAGGGACATTATCACTGCACATCCAAGCCTCTGTTTCAAAAAGCAGGCCGACACTTTATTTTTAGACAGGATTTTTCGCCTCTTTAATGCTTTTCCTTTTCCTCTTGAAAACCACACACAGCAGGGTTGTTTTCCATATATACTGAAATGATTTTAAAACTCCTGATACTTTCAGACAGTAAAATGCAAACAGAAATAAATGTTGTGTGTATTTTATATAGATAGATAGAATATGTAATGTTCATATTTTATTCAATTGAAATAAAATTCAAAGACATTCATACATAAATATGTAATAACATACAACACACACACACACACACACACACACACACACACACACACGTGTGTGTGTGTGTGTGTGTGTGTGTGTGTGTGTGTGTGTACATATGCATGTATGTATCTACATATGAGGTACTATTTAATTAAATTACGCAAAATTAGTCAAAAGGTAACTAAACTTTGGACTAATTTCCTCTGTTGTGTTTCTATGAATTAATTTCAATTCAACATTCTGTGGGTCATGGCCAATTCATTTCAAATTATAACTTGTGAACTGAAAGGGGGCCGATTCTGAATTGCGCTCAAGCTTGTCACACACAGAGGATGTGGAGTTGTTCTAATTAACCCATGTTGTCTATGAACAATAATTCCATGTTATGTTGCAAATGACCTAATGACCACGCATGGACACAGTGATTAGAAGATAATGCACCGTGAATATCTGCACTTGTGTTCAGGCCTGTACTGTATATCAGAGCTTAGAGCTGAATATCACATTTTTCTTGTCTCTTCTGAACACTGGGCACAACGCATGGGCAAACTGGCATGATCTTGTTGTTTAACATACTTTACCAAAGACCACTGTGACAGTATGTAATGATTAGGCCAACAGTTTATCAATCCATTTAAAAGTATTAACTGAAGCAGAGTATAAGGCATTTTATAGAGGTGTGTGGTTGCTTACCTAGTGAAAAGGCTATCACTGCTGGTCAACTGAATCTGTTGTGCTTTGCACGGTAGTTTCCAGCAAGCCATGCCAATCTGCTATTGTCTTGAAGGGTCAGCATACGTAAGAGCAAGCAAGGTCAGATTTTCTATAGCTTCCAATAAAGATCACAACATGACAACGTCAGGTTTTGCACAACTTAGAATTCAAGTCATCTCAAAATCTGCATTAAACAAAATAGAGACATATTAGATTTATTATAACTTAGTATTAGTATTTTATCATGCTTGTCTAAACTGATTTATTTTTTAGCGCATCCCACCATACTTCTGTCACAGAGTCAGTCTCTCTGGAACAATCTGGGTTAAGCAGAGGTGGCATCTCTGTAACCTCATTTCATGAGCTTCCCCATATGCAATTTACCTTGCAACCTTTGTGTTAACAGTCCTGGTCTATAAATTTCACATTATTACTTCCCTTTTGTATTCATGGCATTTTTTATTATTGTATATTACATAATAACTCCCTAAGCATAATTTGACCTCGATTCATAAATATAAGCCATGTTCCCTAAACCAAGCAATGGTAAGGCCTCTATAACAGATGCACTGAAAATCATTGTTTATTAGAGGCCTTAAAACTATATTGATGTTGTCTATTTTTTTTTTCTTTTTTTCTTTGGAGGTAAAAAAATAAATAAATACAAATCTGTAGTAGCATTCTGTGTCAGTACCACGGTATTAGCTGGTAATACAACAAAACAACTTTTTGGTGGGAAATTGCAGTCATTCACAAGCTCCAAGCACATGTGTTTAAATAAATAACTACTTTATCTTGACATGCAGGCAATTTTGTCGACATACTGTCTTTGCCCAGCGCTATTTTTATTAAAATATCACAAACACATCCACCTACAGTACAAAGAATCACGTTATTGTTTTACTACGTGAGAAACAGATTCAAATGATTCACTGCATGTGTGAACTGTCCGAATGAATTAGACTGAATCCCGAATTCGATCAGATTGCTACACTGGCTACGTTTACATGTAACCCATTAATAATTAGTTTGTAATCAGATTGACAGCTCAATCGGACTGAAAAGCCTTCATGTAAACACCTTTATCGATCCGACTGAGCTCGATTGGAATTACATTTCAATTGGATTGAAGGGGGTTGTTTATTCCTCTTTGAGAGTGCATGTGAACACTCAATCGGATTGAACCACGAAACTGAAAAGACTGTGCATGTGCAATGACGCAGAAATAAAGTAATGATATAAATGTTTGTCCTGTCATTATAAAACTCTCCTTTTACTCGGCAACTGTAAAGTGGAGCAGGACAACCTTGTTTTGGATACTCATCCACAGGCAACACGTTCTGGGCACGGGGCCTCTTTTTTTTTTTTTTTTTTTATAAACATGAGCAGCACGGCACAGTGGTTTATATGTAGGCCTATATTTATCCATTTATCCTTAAAAACAAATAAAGAAACCTTGTAGGAGAGTTATTATGTGCAAACACTGCAAACACAGTGAGAAACTCTATATTTGTGCAGTGTGCACATGTAAAAAAAAACATTTGAAGCTTGTGACATATAAACATCCGCATCAGTCCGTCGCATCAGCTGCGTTTCAGTCACTGCTAACCAAACCTCACAAAGAGAAACCTGCACAGTGGCTGTAGAAACACATGAAGACTTGTTTTTAAATAGTTTTATTCACTTGTGAATGCTGCAGTATAATGGATGGTCCAGATAAATGGATTTCTGATAGTTGATGAATGGCCATCCTATTCCAATGAGACTGCAACATCAGCAAGGAGGCGGTGAGTGATGATTTGGGTTGGAATATTGGGAAGTGAGATGTAAGGTCATTTTAGGGTGTCAAAATAACTTCTGCAAGATATGTGGAGTTCATAACTGACCATTTTCTGCTGTGGTATACAATGAAGAATATAGTGTTCTCGGATATAAAAGGATTTTCATGCAGGACAACACACTATCCCATGCTGCATAAATACCATGGTGCTAAACAGTTTGAAAATGTGTTTCTACAGCCACTGTGCAGGTTTCTCTTTGTGATGTTTGGTTAGCATTGACTGAAACACAGCTTTACACACAAATGCCAGTATGCATGGAGAGGATCTTGAGACTCCAGTAGTTTCAAACACCTGTCTGCTGCTCAGCATTGGTTTTTACAGCTGGCATTACAATACAGTTCATTTGTTTGACAGAAACTTTCCTTAATAAACCTTCATCTGACCAAGATCTTCTGTGCTCTAAGTCACTCACACATCTTTTGACAGTTCAATAATCTCTGTTTGCTTTTTTGCAAAATATTGTGTTTTTTTATGCCTTTTGCAGGACATTGCATTGTTTCATACTTTTCATCTTCAGAAAGATCTTTCTTCTTCACCATATTTCACGAGAACTGTGACTTGCTTAATAATGTGGAACAACCTCTTTAAGTAGGATTTCCATTTACCTAAGAAGACCTGGCAAACTATTGACCAAACCTGTCTGAGATTGATACCTGTTACCTGAAATGATGTGAAAAACAACATACACAAAAATCTGACTCTTTATTGTACCAAAATCCTATTAATATGTCACTTGCATAATAATTAGGAACACGGTGTATAGTGTCTCATGTAATCACTCAATGAGTGTCTCAGCCGCGGAAAGACAGCAGCTTGAAAACACTGTCATATAACCTCAGAAAATCGATTCAGTGTCTATAAACTAGTGAGAAAATGTAGGCATACACTAGAGGAGAATTTTGCAAACATTACATTTATATAGGCCTATTTATCATAATTGCTCTTTTGAAATTATAATTAATAAAAATGTATAGATATAACGTTATTAAAAATATATATATATATATATATAAAATGTGAATATGAACTTGTAAACAAATCCGTTGTTATTTTAACAATACGATTCCCTGTATAGTTTAGTTTAGGAAAACGGAGAAAAAATAACGTCGCCTACATTACCAGTCAAAAGTTTTTGAACAGTAAGATTTTTAATGTTTTTTAAAGAATTCATCCAATAATGTTTTTAAAGAATATTTATTTTAAAGAATTCTTTTCTGCTCACTAAGCCTGCATTTATTGATAGTAATTGATGCTGTGATCAAAATGTGCATTATGAATATGTTGCTGTGTGATGCAAAAATGTTATATGTACTGTTTGAGGCTGCTTAAAGATGTTCCTCTAGTTTTTTATATGTAAAACATTTATTTTGGTTGTATGAAATCAGACACAATTTTTCAGCACCATTACTCCAGTCTTCAGTGTCACATGATCCTTCAGAAATCATTCTAATATGCTGATCTGCTGATTAAATTATTATCTGTTTCTATTATTATCAAAATGTAAAACAGTTGAGTGCATTTTTTTCGGGATAGCTATAATGAACAGAAAAATCCAAAGATCAGAATTTATCCTAAATAAAAAGTTTAAGTTTATCATCACATTAACCACTGGTTAATGAGATGATAGAGGTAAGAGAAATAAGTTTTAATAGACTAACATTTGAAGTTATGGTAGGAATGTACACTCTTTAAAGAACCACCTCTTCCTTACCTTTTTATTATCTGAAGAACCTTCTTTCACCACAAAGAACCTTTTGTGACACAAAAAGGTTATTTAGATGTTGAAGGTTCTTTATAGAACCATTTAGACAAAAAAAAAACCAAAACCTTATTTTACCGCATTGTGAAGCACCTTTAATTTAAAGAATGTATAGCTATGGGGTAATGTGAAGTAATCAGCAATAGTAGGATTTATTCATGCTTTTTTAATGTTTTTCTGTCATGGTCAAATCGA
This sequence comes from Cyprinus carpio, assembly GCF_018340385.1. NCBI lineage: Eukaryota > Metazoa > Chordata > Actinopteri > Cypriniformes > Cyprinidae > Cyprinus > Cyprinus carpio. Next base: position 17,019,867 of record NC_056597.1, on the reverse strand, counting down.
CCCCCGGAATTAGCCTTGGCCACCCCTGGCCACCCCATGTACTGTATAAAACTCTAGCTCCACCACTGACTGTAAAATATATTTGAAATCAGGACTTCTCTCACTTAAAGGGAAAGCTCACCCAAAAATGAGAATTCTGCCACTCTAATAATAATAATTATCATCATCATCATCTATGCTATATTTGTAGGCTATTGCATAGTAGCTTGGTTTGATATTTATTTGTATTTTTATTTTTTTGGAATATAATCTTGTGTCAGACAGGAATTGCAGGATTAGCATTAGCATATGAGGTTAATGAGGAATGGAAAACCAATTCTTAAATTAAAAATTTAAATTTGTATCTGCAATGAAGCAACAAGTGTGCCCAGTGCTTCCACCCAGACATGCCTGAGCAGGGAAAGTTTTTGTTTGTTAGAAATTCATTAAAAAGTGCAAATGTTCTCTATCCTCTACTGTCGCATACATTCAAATTATCACATAATGAGAGAGGTGAACTTAGTTCTCTCTGCAATGACACCCACAGTTCTGTTGTAAAAGTGTGTGTGAGTGTGTGTGTGTGTGTGTGTGTGTGTGTGTGTGTGTGTGTGTGTGTGTGTGTGTGTGTGTGTGTGTGTGTGTGTGTGTGTGTGTGTGTGTGTGTGTGTGTGTGTTGTTTACCCACAGTTATATGGAGACATTTGACATGATGAGTTTATTCAGACACACTGATTTCCCCCGGTGCTGGATTTCACAGTGGAGTTAATTGAATCTTGGCTTAATCCTCCTAAAGCACACACACACACACACACACAGACATATATACACACATGCCTACCGAAGAGTAGTAATTTTGAAGGGGAAAATAAATGTTTACTGAATAAGGCGGTAATCTTTATTTTGAAGGCGTTAACTCAATCCCTCTCATTTGTCAGGGCTGCTACACTGTCTCAGTGCAGTAAACTGGGCAAGACTGTGCAGACCTCAGTGAAATATACAATCATCAGTTTCACCTGTTCTAAAATTAATTTGATTTGTAGGCCCCCCATCCCCCTCCTTCACAGTTCCCAGTTGCAAAGGTGCTTTTGGTGTTTCACTGTGGATTGTTATGTGGTTACTAGTGTGTTGTGGGTTGTTGCTAGGGCTTTTCTAGGTAGTTGCTTATCCCCAAGTCTCTCCTCACTGCACCACATTGTAGTCTGATAGCTAGCCAAACTGAGATGTTGTCCTTCTGAAAACTTTCCAAGATGAAAAATTACCCTGCCCTTTGTCCCCTGACATAATTGGCTCTTTCTTCCAGACCAGCAGGTTTTGGGGGGTTTTCATGTGCAGTGCCAGTATTCCAGCCTAGAACTGTCTTTTTTGAGGTGGAAATATGCAGAACGGCTCCAGATTGGGAAAAGATGCTTTTGATACCAAGGTCCCTACTTAAATGTACACTGTAAATTATTGGGATTTCTTTCTTTCTTTTTTCTTTTATTATCTGCCAATCAAAAATCATACTGATCACAAATCTGATTACAAATAACAGCGATCACTTCTCAGCAAACCACACAATTTGAAATGTATTAAAATGGAATTCCAAAGTTTAATAGTTACCACCACTCAAAAGTTTGGATTTGGTAAGACTTTTTTCTCACCAGGCTGCATTTATTTGATCAAAAAAAAAGCAAAAAAAAAAAAAAAAGTTCTCTCTCTCTCTCTAGCTCAATCCATATCTTTTATTAATCATTACATGCCGTTAATAATAAGTCAAGTGTAAAATAAACAAAATGTTTGAATATACTGTATTCTGAGCTCATATGTAGGCTATGCACTTAGTGCGTTTGTGTGTGTTGCTGTGATATCGCAGCATGACTGATGTCTGGACTAACGACGACACCTAGAGTCTGAACGCAGAGAAGAATCAAACCTCTCTCTCATCTGGATGATGGAAACATGTCAGTGCCCCCTTGCTTTGCCATGGACGCCTTAATTATTTAAAGGGCACCCCAATACACTTTCCCTCTGCTTTCACTTTCATCTTTCGTTTCTTCTTTCTCTCCATCCTTTTTACCCAGATTTATTGCTCTTCTTTGTTATCTTTTTACTTTCTTCCCCTCAAGACACATCTAGATATCTCACTCTCACTCTCTCTCATTTTGTCCTCTGTGGCTCTCGGTCTTGCCTGAGGCTACGTCGGCCTGAATGCTCCCCAGGTCCATCCGCCCAGTGGCCGATGAAAAATACATCAGTCGCTAGGGGCGACACAGCTCGGTAAAATATTAAGACCATCCACAGTTCTTATATGTCAGGTCACCATGGGGGGGTGGGGGCAGATAAATTATGCACGACCATCTGTCAGATGTAGCTGCTTCCTCACTAGCGCAAACATAAACTGAGAAGCGTGTAAATTGGAAAATAAAGAGACGCGTGTACAGGCTACCTCAGCCAGGAAACTTCCGGATGGATTAGTGCATCACTGGATGAGTCTGGTTATGCGTGTGTGTGTGTTTAGAGGTGGACTCAGTCAAGCTGAAACACTGGGCTCTTAAGTAGAGGATTACAGTTAACTCTGAGGGTGTATGTATGTTTGTGTGATTTAGCGCACGAAAAGCATGAATGCTAAAACTGTTAACCGCTGGCGAAGCACCAGAAGGGCCCCTGATGTGGATGTCAGTTTTTTTTTATTTCATATGCAAGTTAAATCAAAAGTCTTTTTTACTGGTTCTTCCAAGTAGATGGGATGCCCACAAAACATCTGATTGATGTTCCACATTCACATTCACACAACGAAAATATAGAAAAAAGCTTTCTCAAATCATCAAACTCTCATCTGATTGGCTTGAATTTTCTCCAAAAGTTGCACAGTTGCATCCATCTCATTCTTCTATCCATCCATCTACAGTCTACATATCTATAAAGATATCTATCCATCATCCATTTATCTAGAGTATATCTGTCAAGATATCCTTCCATGTACAGTTAACATCCATCATCCATTTATCCATCCATCCATCTACAATATCTATTTATCATCTATCTATCTATCTATCTATCTATCTATCTATCTATCTATCTATCTATCTATCTATCTATCTATCCATCCATCCATCCATCCATCCATCCATCTATCCATCCATCCATCCATCCATCCATCCATCCATCCATCCATCCATCCATCCATCCATCCATCTTCAGTATCTATTCGTTTATCCATCTATACAGTAAGTAAACTTTTTTTAAACAATGTTTGTCTTGAAAAACTTTGCTTTTATAGCAACAACTTTAACCTCAATTTTCATTTCAATTTGAAGTTCTGCCTTTCTGTTTGCTGTATCAATTCAAATTCATGAATTATATAATTCATAATTCATAATTCTTAATTTAATTCTGAATGGTGCATCATCCTGGTTTATATCTTATGGGTTGGCAATTTATTATATACAAATAAAGGCTGTGAAGGATAGACACCCATAGGAAAGAACAATCAAAAGTGAGATCTCTTTAACGTCTCAAATATTTATCCTAGACAGAAATGAGGTTACTTTAAGATCAAATGGAGATTTAGTCTCCTGCTTCTCAAATTTGTCTCCTGAGACGAAAACTCTAACACTCTCACAGTGGTCTCCTTTAAAGCTTTAGAAGAGATCTCAACAACATCACACACTGTGCTCAGATATTTCTCCTTAGCTTGAGACTCTGGATCACTCACATTTGTCTCTTCAGAAGTTTTGATTAGAGATCTCAAGAACATCACACACTGTGCTTAGATTTTTTTCTTTAGCTAAATAATTTGGGGGTCTCATATTTGTCTCCTGTAATGCTTTAGAAGAGATCTCAACAACTTTACGAAGTGTGCATCAAGTCAAGTACTTGTGAGAGATCCAAAGTCCCTAGCTAAGGGGAGAAATCTGAGCAGTGTGTGATGTTGTTGAGATCTCTTTTTAAACTTTTGAGGAGACAAATGTGAGAGATCCAGATTCTAGCTAAGGAGAAAAATCTGAGCACAGTGTGTGATGTTGTTGAGATCTCTTCTAAACTTTTGAGGAGACAAATGTGAGAGATCCAGAGTCTCTAAGGAGAAATATCTGAGCACAGTGTAAAGTTGTTGAGATCTCTTCTAAAGCTTTAAAGAAGACCATTGTGAGACTGTTAGAGGTTTTTTTTGTCTCAGGAGACAAGTTTGAGAAGCAGGAGACTCAAGCAAAAGTTTCCATTTAATCTTAAGGTAACCTCATTTCTGTCTAGGAGAAATATTTGAAACGTTAAAGAGATCTATTTTTATTTTATTTTTCTTCCTTCTGGTTAGCCTTAATGTCATTTATCTAAACCATTTCAATCAAAGACAATATATGCATTGTCATATTTGAAGTTGTTTTATGTAGACAGTGTTTAATCGCACAGTAATTTATCAGAGGAAACCATAACATATCTACATATATACAAAAATGGGCTGTACAAGACAAAATGTTAACACTAAACAAAGCAAAAAAAATAAATAAATAAATAAATAAATAAATAAATAAATAAATAAATAAATATATTATACTAAACATCTTGCACTTGTAAATCCTTAGTGCGTTTGAAAAATGTGGTGTTTACAATGCTGGACATTGAAGATAAATTTAAACATTTTAACTAGTAACCCTTGATATTCTGAAATGTTTAATGCTATTTAAATGATAGTTTTAGTATTTACAATATTATTAAAAGTTTAAACTTTCTCCTAAAATAAAACTGAAGACATCTTAAGACAAAGCTGATATCTCAATGAGACACATAAGAGAATCACCCTTAGTATCCTGAGCATAGATAACCTCTGTCAAAGCCATAGCCTTGTGGGCAGCAAACTGACATAAAGGGACATCTGCACCTCAGACAACATGGGTTCGAATCCCAGCTAAAGATACTTAGCTGCTCCTATTCAATTCTCACTTGTCCAGTTGTTTCCTGTCTCTGCTCCTATTGTCCTGACCATTAAAGTTGAAAAACCCCATTGCAATAAAAAAATCCACAGCAACCTCTGAGCAGTAAAACATTTTTGTAATGGAGTCTTGCAAGAGATTACAGTGAGACAATAAAGAGATCTCCCATGATCTCCCATGCTCCCATGCACCTTCTCACACGTTTCTCTCCAATTGTCATTTTGGATTTCTTTCTTTCAGAACTTTCTCATGTCTCAGTTGTTTCTACTTTTATTTCTCCTAAGGATTTTTAGGAGAAACATCTGAGACACTGTTGAGACTTGAATGAGAAATACATAAGAATCACAACTAAGTCTCCTGAAGCTAGAAAGAGCAACCACTGAGTAATAAAATATTCCTATAAGTCTTGCTAGAGATAAAGAGACAACAAAGAGATATTCTATGTTTCTTCCACCACGTTCTCTGTTTTGACTCTTTTTTTTCTCAAATATTTCACGTCTTATTTATGTCTACTTCCATTTCTCCTAAGGAATTTTACGAGAAACATCTGAAATGCTGTTGATACTAAAATGAGAGATATATGAGAATATCATTTAAGTCTCCTGAGTTTAGGAAAAGCAACCACTGAGCAATATTTTTTTCCTATTAGCATGCACTCCTAATGTCAAATTGTTCAATGTCAGTATTTTTTTTTTTTTACAATTTTTAAAGTATTGTCATCTGAATGATTGACATTAATACAATAAATTGTGTTTAATATTACTTATTACACTTATTAGCAGTAAACTAGAGAGGATAGATTAAAACACACACACAAATGATCAGTGGTAAGACACTGTATGTATCAGTTAGTCAGACTCTTCTTGTCTACAGTATGTAGGTTGTTCTTGGCTACTTTAAGCTGCAAGGTGGATTAGACTTTATGTTGATAGTCAAATGCAGGAGTCTGCAACCTTGTTGAAACAAATAGCATTTTTTTTTCTCGTTAATTACTGTGCCACATCACCCCTCCTTTTCTATCCCACTCAGCATACACCACAGCATGAATAAATCATGCAAATTGCTGTCTCACTGTTGCCTGTTTTTACTGTTTTCAGCATTATTTGCACTTGTGTTGCCTTGTTTGTTGTTATATTTGAGCTATGTGTCATGTGGTGGTAACTTAAAGTGTACTTCTTCACTTGATGATGTGATTCTGAGTGTCACCGTCATTGTGTTTGGTGTGTAGAATGTTAAGGATATGTGTTGCAAACTGCCGCCTTCTGCAGAGATATTTCTATACATACCACAAGCGATAATTATTCTGAAAGCAAAGTAAACCAACATCAGACCAAAATGCATCACCTGCATGTGAACAGGTGGCACGGCAAGACCCAGAAAGCCAGGTAACTTAAGCAATTGTTTATATGTCCAGTGGATTATGCAGAAAGTTGTGGTTAAGTTAGAATATCTGGCTTCCATGAAGCTGATAAATAGATTTGATTTAAGGAACAACAACAATAACCTAAAACTTTTTTGGGGGGGAAATGTGAAGTAAAGTAAAGTAAATGCATTTTATTTCAGTCTATCGTACTCTTATTGCTCACATGCCAATAATCACTTTAGCATGTCGCAGTGGCAGAAGTGTCTGGTTACTGACCCCTGGTTTGGCTACACTGATACTACAGTACAGACTACAGGACTACTGTACTGGCAACCAAACTGTCATCATATTGTGGAAGGGAATAAAGTCCTTGGATGCTTTAAAACAATATAAACCTCAAGTCCTTCCTCAATAAAAGAGCATAAATGCAGAAATTATCAGTCATACATACATACATAAATCCTAGCAGAAGGGGGATCAGAAGTCATTAGGTGCTTTGTCTCATCAGCGTTGCTGCTCTTTTGGGTGTGGAGCTCATTAGACCTGCCAAAATGAATTAAATCACACTGCTGAGGAGGCAAAGGGGAGCACTTTGCAGTTAGCCTGATCGTTACAGGACATTACTGTACTGACACAGCAGATCTCTGCATCTATGGGGATCACAAACTTTTAGGCTTGCTGTTGCATATCACTTCTATTCTGCAGTGTTGGGGAAGCTACTTTGAAATTGATGTGTCCAAAGCTACTCAGTCTACAGTAGGTAAAATACAGCTGAAGTGATAATTCTCATAAAAACATTTACTTACTGTATCATCATGTTGCTTCGGATATCTGTCTTTAACACAAAAAATTGTCAACTGGAACCCATCGACTTTCATTATATGGAAAACAGTTGAAACCTTCTTTATCTTCTTTTGTCTTTAGCAGAAGACAGAAATGCATACAGGTTGAGAATGAATTAAGTGTGATTAAATGATGACAAAAATGTCATTTTTAGGTGAACTATAGAGTGTAATGATACCCTAAAACAGATAATTGAGGTATAAAACAGATATATACATGTTGCTCACTGCTAAAGAATTAATAGCACTGCCAATGTTTATTAAGGAAGAGCTGGTTATTTTGTGCTTTTCTGAGCCATTTCTGGTCCAAAAACCAAAGTTGAAGCAACATCACAAAATATGAGGTAAATGCGTAAAGTTGTGACTGGAGAGTATGTGTCGTCATCAGTTTCTGAGTGTTTTTCTGCATGGACAAACTCTTTAAGCCTTCTACTTTTACTTTTAAAAAGTAAATAACTAACTTACTACATTAAGGTAATTGTAAGGTAATTGTATACTTTATACAGTATATACACTATTTATGTCACAAAAATGATTATTCTTTTATAAAACTCAATTAGGGCAACAACAATAATAATAAATGAAAAAAAAAAAAAAAAAACGGCAATAAATACAGCTTATAAAACTAGAAAATACTCTAATGTATATCAATTATAACAGGGCCACACTAAATATATAAATTAGTATTTTCTACAGAAAAAAAAAAAAAATCAAAAGGAAGTCACACATTTGATGTGATTTGAAATGATTCGCTAAATTTATTCAGACTGCAAGAAATGTAAGCAAACCCAAAATTAAAATTGTTTTCTTTGTTCCAAACCTCTATGACTTTCTTTATTCTGTGGAACAAATAATTTTTATTAGAAGATTTTTTTTTTCTTTTTTCTTTTTTTCATACAATGAACGTCAATAGTCACCAAAAATGTTTGGTTACCAACATTCTTCTACCAAATATCTTTTTTGTGTGTGTTCCACAGAAGACAGAAAGTCATACAGGTTGGGATGACATGAAGGTGAGTAAATAATGACAGAATTTACATTTTTGGGTAAACTACCACTTTAAGTTAGCAACATCACTACTGTTTAGTCATTATGTCTGGAACGCTTTCAGAAGCTCCCAACTCACTCAATTGATTATTCGCATGGGCGAATTCATTTCATCAGTTGAATTTTGTTCTAACCTGATATTTGCTCTTCCATGATTAAGCCAAGATTCCTGATTCCACATTTTTATTGGAATGCAGTAATTAGTTTTGGCTACAATTGTACGTTGATGTACGATGTAGGGCACGAGCTCTGACTCATTTAAACACCTTTAGAGAACCAGCAAGGAGCAGACAAAAAAGGTTAACAGTTTATTCAAAATGACAATAAAACCCAGCAATGGTGTAAAGAAGTTCATGGTTAGATTGGTGGGGAGCTTAAGGATTATGCGAATATGCCGCTCATTTCAAATTCCATATAATTATCCAAGGTTAGCAGCTGCCGGTTAAATGAATAAATAGCTCTACAACCCTCTCTGCTCTTCAATCCTCAGCCGACTGCCATATCGGACCTCATCTGAATATCCTGGAACTGTTACCAAGCAACACACTACCCCCCTTTTTGGCGAAGTGAAGGGCAGTGATGCCATTCAGCTGTTTAGGAGCTCAGTTAGTGTTGCGGGTGCCAACATTGCGCTCCCCAGCTATGGCTGCCGCGGGGAAAGCCTGAAACGGAGCAGTCTGGTGACTTTACAATACTCTGAAGAGAGCTCATATACAGAGACACACAAAAGAAGTAGGCTACCTTAACATCTTCACTGTGGCGGAGACAAGCAGTGGTCTATATACAGTACATGTGTAAAAGACACCTGAAAAATGTGTCTGCATACACTATGCCATAGCAACTTCGGTAAACTCCAGCACACAGTCAATTAAACTTGGACCGCTGTGTATTTGGCTGCTTCCTCTTCCCATCCTGGAGAGAAAAAGAGAAAATTACTGATCACTTAACTGACCTGTCAGTATTACAGCATATTTCTGCTCGCCAGCCAACATGAGAGTACACAAGCTCTATTCCAAAACCTAGTGAGCTGTCTTGCGGTCTCCGTAGGCAGCTGCCTTCTAAGATGGCATTCTAACCTCATGAAATCTCACAAGGAGGACTTTCCTCGCATTTTCTGTGTTGATTTTGGGGGAGATCTGCGGAATTATGTGGATTAAACATGGTACAATCGGTTAAATGGAACTGACAATAATTACGTTCTGATTAGAAGCTGAAAGCATCATCAAAATTATTAAAATATTTAATAAACAAACAAAAATAAGGGGAATTGCAGAACTTTTGGAAGCCTTGTGTTCAGAGGAAATCTGTAGGGCAAATGCATATAGCAGAATTTGACTCAAAATTTATTTTAATTAAGTTTGATGTTAGCATGATGCTAGGCTATCATACTAAATGACTTTATGACTTATACATTTGCTATACATTTATAATGCATGCATTCATACTGTTTAAGCTACAAGTTATATAGAAAAGAAAAAAACATTTCAACATATTTTGAAATCGAAATAAACTGACATTAAATAAATAATTTGCCCACATAAACAAACAAACAAACAAACAAACAAACAAACAAATATATGTGTGCATTATTTATTCACCCTCATGTCAGCATCAACACTGAGATACTTCCCAAAATATCTTATTTTGTGTTTCACAGAATAATAATAATAATAATAATAATAATAATAATAATATTATTATTATTATTATTATTATTATTATTATTATTATTATTATTATTATTATTATTATTATTATTATTATGCAGGTTTGGAGCAACATGAGAGTGAGTAAATTTTCACTTTTTAAACATTTTTGTTTTTACTTTTTCGAAAATTTGAAAACAGAATTTTCACTTTTTGGTAACAGTCTTTTAACACACTCACAATTGCCTTTCGATTTTGAATAAAGCACTACAAAGTGTCTTATCTCACAGATTATGAACTTCCCACTGCCACTCCATTTAGATTTAAACACACAGACACACACTGGAGCAGGGATAAGGAATTTCCACTGTGGGCCGAGTGTGAGGCAGCAGATGCCATGGACATCCCAGGTTTTTTCCTCTGCTTTAGGAAGCTCCACACATTGTCTGACACTCCAGACAGCACTGGCTTCAATTAAAAAAGAGAAGAGGGGAATGAGAAAAAGACAACTGTAGACATGCTGGAAATGGCTGTCTGTCTGGAACAAAATGATGAAAGTGAGAGAGGGAGTGAGAGAGAGACATTGTGTTATCTGTCAGCTTGAACTAGACAATGTCACACTGTACATTCAAGTGCCAGATCTGAGAACAGAAGCTTACTGGTATAACACACATACATACACACACACACACACACACACACAGCAGATTCAGAGGCACTCTGGCTCTAACAAGCACATAGTATATCTGACGCCGTGCCATAGAGAATAGGGCCTGCCACAGGCACTGTAGCCTGCAGAGATTGGGAGAACCAGATAACTCAATCTGCTCCAACGGGAGAGTGCACAAAGAAGTAGCATTACTTCACTATGTGACTTCACAGCCAGCAGACACGAGACTTCACAGACCACGAATAACCCTTAGGAAAGAAGCTTGCTTTAATGTCTCAGATTCTTCTAGACAACCATGAGGTTAAATGGAGGAAAACTTTAGAGGTAAGTTAAATGAAGAGACAACTAAATTAAGTCTTCTCAGATTTTCCTCTTGAGAAAAATACCCTATTAATTTAACATGTCTCAGAAGTTTTTGAAGGGATCCCAGTGGGAAACACCGCCAAAACTTATTTTATTATCATCTATATTACAGTAAAAATATCAAAACATCCTATGATATTTTTAAAATATATAAAAAAATTAAAAGGAAAAAAAAAAAACTCCACAGGCGAAGTCCACAGTCCGTGACGGACAGATCGTTAAAGGCTGGCCTGTGGTGTAATACATCGGGCATGGCATCCAAATGCTCGCCTATCAATCATCGACCTCAAATATGGCTTATCATCTGATATATGTAAGTATTAGCAACTTTACATTGCTGCTCACTCTAGTGTTAACCTAGAGAGATGTACGCTATATTCAAGTGTTTGTGTCGAGTGTGGAAGCTGTAAAGTAGCGCGCTCACTGCAGCACAGATGGAGGCGCCGGTGCGATCACTTGCTTATTTTTGCTCATACAGATAAGAATAGTACATTTTTCGAATCTGTAAAGACACTATATTTATTTGTGTGCACTCACAACAATAACAACAAAATATTGTGCATTTGTAAAATAATGAAAGCAAACATGATGCGCTTTCTGCCGTCTCGATCTTTGTGAACTTGAGTGTGAAGTCTGTGTATATCTTTGCCATGCAAACATTAAAAATGATTATAGGGAGTGAAATGTCTACTTTCAAATGAACCAATTCAAATGGAAAACAAATATTCTCTGATTATGTAATCCAAATGAAACATGCATAAAGGCGCATCCACTACTGCGGAGATGACGAGTCAGTGTCGCCGACTTCATTACCTTCATGACTTAAGCCGAAAACAAAGAAAGCACTAGTTTAAGAAATTATTAAAATATTTATGCAGTCTCCTTACTGTTTTTTCCTGACACATTCATAATCATTACTTCTGCTCGTGCACTGTGGCTAGCTTTACGCGTGTGCTTGAGCGCTTATTAGGCTATGTAGGCAATTATAGGCTCATTATAATGATTTAAATGGTTTATTAATAAACGTGCGATTAGTTGACTAATGCATAAAATGAACGACTACTAGTCAACCAGAAAAATCTTAGTCGAGGGCAGCCATATATATGACATATACATTTTCTAGAACATTGTTTCCAGAGCACTCAAAGATAAAGCTCTTTATATATTTGTGCTCAGTAAATACAAGTGATTTAAAGCTAATTCTAATTATCGCAGGAAAACAGTCCAGAAGGCTTTCTTGCATGCAATTAAATGAAAATCTATGGCTGGATACCTCTATCACACATGCTGTGTGACAGTTAGACACATAGTTATTATGATCCAAAAGCCTGGCATGTTAGCGTTGATAAATACAAATACAAGCCATGGTGGTAAATTAGCTGTGGCATAGCAGCCAGAAGTTCTTTGTGAGCAGATGGAGGAAGCTGACCTCCAGCGCAGTGCTCTGAGGCGATGATAGGGATTATCTACAGGTGTATATACACAGGTATGTCTACCAGGCTTTAACAAACACTCAAATGCAAATAAACTCCTGCTATCGTCTCCAGAGAGTTTCTTTTGCTCGAGCACTGGCTTTCAGACAGCAGTGTGTTATGAGTATCCTCTGTATCCAGAAAGAGCTCATATTTAATTTAGGAGGGTTCATATGGCTAGGTCTGGCGGAGACTAGTGTTCAGACGGCTGGAAGTGAGAACCATCTGGCCAGCAGAGAGCCCTCATCTGCTGCCCAAATCTGACTCTGTTTACTGGGTAGAGAGGAGTGACAGCACTGCCAACTGGCCGAGCATAGAAGGATAGAATGACTTTGTTAGCGAAAAAGCTAATAGTTAGCTTTTTTACCGCCAAGCTAGCAGGTGTAGAAGTGCTGTAAAACGTGTAATAAAAAGAACTAATTTTGCAGGAAGGGTAGAAATTAATTCATTAAAATTTTGGACACTGATACAGGCCACAAAATCACAACATGTCATTTTTAGTGGGTGCAGCACGGAAAACATTGCTGTCTGTCTTTAGTCAGTGTGAGAAGCTGTCAAAGCTAAAGCTAACAGCTGTAACAATATGGCCGTTTCATGCTAGCTGTGCACGTCTCGCGGGAGAAAGAGCTAAACTAGCCTGTCAAGTATGTCAGCGACATCAATCACAAAGTGCCAGTGAGCACTTTAAAACAGATGTCACCAACAAGTCAGAACTATTGACTAATGCCAGCAATTCTGAAATTCTGACAGTCTTTGACAGGAAGCAATTTTAAAGGGATTAGCATCTAAAAAAGAACACAGAAAGTTCAATATCAATGTTATTTTCCAGCTTACAGAAAAGAGCAAATGTGAATCTTGATTATTAGACATGCCTATTTATGTCCAAACAGATCTATTTCTACTTCACTTCCCCAGGCTGTTGACTGAGTGAAAAAGTGAAAGAGCACAGCAGAAGGGATTGTGGGTTTTAATTAGATTTGTACCTGTCATGTCTTTACTCAAAAGACACCGGTAAGTCACTTAAAACAGGAGATTCAAGCTAAATAGCACTCATAACTGTGGCTGGCACATTAATTGGTATCGTTTAAGGAGCTTATGAAGATCAATTTAGAACCCATTGTCCTCAAAAGTTATCAAGAGACTAATTTAGGTTATTGCTTGCTTATGAGGGTCATTGTTCTGGTGTGTTTGAGAGAAGCTACATGTGTGTGGGTAAATTACATAAATCAAGCAATTAAAAATTTATATTTTCAGTTTGGCTAATGAATATTAATTAGATGACAAATTATTTCCCCAATAAAAAGGGGATGCAACTCCCCTGAAATTAAGTGCCTTAAATGACAATTAATTGAAAGTGTTTCATTAATACAAAACATACTTCTGGGTTTTACTCAAAGCTTAGAGGAATCATTTGAATTCATTGAAAGTAGGGAGTAAAATAAGCTATACTGCTGTATGTTGACTGTGTGATATTAGTAAAGAGAGTGTATTTGGTTAAAACCTTTCTTAGATCAGACCCAAATGCACACAGGGAAACCAAATATTAGAGACTAAAATGCTAGATTAAGAAGACTCTATAATGTCAAAAATTAGGTTCCTGCTGAATGTAAATGTAAAGATATCTAAAGTCATAACTTCTTTTTGATACACTTACATGCTTTGGAAGGGGTGAATTGTGAACACCGATTAATTTTATATTGAACAGTTTCCTTTTGAGATGCGATTCTCATACATTTCTGATTCAATTTATTTAATGTCTTGCTTCCCATATTAAAATTAAAAAAGATGCTGTTCAAAATCATAAGTATACACAGTGACAGAAGTCTCTTATACCCACCAAGGCCCACCAAAAAACAGTTAAATTGTGAAACATTATTACACGTGTCACATGATACTTCAGAAATCATTCTAATATACTAACTTAATAATTGTATATAATAAATAATAAATGTATTAAATCTTAAGATATTTTTTCATCTCTACTATTTTTTATGATGCATATAATTGCACTTGGCAACATGAAATGTCTATTTTAAGACTAAGTAGAAGTCTCTGCTAAACATATAGTTCCATCAGTGTACATTCATACAGACAGTCTTTTCTTTTTCAAATTGATTTAACAAAAATTACAGAAATAAAACTGACCGGTGTCACCAAACACTTCTCATCAAGCCTAAATTGCTACTGCTGTTAGTCCCTATAAAGTACATTAAACTAATTGGGCAATTTGTCCAACCATCACTGAAAATGAATTGCATAATTTGTTTCGACTGGATTAATTCTTCTCAAAAATCGTCAAATGTAGACTGAACCTCATCCAAAACTCAATAAATGTGGGTTGATAATTTGGTGTGTGATGATGTGTGTAGCAGGCAGTTGGATATTGGGGACAATTAGAGAAGGAGGAGGTCTTTGTGTGGGTGAGTTGTCATGAATGGCCCATCGTACCCTTCCAAAGGAATAAATAATGGATCATCGCGTCAGGCACCATCAAATAATACCAAACACACAAAACAGGTTGGCTAGGGAAAACTAGCTTGGCTCCAAAATGCCAAGACTGAATAATTCAAACTGCATTCCCTCACTGCACACCACGATTGCCTCATTCCGACCAGGGGGATGAGAGATGGGAGAAAAACAGAGGGAGGGGCGGAGCTCTGAATGAAAAGAGTGCTGGGAGGAAAGAATGGAAGGCGGAAAAGGCCATAGAACAAATTTTGGACTGTACAAAGAGAAAGAGCAAGGGAGAGGAGCACAATCTGTTGACGGCCAACAGGAGGAGCATGCAGGCCAATTCTCCAGTGCTCTGTATTCATGCTGCATTGTGTCCTGAATAGTACTGACTTGTTAGGCAGGGTCAGGCTCCAGGGCTGGAAGGGGTGCTGGTTGCCGCACAGGGCCCAGAACGAGTGGACATGGCTGGGCAAGAGCAGTGGGGAAGGAGGGTCGAGTTCTAGAGCCACATGCCCATTGATCTGACACCAATTAGCATAGCATCCATCTGCTGCAGACTCCAAATGGGGTGTAGAGCCAAAAGGCAAACCATCGCATTCATGCCAAAAATGTAATACTGTATAGTCTTTCTTTATACCCTATTTTAGTCTTTCTCAATGGTGATTTTTTTCCAGCCCTTTGCAACTGCTTTGTCAGATTTTACAGTATGACCCCTTGGGCAAAGGCCAAAGCAGAGTCAAGCAATTGGCTTTTATCTCAATCTCTATGATTTACACATTGGGGAAGACTTTGTTTATGATTGACAATGTTGACTGGGTGTTTTCAAGTCCAACAAATCTGAAATGCTAACACAGTAACCCAAACAAGCTTTTTTTTTTGTCAATATTGGCAATGTTTTGGAAAAGAAAAAAAAAATGTCTGAGCAAAGAGGTCACAGACATTCAGTCAATTGTTGTGCTCCAGTTGTTTCTTCATTAGACAGCCATCGCAGCAACAGTCACGCTGCAGGACTGTGCCTGAAAACGTCCGACACCACCAAGCAATTAATCCTCCGTCAGTGAGCTTGTCACACCAAGCGACCCAAGGCTGCCGATTTTGCCCAATGATGAGAGAAATCTTGTGCAATTCCTGAAATCTGCCTAAGAGGGCAAAATCGTGACAAAAAAAGAAATAAATAAATACAAAATCACACAGTGTGCTTTGCACATGATAAACAGACACAAACACGATTCCCTTGAAATGACAAATGATGGCTTAAAGTAGTTTTCTCACACAGAGAGCTGAATGTGTTTGTGTAGGAAAAGTGTCTAGTACTGTGAATAGCTTGTAGGGCAGTACCGACATTAATATTTTGGTAAAAATTTTACCAAATGACAATAATACTGTAGGGTTTCTGAATATATTGGTAAAAAAAGGTTTTAAAAATTCACTTTAACAGTAGGTGCCATCTGTCATAAAACAGAAAAAAAAGCAGAATTGTGGGAAGAACTGTTTGGGAAGAACATGCAGTGCTATGAACTCTAAGGTGTAAAAAGAGCAGCGTACCAACATGAAAATGTCATCCCAGCAGTGAAGTACGGTGGAGGGAGCATCATGATTTGGGCCTGCTTTGCTGCCTTTGGACCTGGAACGCTTGCCATTGTGGAGGGGAAAATTAATTCCCAAGTTTATCAGGATATCCTACAGGATAATCTCAAGGTGGCTGTCTGCAAGCTAAAGCTCAGTAGAAGCCGAGTGATGCAGCAGGATAATAACCATAAACACTGAAGAAAATCTACTACAGAATGGCTTTGGAGACATAAAATCCACATTTTGGAGTGGCTTTTTTAGTGGCAGAGTTAAGCCCAGAAGTGATGTTGTGGGATGTGCTAAATAGTGCTTTTGGAGTCAGACGTCCTAAGAATATGGGTGAGCTGAAGCAATTCTGTAAGGAAGAATGGTCCAAAATTACACTTGGATGTTTTGCAGGTCTAATGCACAGATACACGAAGCACTTGCTTGAGGTTATTGCTGCCAAAGGTGGTTTCACTTACTTTTTCCACCATCACTTTTGTATGTTTAATGGGTGTGTTCAATAAAGACCTGAAAGATCATGACTGTTTGTGTTTTATCAGTTTTGTGACTTTGGTGAAGATCAGATCACATTTCATGACCAATTTAAGCAGAAAACCACTTACTTTTTCTTGCAACTGCTGATATAACAATAATATCATTATTGTGAATTATTTTGGCCACAATAATTGCGTAGTAAAAATCTGATATTGTGACAGCTCAAATGACTAGTTTATTAGGCCTAATAAATGTTAGAATTTATTAATTACTCATTTTGAAGAGAGGTTATATTTTTTGCCATGTTAACATGACATACTATTTTGGGGGGGGGGGGGGGGGGGGGGGGTTAAGGCATGAAATTACTATTAAAATTATAATTTGAAAAATGCTTTAAAATCTTTATATTAACTGACTTTATATTAATAAAATTAATCATGTGATCATGTAATATCATGTTATGACAGCCATCTGCAGTCTCTCAGTGGTCTACATAACATACAGTTTTGCTTTATGTGATTGATTAGGGCTGGAACTGAACTTTGCAGGAAGGTAGGTCTCCAGGAACAGGACTGCTGTCAATGCCGTACACACAGTCAGACATCATGAATTTATTCCAAAAATAAAAATGCATCCAATAACAGAAGGGGTTACTAAGAAAAAGCCAGTAGTATCCAGGTGGTCATATGATATCAAAATGATACCTTCAATTTAAAGGTAAACCAACGAAGACTTTTCCTTGGAAAAAATAAATAAATAAAAAAAAAATTAAACAGATACAATTTCAAGGTGAGAGTTATGATGAAATAGTGATGTAAAATTTGAGATCAAACTCAAGTATTTTTGAACAAAACAGCACTAGCATCTGATACAAAAGTTTGAGACTGTTGTCTGTCACTCTCTCTCTCTTTCTCTCTTCCAATAAAGAAATCAGCAATCATTATATATTTTTCTTCAATAGAACGAGAATTCACATGCTGACTGATGCAACTATGAACACATGAAAAAAGAATAAACAGTGGAGATCAGTTCTGAACTCTGAAATCCTGTTTGATAGGAAAAGTCAAGTGAAAACAAAAGTGAAAGATGTAAAGGAGATGTGAGCATTCTCGGCAGGTAGGCTGCAGAACACTGTTTATGAAGGACATAGAAAGTAACAGAGAGAGAGAGAGAGGGAGGGGGGGGGGGGGGGGGGTAAGCAGTGTGAAATTACTCTGGCAGTGTGACAGTAGCAGTGGGGGAAAAGCAGCGTTAGCCAAACGCAAACACCCCTCAACTACTTCCCTATGGGCCCTCAGTTAATTATTCACGCATACACACACACACACACACACACACACACAGAATAATTACACTACCTCTCGATATCTCTACATGTCCTACCCCGTATCTTATACCATAATTCTTTCATTCTTTCATCTATGTGTACTGTAACTTCTCATTCATCTTTTACCTGTTTGTTCTGTTCCATTCATTATTTTCTTCATATATTGCTCTTCCAAACCCTCATCCACACCCTCAAATCCACACTCACACTGGAGGTTTTGCACTGGTAGGATGCAGGGAGGCGTGAAATCAGCAGTGTGTATGCATTTCTGAACACAGCAGTGTGTCGTTGTGTCCCTACTGTTTTAAAGGTCATGCACTCGGGGACACACACACAAGTGTGCAAGTGAATGTAACTTAACCCTCTTGTTCTGTTGAGATTGACTCCAATTATATATGTGTACAAAGAATAATAGTAATTTAACCTCTTATTTTCTGTTTAAAATCTTCAAATAAGTTCCTCTCACCCAATCAAAACTCATGGGTCACCATTCCGCCCGTCAAACCAATGCCATTCTAAACTTTTCGGGGGCCCTAAGCAAAACTTTGTCAGGGGGCTCCTGTCAGTGCATTCATAAAAAAAAAAAAAAAAGAACTCCAAACCCTAATATGATCTTTCAGAACAGTTTTACTGCCAACAAACAACAGTGAGCTGAAATGGTAATGTATATATATGAAGAGTTTGGTTCAAAACGCAATAAATCCATTTAGATTACTTTGAATAAAAATGTGTTTTCTTTAACAAGAAAATGGCAAGATGAAAAACACTATTTTCTGATTCAAATTTTCACATAGCATCATTAGGTTATAATAACATTAAAAATTCAAATCCAGGTTTTGATTTTCAAAGATTTATTATAAAATTTTATTATAATTTTTTTCCCAAAATGCAATTAATCCATGATACTTTTTTCCCTCAAAATGCAATAAATCCATTGAATAAATATAAAAGTTATTTTGCATATTGAAACTGATGAAAATACACAATATATTAAGTTGATCCACATATGACAGCCTCTGAACTTGGTCAATAATCTTATAAACAGGCACTGGACTAGAAATACATTCATCAGTCATCGCTTCCAAAATGAATTCAACGTGTCATCTTGTTAATGCTATAAATTATTTACAGCAATAAAATAAAATTTCATCATGAACAAGAACATGAACAACAATATCACATTAGACCACAGAAATTCCAAAAAGATATTTCCCTTACATTCAACTTCCAAAAGTGCATTTATCTTTGCCATGTTACATTCATTTAGTTGACTAGTGCTATATGCTGTATTAACAAAAACATAAATGGCATTAATAAAAACTGCTCTGATTGGCCATCTATCCAAAGCTTTGTGATTGGCCGAATACCTCAAATGTGTGATGGAAATGTTACGCCCCTTGCTATACTGTGATGCATGTCCTGGTCAGAACACCGGCGCCAGAAGACAAAAACAATAAAACCCATTACAAATGAGCCATTTGTTGCATCCAGTCGGGACATAATTATGGATTATAATGACTTATACTGTGTTTTTACATGTTGCGTTGCGTTGCATCGCACTGCGTAAACATAAAACCATGTCTGCATTTGTGATCGGAGAAACGACAAACAACAAGTGGTACTCTACACCACCGGTTCTCAATTCCAGTCCCTGCACCACCAAGCTCTGCATATTTCGCACATCTCTCCTTGTTCAGATAATCAGCTCGTTAGAAGTGAGCTCCGTGCATGACTTGTGTTCCCATTGACATGATCCCTAAACAGTGTTCATTGCTCCCTACTCCCTGAGCAGGGGAAATCTGTTGAAGTTTACTTCACTTTTAAACATTCATTCATGGATTTACGCTGCACAACGTCTTCACACACGGACAAGTGTGACATAATATACCTCTGTAAATAAATATACAATTTAAATTCACATCTCACACACTTCAATGCACTTTGAATGGAAAATATACGTTCGCTTCGAACTGGAATCATGGCAGAATATCCTGTGATGTCCACTTCACAGGGCACTTACGTTCGAATAGAACAAACGTCTGAAGCCATAAGAGAAACATACAAAATGTGCAGAGCAGGGGGGCACGAAGACTGGAATCAAGAACCGCTGCTCTACACTGCTCAAAACTCATGTTTGAATCATCAGTGGCAAATCCTTTTCATATGTAAACGTACTTACAGTCTGTGAGTCAGAACAGCCTGCACTGTAGTCTTCTCTCCCAGAATCAGGAAACAGTCCTCTAGTTGTGTCCTCTTTTGGAAGACCAAACAAATTAGTTTCGCTTAAACAACGAAACAGCATCTCCACAACATGGCGCCAGCGGCAACAGCAAGAATCAAAGTTACCTCTTCTTTCTTTGCATGAACATTTGGGTGGCGTTACGCAAATCTTCCTACATTGTGACGTAGATATGTGGGGGCGTGTTAGAACGAGCAGCTTTAGGGGGGTGTGATTGACTCAACTTTTATAAAGAATATCTCTTTGGGTTTGAGACTTTAGTCTTTGCAACTTTACAGATCTTCTTCATGCACCATGCATCCATCTATCCATCTATCCATCTATCCATCTATCTATCTATCTATCTATCTATCTTTCTATCTTTCTATCTATCTATCTATCTATCTATCTATCTATCTATCTCTTTCGTTTTAGATTGATATATTTCCAAAGTTATATTAGTGATGAATCAAGAGTCTATAAAACAGTACAGTATGTAAATATCCTAACAGACACCTCACCATCTTCATTAATCGAATCAATTTTTTACTGTCTTTTTTTTTTTCAACAGCCATCTGTGTATGTGAACTTGCGAATGAAGAGAGCATGTTTGTGTAAGTATACATGTATCGTTAAGGTGGACAAGAATTGAATCGAAACGCAAACATGCAGTCCCAGAAATCCACAGGAGGCCTCTCCTCCCCCTCACTGAGATGAGGATATCAGCACTGGAACTTTTAATTTAGCAGATAACAAAATTAGCTGCGGGAGCCAAATTTAGAATTACACAGAACCATCATCAGATGGATGGCTTCATGACAGATGGATGCATGGATAGAAGGATAGATGGATTGTTTTATCACCCCATTCATTGAAGTAATTATGCAAATCAGATATGGTTGCATACGTGCCTCAAAAATAAGTGCTGAATGCAAATTGAAAGGTGCAATGCCCCATCTAACAGGACGGTTTAGGTTGCAGAAGATGCAGCAAACACTATAATTAAACTATATATTAATGTCAAATAGCCTATTCAACACAATAATATCAGAATAATAATGGAAGCCACAAATAAAAAATAACAATAAATGTAAAATTAATTTAGCACCTTGCAATTGAATAAGTAAATTTCCCTCATAATATGCAGTGTTAACCTCTCATATCTATGCATGGGAGTTTCTAATGCATAAATATCAAATTTGCAGATCCTATCTATGACACTATGCTTTTTAACATTTATATTTACTAAGAAACAATCTGTACGTACAGTTAGACACATAAGGTCCTAACATCAATGTTATGGCCCCTCAGGTCACACAGGCCTCAAGGTTGCTGTTATATCAAAGCAAACTGTGTTTTTCAACTGTACATCTTTGACCTTATTTGAAACGCCTATATACTCCAACCAGCTCATTCATAATTCAAACCAACAGTTATTCCTTTTAGCTGTTCTGTATTCATGGTCCTAATAAAATATGTGTTGCATATTAAAAGCGCATTCAGGCTGGAAGCGGTGTCAGTCCTTGATATTTAAAGGTCGTAAAAACAGTCCTGGCAAAGATGTATTAACACTACAGGTACTGGTGAGTGAAGAATGACGGGTGGAAGAGGACACGTGAGACTTTAGCTCTTAAGAGTTTGATAAACCATTTTAAAAGCAATTGACGTCTACACAGCAATACTTGCATCTCCCTCAGCAGAGCTGTTGAAGCTTAATATTACAGATGCACCAGAACAATGTTACTGGACATAAATTTAAGACTGGTCTCTGTGTCTCTTGACTGGAGAACCACTGCTGTAAAGAGATGCCTTTTATGTTTTTTTTTTTTTTTTTTTAGATCCACACTGAATATAAAATCCAATCACTGGCGAATATTTAAACACTAAACCCTGACACGGCTGTGAAGATAATTTAAATAATAGTTTATGAGATCCCACTAACCCTTTATGTGTTTATGGAAGACTACCGTAAAATAGAGTAAGGTATAGGTATTTTAGAGATTAAACAAGGGGATTTTGTTTAACTTATTGAATGATGTCAACACAAAAGCTCCAAAAAGATGCTTTACCTCTAACTCTTTCTAGCTCTGAATGAATGGGTTTTCTTGAATACATTAGCATTCATTCGTAGAAATGTAGGCAGGTATACATGTGTCGCTTGGACTGCGGTCAAATGAAATAAACTCCCGTCAAAGCCAATCAAGTTCCATTTTCTCACTTCAGGGAACTGACATTTAATTCATCTCTCTGTATATCAAGAGAATGAGAATCTTAGCACTGTGACTGAAAGCAGGTCTGATAATGCACCTACACACAAAGAGAGAGTGAATGAATAAAGTCATTGTGCCATTCCAAACCCTCCTCAGAACCACTGGAAGGCCGGGACAAATCCAAAACACAGGCTCAAGAATGTCACCTCGGACAGATGGCATCAACATAAAAAAGGACAGAACCACAAAAAAAAAAAAAAAACTTGACTTTGTCCAGACAAGGTCACTAAACAATCATTAATATCTTCATTCTTACAACATACAATAAAGTTTTAACTCATAAAAAAAATAAAAAATAAACTGATTACTGCACATCGGACATTTCACACAAAACTTGAATATTTGTATATGTATTCTTCAAATAAAGAATATTTTGCTCACTAGACTTTTCGTTCCATTGACTTCCATTCATACGCGTTTGAATGCGTCAGACTTGCGAATTCGTGTCACATGAATATGTGAGACCAACAGAAGATCAAATCGTCACAAAGTGATCTCTCGGTACAGAAATGGAGGAACGCTAATTTTAGCAGTGTTGCATCATCCTGTGTTATACAACATAACTTTAAAAGATTACAAAAATCATATAAAAAGAGAAGCGGCTTTGTTTGCGGTGGCAAGGGAAACAGGAGCGGATGGTATGTTTGAACAGTGAAACGTAATTTTATGTGATTTTTTTGTTTTTTTATTATTACATGAGATTTGTATGTGTGCGTGTGTGTACTATAGTTCTCATAGTAGTATCGTTGTTTTTGTACCATGGTATTTACATGGTACTCCACAGGATTACCAGAGTATATGTCCACAACAATGATGATGTCCTTATACCATGGCATTACCATTTGAAGCCACCTGTATACTATGGTACAGCTACGGTACTTTTTTGTAAGGATATGCTGTCATATACTGCATGGTACAGTGTGATTATTTTCCCCATTAAAAAAAAAAAAACACCTATACCATGATACTTTGACATTTATCTTTTATATTTATAGTGTCATACTGTAATATCATGGTACTGAAATGGATGTCCCATGTTTATTTATATGGTACTGCAGGGTTCAGTACTTATATAAAAATCATACCACCATGATACACAACATACCATGGTAATATTATGGTAGGTGTCCAAAAATCCATGGCAGTAATTGTTTGAGTGATATTCTTTGAAGCACCTTGCAGTATTATTTTAATACCATAAAAATGATTACAATATTTTTTGCATATTATTTTAAAATAGTTCTGTCATCCACATCACAAGGATGCGCTGTTTCTACATGTATTTAGCTTTGATTTGAAATAAAACAGCATATTCTTGTGGTGCGGATGACACAAAAGAGCATACACAGCATAGGTTATATGAAGAAACACAGAGGAGACCATTGAAAAAGGAATTATTGAATAAAGTCGTTATTTTTGTTTTGCTTACAAAAAGTGTTCTCGTCACTTCATATAACCCAGATTGCACATCTGATGGCAGATGGAGTATTCTGACGACGACTTTCATACCTTTTATGGACCTTGACACTGTTATTTACTTTGCAGTCTATGGGACAGTCTCAAGCCTCACGATTTTCATCCAAAATATCTCAAATTGTGTTCTGAAGATGAACGGAGCTTTTACGGGTTTGGAACGACATGGGGGTAAGTGATTAATGATAAAATTTTCATTTTGGTGTGGAGTATCCCTTTAAGTAAAGATCATGTTCCATGAAGATATTTTGTACATTTTATTCCGTAAATATATCAATACTTAATTTCTGATTAGTAATATGCATTGCTAAGGAGTTCATCTGGACAACTTTAAAGGCGATTTTCTCAGTATTCTTTTTTTTTTTTTTTTACACACAGATTCCAGATTTTCAAATTTACATTTACATTTACATTTAGTCATTTTGCAGATGCTTTTATCCAAAGCGATTTACAATTGGGGGATACATAAAGCGATTCTTCTTAAAGAGGCAAACAGACACAGGAAGAGAAAGAGAAAGACAAATAGTTGTATCTCAGCCAAATATTGTCCTGTCCTAACAAACCATACATCAGTGGAAAGCTTATTTATTCTCAATTTCAAACAATTGACCCTTATGACTGGTTTTGTGGTCCAGGGTCACATATGGTATCATGAGTGTGATAATCATTTAAGTACCATGGTATACACTACTGCTGCAAAGTTTGTGGTTGGTAAGATTGTTAATGTTTTTGAAAATAATCTCTTATGCTCACCAAGGCTGCATATGTTTGATACAGTAAAAATAGCAATATTGTGAAATATTGTTACAGTTTAAAATAACCATTTTCTATTTGAATATATATTTTAAAAAGAGAATTATTCCTGTGATGCAAAGCTGAATTTTCAAAATCATCACTCCAGTCTTCAGTGTCACATGGTCCTTCAGAAATCATTATAATATACTGATTTGGTGCTCAATGTTGAAATCAGTTTCAGTGATGAACTGATCTGTGGAAATCATGATACTTTTTTCATGATTCTTTGATAAATGCAAAGTTCAAAAGGACAGCATTGATTTGAATATACATTTTTGTAACAATTTAAAAGCCTGTAATATTACTTTTTACGTAATATTTCTTATGAATTACAAAAAGTACCAAATTGTGCCATAGTGCAATTGTTATTTATTATCATTATTATAATAATAATAATAATAATTTTTATTTATAATAATATATTATTATTATTATTTATTGTATTATAAATTCCTGATACATCACAGTACTTGATACTGTATTCATAAGTATTTATAAGAGTTTAAATATCAATTTAAATATTGAGCTGGAACGACGGAAGGCACCTGGGCAGGAATGTGAACGATCAGGGTACTAGATGCTTGCTCCAGAAGGAGGGTGAGACGGGGCAGGCCGTTCACAAAATACTGCCTACAGTTAGCAGTGACCCAGCAACCACCTCTTCTTCATTATACAGAGAGAGTGCGTCTCCTCTGACCTCTAAAACAACAAAACACAGGCACCCACAGACATGCACAGCATCCGCTGCATTCAAAACAGCACTACACCTCTCCCTGTGCAGAAGAAAAAAGAAAAATAACCCAGAAATATTGTTCGTCAGCAAGATTAGAAAAGCAATATCGCTCACTAGAGAGGAAAGACGCATGTGAAAGGAAGCGTAGAGAGGGTGGCTGGCTTTACAAAAGCCAATGCCAATGCAAAAAAACCCACAAGACAGAAGTTGCTGAGCATTATGGGGGCTTTTCAGAAGTGTTAAGCAAAACTGATACTCTTTAATTTCAGGAGAAGGAAGAAGGATATAAAGGAGAATGGAAGGAGACGTTAAACTCTTCATTAATAATAAAGCAACACCTGGATCCCAGGGAAGAGAAAAAGAGCACTAGTAAGCTAAACAAATGGAAATTCATATTGTATGAGGCGTGTGTGTGTTTAGCGTGACCTTTCCATTTTATTGGAAGTCATTTTTATTTGTGTCTGTCTGTTTGTGTTTACGTGAGTATATTTGTGTATGTGTATGTGTGTGTCTTTACGAGTTCAACAGTCTTAGAAAATTCTGTCAGGATGCAATGAATAAACAAATAATGATATAAAAAATAAAAATCAATCATTGCATGAGTGTTCAGTGTCTTAACTCCCACATTATCACTGTGAAGGTTATTTTATGGTTATTTCATGCTGAATCCACCATCGACCGACAGGCGCCATCTGGTTATGCCTGTTCTGTTGGACACTTTCTATTTAATAAACAGAATGTATGATTATGACGAGATGCATGATCGTCAGGCTGTGTTAGCACTGTCTGCACAGGTTGCCAAACACAGGTGCTGGCTGAGAAAACTCACGTCATCAAGTAGTCTGACAGTCTGAGGTAAAATCACACACACATGAAAAGTGAACACACACACACACTTAGCACAGCAGTCAAACATATAGAAAACCTTTTTTTTTACTCTCTCTCTCTCTCTCTCTCTCTCTCTCTCTCTCTCTCTCTCTCTCTCTCTCTCTCTCTTTCTCTCTAGTATACAGTAGTGGCCAAAATTATTAGAAAACTAGTATTAGTAAGTGCCTAAAACTTTTAAAAGTACTGTAGATTTGCAGGTATGTTTCTTTAAGCAAGATAAAAATAACTGACTTAATACCATTTTTAGCTACTGAAAATACTAGTTTTCATAGATTAATTACAGACAGTGTTGCAATGACTGTCTTTTTGCAGTGACGCTCTTGTCATAGTTTAATGAGTTGGTAGATGACATGAAACTGCCTGAGGTTAGCTACACTGAAAATAAATGGGTGCTCATATCCTACAGCTCCTGAACTGGGTGAAGTTCGGGGGATTTTGTACACAAAATGATAAGAACACATGCACATATACCTTCTTTGGGGAGTATTTTACCTTAAGCGCTGCAAGCCATGCTTGTTTTCTCTTGCCAGTATTTGGCAAAGAATGGAAGGAATACAGTGCTGGACACGGACAGATTTGCTGGTGCTCAAAATAAGTACTTTACAGAAATTCCTTAAGTTTATTGCTGTTGCTGTGGCAGCCAACAACAACACAGTTTAATCCTGCACACATTTTTATAGTTAGTTGTCAGTCATTTTTTTACCTTGCAGTGATAGATCATCCAATAATGAAAATTCTGTCATTAATCACTCACCCTAATGTGGTTCCAAACCTGTAAGACCTTTGTTCATCTTCAGAACACAAATTGAGATATTTTTGATAAAGTCCGAGAGCTTTCTGACCCTGCAAAGATATGCAACTGAAACGTTCCCAGGCCCAGAAAGATAGTAAGGATATCTTTAAACCAGTCTATGTGACATCAGTGGTTCAATCCTAATTTTATGAAGCTATGAGAATACTTTTTGTGTGCAAAGAAAACAAAAATAGCCACTTTATTCAACAATCTTTCTTCTTTCATATTTAGGTCAAATAAAAAATATTATTAAAACATAATATTTAAAAAATAATCTATTTATTTATATTACCTATTATATATAGAATATAATGCATTACATTATAGTAGTACAGTAGTGTGGATTTTTACGTTGCCAGAAAACAAAACAAAAAACTTTTTTTTTTTTTCAAATAAATGCTGTTCTTTTGAACTTTCTATTTATCAAACACACAGCACACCTGTTTTCATCACTGACAATAAAAACTGCCAATAGAAATTGAGCACCAAATCAGCATTTTAGAATGGCTGCTGAAGGATCATGTGACACTAAAGCGGTCATATGATGCTTTTTTTAAATATCATTATTTTGTGTATTTGGAGTAACAGAATATGTTGACATGCTTTAATGTTCAAAAAACACATTATTTTTCAAATACTGTACATTATTGTAGGTCCTCTATGCCCCGCCTTTCTCAAACGAGTCGTTTTCTATGAAGTCCTTCCTTAGTTTTACCATCAGTTCAAGCCTGAAAGGGGAAGAGTTGCGTGACAGACATAGTGATGAAGCTCCTATGTGTTTGCAGTACATAAGCCATGGATGGTTAAGACAGCTGACTCCACTGTGTGACCCTGTCTCTGTTTCTCTCTCTCTCTCACACACACACACATGCGCGAGCACACACACATGCATGCACGCACGCACGCACGCACACACACACACACACACACATACACGACACGCAAAACTCTGCATTTGAACAGTCAATAGCAAATACTTAAACTATAAACAAAACATACTTACAGTAGCCAATTCAGAAGCGTCACATTGTCGTAGCTAATTATTAGAATTACCTCCTCTCCAAGGTTCATGAAACGGTAGAGCATAAAATGCATTGCTGTACTGTTGTAAGTAATCTTAAAGATTTCTAAATGCATCTACTTTCGGAAGGCCAGATAAAGTGCTTTTGCTTTCGCCTACATACACATAGCATCTCCCTGACATGGCTGCTTCAACACTAACTGTGATTACTGAAACCACACCTTCTTTCTTTGCGTGAACATTTGGGCGGCATTACACAAATATTTCCACATAGTGAAGTAGAGATTTGGGGGCGTGTTTGAATGAGTCATTTTAAGGGGGCGTGGCAGAGTCTTAACTTTGATAAAGAATATATCTTTGGATTCGAGACTTTAGTTTTTGGAACTTTACAGATCTTCTTCATGCACCAAGAGCTTGTAACACACCAAAGAGAAAGGAAAAATTGAAATCGCATCATATGACCCCTTTAAGACTGAACTTATGGCTGCTGAAAATGTAGCTTTGATATCACAAGAACAAATCGTATGTTAAAATACATTCCAATAGAAAACTGTTATTTTAAATGGTAATTTGAAGAAATAACTGTTTTTACACTCTTTTTGTTTAAATAAATCAGGATTTGGTGAGCAAAATGTTAAATACTCTTGCCGTCAATCCCAAACGTTTGAATAATGTTGTAAAAATATAAAAAATAAAATAATATAAAAAATAAATAATATAAAAAATAAATACAAATTTGTTCAAGGACATTAAAGTTTTTCAATAAATGTCTTGATCTAAGAAGTGGTCCGAGTTTAATACTGTATGTAGGAGAAAAGTGGGATATAACAATGCAGTGTTTTTGTGTATTTTGATTATTAGATCTTACCATGTAGCTTTTGTCAGTGTGTGTGACAAGCATGACGACTGTATTTGCACACCATCCTGCATTTTAAATGTCAGAACATGTACACAAACGCTGAATAATAAACACAGTTTTCCTGCATTCAAGAGGTAACAGAAAAATCTGTATTCTGAAGAGAGAGAATGAAAATACAGGAAAATTAACCTTGTTCCAAAACCTACATACTTAACAAAATACAGTATATATCTATTTTTTATTCCATCTGTCATCTTGGATGGCATGTCTGTTACTCTGAACTTGTCACAATGCATGTGGGATGGCTGTACGTGCGCACTCAATGTATTAAGGTTTCATAAATTTTATTTCTATTTAGATGCTTACTGTTTGGAACAGCCCCTCTATTGTTTTTTTTTAATTGGTAGGTGGCTTACTAAGTTTTGGAAAAGAGCTACACTGTAAAGTAACTCATCCCATCTTCCAGCCCCCTCTACATCTTCAGAGTTACTTTTCTGGGTTACATTTCTAGAGTTGTTGCAGAGTAGCTAAATTCTGTCTTACTGGATGACAATAAGTGCAGATATGCTTATGAATACACATATGGAGAGATAAATAAAACTCCTGCAATTACTGTCAAATAAAATCCTGAGCATTTCACTGAGAGCAAGTTATAGAGTTGTGTAGGCAGCAGAATAAGCAGGAATTTAAGAATCTTATACCATGTCCTAACCAAGTACGACAAGATAAAGCAGCAAATGTAATCTCTTCCATGTAAAGTGATGCAACGTTGTCAGTAGGGCTGTTCACACTGTGCTTAACCCGGGGTTATCATCGTTCCAAGCAATATTACCCATGGTGCGGTACAAACAATTCCAACAATCAAAACAAACAAAACATGCCCAAAGCACTCTTTAGTGCTCCCATGCAGCTCAACAAATGGCATAATCAGGTCAGCCTCCTTAAATATTAGTAGGTTATATAATATGCATATTTTGTGATAAACATTTCTTTTTAAATATTTAAACTGCACTTTAAACGGAATAGTTTTATATTTAGTTTTTAATTTGATTAATGTAATTCGCAATGCTTGAATGTTAAAATATTACAGTTAGAACAACAGACAACCAATCGTGTGCCTCACATTCACATGCTTAGGACTGTCACAGAAACACCTCATGCTGTTTAAACAGTAGTTTCAACATTAAGTGGAGGGAGATGTGAAATGGTGACAGAAAATACATCAATTAGAGTGAAGAGACCATTTCATTCTTACCTTTATAATCTGAAAAGTCCATTCAGGAAACATTTGATAGCAGCAAAAGAGCCATTATTTAAACAGGTTAACACTGCAAATAACACTGCAAATATGCAAATGAGAACAGTAACCCTGGGTTTAGGAATTTACAGTGTGAAACATCAGCTTTATTAATTATTAACATTGAGTAAATTATGAGTAGTGTGCAATATAAAACAAGATAATCCAGGATTCCATTTATTTCAAATGACCCAGACTTATTTATTTCAAGTGTGACAAGCCCCAGTATGTTGCAAATGACATAAATGAAATTAAAGCTTAAATGTCTTCTTTTGTAATATATATATATATATATATATATATATATATTATATATATATATATATATATATATATATATATATATATATATATATATATATAAAATATAAATTTTTTTTTTTTTTTTTTTTTTTAAACTATATCAACCACTTGGGTCATCCACATTTACAAACCATATATTACGTTGTAGTTCCTAATAAAGCTCCCAGCCAAAAGCATTTTGAAAATTTTGCTGTGCTGATTATAGTTTTAAGAAAGGCCAGCAGCATTTCCTCAGGACATAAAGCGTTTTAATGTGGATAGTACTACAGTATAACAGCAACAGTTTTGTTGAAAGAGGTTACTTTGACTTTTGTTATGTCAGCTGGGTTGGAAAAAGTACTGTCACATAGATATTTCCAAAGAAAGACTTTAATCGCTGCAGGCAAGGCAATAGCACTAAACAAAGAAGGTTTGAAGATATTTTTGAATTAAAGAATAACATGTGAGGTCAGACATTACCTCATGGGGAAATCTGAATCATTTATGCCTGGGAGGTGTTTATGACAAAAAAAGTCATTATTCTCTATGGATATTAATAATTTGAATGGGAACTAGGAACAGAATTATTTTACAGTAGTCTGTATAGTGGGCCATAGTCAGGCACACTTTTCATGTTTTAAGAGTTTCAGATGTTTTGGACGAAATGATATCTGAATGGTTTAGGTGATAGGTTGTTAACACCTATTCAGTCCAGCAGAGTTTTAGTGATATCACAATCCTGCTCTATCACCGCTGTGCCTTTGAGCAAAGCACTTAACCCCAGGTCTTTCCAGAGGGACTGTACCTGCAATTATCGAGCTATAAGTCACCTCGTATAAAAAACATCTGCTAAATGGTCAGTAATTCATGAGTCGCCTGAAACTCGCACATGCTCTATAATTAGCAGAGCTGAAAGCTTTTTTATTTATTTTTGGCCTTTTTGCTTTATTTCATTCACAGCAAAAGAAATAAAATTGGAAGAAGAGAATGGAGTGGGATCAGGATGTCATGTGCTCTAACCGTTAGTCAATCTCTCTCACCAGAGCTGGGGGTTTGATGCTTTCGTCCAACTCCAAAAATCAGTTTTTCACACCTTATATTTTAAAACACCACCTGACGTTGTACTTACAAGTATATAATATGGTTGCACTCTGAGAAATACATATACGGTGTCTTATGCTCACTAATACTTTTTTCTAGCCTCACTCTCTTTTCTAATGTCTCCATTTTGGTTCTGTGAGTCACAGTGAATGAATTCATCCAGTGGCCTTAAAGTGGTAATTTTACCACAGTCAGGTCTTATTCTGGGTCACATTGCCATTAAGATAAGGGTGTTATTTACCCTGTGTAATCATCCAGACCTACGTAACCCTTAAAGTGGTCATATGATGCTGCTAAAAAGAACATTATTTTGTGTATTTGGTGTTATGAAATGTGTTTATGCCGTCCACGGTGACAGCCCATTCTGCGATTCACAGCGCAAAGTTGATGTATTTCTTCAGCAACCAGCACGGATCAGCTCGAGGCACGACGAAGCGGATATTGTCCTCTTTTGGAAGACCAAGCAAAGTAGTTTCGCTTCACAGTGAAACACACAGTGTCTATCCGACATGGCGGCGGCGGCAACAACAATACTGCAATGAGAATAAAAGGTACACCTTCTTTCTTTGCGTGAACATCTGGGCAACGTTATGCAAATCTTCACACATACTGACATAGATATGTGGGGGGCGTGTTAGAATGAGCCGTTTCTGGGGGGCGTGGACAAGTCTCAACTTTTATAAAGAATATCTCTTTGGATTTGAGACTTTAGTCTTTGCAACTTTACAGATCTTCTTTATTCACCAAGAGCTTGTAACACTCCAAAGAGAAAGGAAAATTTGAAATCGCATCATATGACCATTTTAACCTCAGAGAGCAGTGTGGACAAAATGTTCTGTTTAAAATGGGTCCCCACTCACACAGATGTCCAGTTTAAGATGGTTAAAAAATGGAAGTGATGTTGCTATGGCAAGAGTCTTTGATTCTGATTGGCCGGAGGGAGGACCTCAGGCTTAAACTTGGCCGTCAGGTCTTCAACTGTTCTGCCTTTGGCTACAATAGAGATTTGTAACAGAAACACACATGCAGAGAAATGTCTTAAAAGAAGTAGCTATATCTAGGAATGTGGAAAAACTTTTTAAAACTGACTAAATATTGGGTTGCCAAATGACTATCAAATGATTAATCAGTTAGATCTTGCATTCAAAAACAGATGGATTGGAACAGAATGCAGGGTCTTGGACTATTTTTTACCTTGACACAATGTAAAAATACAGCTTTTTACAGCCTTACTGTGCAAACTAACAGCTAAAACAACATGCTGTCAGCACACTAATTAAAATCCCCCAAAATATATAAAAAGAAGTAGAAGTAGAAACTAATCCAAGGGTTTTCAAACTTTTTAATAGCAATGACCCCCAAATATCGCAATCTCTTTGTGAGGGATCATATAAATGCAGCTACAGTATATATTTATCTATAATTTATACTTGCAGTAAAGATAATTACATATAAATATAACTTTGAATACCAATGTTATTTTTTTATATATACTGTACATTAAATGTTAATAATACATTAGCCCTTGGTTTCACAGACAATGCTTAAGCTAGTCTCAGGCTAAAAAGCTTGTTTGAGCTGTTTTACCTGAAAACAACTTGCACTGAAATATCTTAAATATGTCAATGCCATTGTTTTGTCTCAAGGTATAAACCAGTAATGTCTTTTTCTAAGGCATGTTTGTAAAAGCTACATAATGCCTTAATTGGACTAAGGCCTAATCCTGGCTTAATCTAAACCATGTCTGTGAAACCAGGCCCTAATGTATTATTAATAGTATTATTATCATTATTAAAACCTCAATTTGAAAATCTTTGCACTTCAACCTCACCAATCAACTGGCTGCTAAAAAATATTATTATTGTTGTTGTTGTTGTTGTTACTTACTTTTATTTTTTATTATTTACTGGTTTAAAAAGTGGTAAAACCAGTAAAAGAAAAATAAACTATTTTTACGTATGTGTGTGTGTTGTATTATTTGCTTTCTTTCTGTTGAAATATCAACGTAATGCTTTATTTCCAAAATAGTAGTGAGTTTATGTGACATCTTGGGCATCCAATTAGAGCTCTGGTTAACCCTTTCAACATAAAAATTCACTGG
Organism: Cyprinus carpio; assembly: GCF_018340385.1. Lineage (NCBI taxonomy): Eukaryota > Metazoa > Chordata > Actinopteri > Cypriniformes > Cyprinidae > Cyprinus > Cyprinus carpio. The sequence goes on along the minus strand of NC_056597.1, from coordinate 16,985,917 downwards.
ATTAAACAGCCAGAAGTTGGAGATGACAGCTGTCATGCAGTGACAGCAACAGAGCTTTAATCAATTCTGACCTTTTACCCACATATGAGTGATTGTTTTTTGAATAAATCTTGTTCTTTTATCTCAGCTCAGAAGAGACACCTGATGCTATTCTGAGCAAGGGAGGAGTGACAGTCAAAGCAGAGAAAGAGTCGTACATATTCAACACATGTCCTCTGGAGGACCACCTAACCCCCAGGCCTCTCAGAAAAAAGAAAGAGTAAACCTGGAAAGAAGAAGAAGAAAAAACACAGGTGTCTCTGAGCTGTACTTTATGCATCTGAGGGAGCAAATCCCACACACGCTCACTCAAGCTCCGTCTTCCACAGCTGCTGGTTTCTGGAGTGTGTCTGTTTCAGTAAAGCTGTGTCATTTGGATTTACAGGTGCAAAAAATAGAAGAGAGACACTCTGTGCTGTCGCTCAACTCTGTGTGTGTTTTTCTGAGTGTGTGTATGCCTCAAAAGTTGTCTAATGGATCGTTCGACTATGCTGTCCCTATGGCATTACAAATAAAAATTGCAAACAAACTTCAAGTATTGCACATTCTATCTCTTTATTTAATTTTCTCTCTATCTCTGTTAATATTTACTATAGCCAGAGGTTATATGCTGATATGATTGAGTTATCAGTAGTTAGTGAAGCTTTCTGGCAAGCAACACTTGCCACAGAATTGCTCAAAATCACCAGTGAATGATACCTCAAATCATACTATTACTTCAAGTCAGGGGTTAAAACTGGGTTATTTGCGAAAGTTCAGAGAAGACTATGTAAATAATATAAGCAAACATACAAAGGTACATAAATAAATAAATGTTTTCTTAATTTTATTCCTATTTTTTTATTCCCTTAGTTTATGAAATATCTATTATTTTGTATAAACTGCATATAAATTGTGTGTGTAAAAAATTTCAATGTCTTGCAACCACTCAGAACATCATAACAATGAAAAAACGAAATCGCACACACAACTCAGAACACCTTAGCAACTGGCAACCACCCACACCACCATTTTCATGACGTGAAGTTTTGCATGGGCAAGCATGACTCACATTTTCATTAAAAAATATAAAAATCTAGTTCAAAACTGCATTACCCGCATACACAAAATCTGTATCTGGGCATGCGCATACATTTTTTAGTTAATTTTAATACACCCACGGAATTCTTAAAAGGCTATTAGTTAAATACACACACACAAAATTCAGACAACATCAGGAGAGGCTCTTGAGAGGAAGGTAATTCATAACGAGGTAGGGAAAGTTAAAGCTCATAAAATAAGTCTAATTGCAAATGCAGAAGGTAATTATCTCAGTAAATTAGCTCACTGCCTTACAGTGGAATAATTTAAGAAGAGCATTAAGAAGTGTTCAGAATGGGAATTCGGCTGCAAAGGCTCTGTAGATACAGCAACCATTTCCGCTTTCTCATCTTTATTTATAGAATGAAGAAAATGCATAATCATCATTATATCTCTATTTTGGGAGGAACCATTTAGGGCTCTTTTAAAGGTTTTGTGTCTGGAAAGAAAGAAAGAAAGAAAGAAAGAAAGAAAGAAAGAAAGAAAGAAAAGAAAGAATGCTTGTAAATACAGCACAAAACAAAGAAAGAAAGAAAGAAAGAAAGAAAGAAAGAAAGAAAGAAAGAAAGAAAGAAAAAAAGAAAGAAAGTCAATTCTACGTTATAAGACAAAACACTGTCAAGGCAGAAAATTACAACACTGTAAAAAATATTTTTTAAAGAAAACAAAGATTATAGAAATATGTATTAAAGATAATACAATTACAGTCTTTCTATTTATAAATGTCATATTTAATTAAATGTGTTACTTGCTGTTTCTTTGTAATTAATTGTGACATTTATAGCAATTTCTGAGTAAAAATGGTTTCAAAACCAATTTTTTTCAGTGCAATATTATTTTATTTTTCTTGGAAAAAGAATATTCTGATATTAATCAGAATTTGATCATACTCTAATTATGTTAATTATGCAAACTACATGTAACATGCAAAAAGTTATTCTGATTAATGTCATAATATCAATGTGCATGTAAACATAATCACTCCTAAAATAATCCCAGCAGGCTTTGCATCACCAGACACATTCCATGATATGTTTGAATATGCCAACTGCAATAAGAAAGCAGTAAACACAAAACAGTGAAAACCAATTTGAATGGAGTCAACAGATAAGTTTAAAGAGGATTTATGCATCATTTGGTTTGTATAATTAGTAAAACAGTTTGATTAAACACAAAGCATACTTTACATTCATGGGGTAAACTGTTTCACCAGAAACATATGAGTGAGAGGCAGCAGTGAGGGGGAAATAATGTCAGTGTGAGATGAAGTGATGAGGGAATGACAGAGAACAACAGAATGATTAGATAGTTGAGAGAGTGTCTTGCGGAGTTGATTGCTGGAAGATGGAGTGATGAGATGAAAGAAAAATAGTAATGCTCTGTTCCAAAACCAAGTAAGTTGTTTACGGTGCCATTGTAACACATCAGGAAGCAAAGGTTTTTCCAAAAGGTAGGCATCTTATTATTTATACTGCCCCAGACACTTTGTTTTGTCAAATTATTAGACAGCATCATAGTGTTTTCAATACTAGAAAACACTGCATTTAGCTCAGTGAAAAAATGGCGAAGGAGGCAAAATGTTCATTGTAAAAAAACTTATTTCATTCAATACTGAATAATATACATGCTTTTCAAAGTATTTGTGTGTGCATTTATGCTTATAACGTCACCATTTCATCTGCGATATCCACATGCTAATGCAACAATCGTTGTTGCATTACGCCCCTATTGGCAGTCGCATGGAACATTTTCGAAATTGCCTATAAAAGCATCTGTTACCCTTCACTTATTCACTGGGGCTAAATGAATGGATAATGTAGGAATTTATCTACACAAAACTAGAGGAAGCTATTATGGAATATGGACTGGTATTTGGACAGAAGCGATGGTTTAAAGTCAAAATGCCTAATAATTGATTTGTTTTCACAGCTTTTCACTTTCACTACACATTAATTGGACAGGAGTCATGTGGATTACTTGTGGAGTATTGTGAGGTTTTTATCAGCTATTTGGACTCTCATTCTGATGGCACCCATTAACTGCTGAGGATCCATTGGTGAGCAAGTGATGTAATTTTTCCAAATCTGTTCTGATGAAGAAACAAACTCATCTACTGTACATCTTAGATGGCCTGAGGGAAGAGTAAATGTTCACTTTTGGGTGAACTATTTCTTTAAATACATCACATTCAGTCAGGGGGCCACATACAGTCTAGCCACAAAAGTTCAAACATTTCAATGCAACCAAAGCTTTAATTGGATTTTCAATTAAAATTCAGCAAACACATATGGCCCCATACTACTCTCCTTCGGAAATGAATGACCTCCAGTTCCTTTACTGGCTGTATTGATCTGTTAGCTTTGCAACATGCTAAAATAGGCTAGAATAGCCTCAATCAACCTAAAGTACGTGGAAAAGCTTGGATTTTGATTTAATGGGTCTTTAAGAGTCTCTCTCTGTTTCTGTTATCTTCTGAGGTGCAATCTCTGTGTGTGAGCACATTACATATACACCATTTGTCCTGCTGTGTAGAATGTTCTAGAAAATGGAGTGATGAGCTGAAAGAGAAGAGCAGACTGATGAGGAAGGTAAGTAAGAGCGTGCCCATTGCAGGCTGTGTGAATCCTACTGTGTAGAATGTGCTAGAAGCTCAGCCTGCGCACTGCAAGCGCTGTCTCAGTCAGCCTGCTCTATCAGAAACCAGCTGGAGAAAATCAATACAACAGGGGATTGCTCACTCACTCACACACACACAAACACTGAACTGTGACAGGCCCTCACCTCACACACTAATGACAGCAGAGAAAATGGCTGCTGCTTCATGACATGTCTGAGGCCCATTTAGTGCTGTCAGGAACAGAAATGATTTCTAAAAGCCTTTTAACACAGCAAAATGCACTCATTATACAGCAAATTCTCATATCAGAAACGGTAATGAATTGCTTTATGATTTGTTAGTCAATGCGGTGCAATGAATGTTTAACTGCCCTGTTGAAAAAAACAGCATATGCTGGTTAGATATGTTTTGAAGCATGACTGCTGGTTTGAGCTGGTTTAAGCTTGTCATGTGCTGGTCCTGTGCAGTAGCTAGTTGCTTAGGACCAGCTTAAACCATCTCAAACCAGCAGCCATGCTTCAAAACATATGCTGTTTTTTTTTTTTCAACAGGGTATGCATAGAACTATTGCTCCCACAAGGAAAGAAAAACAGGGTACAACCCTGATAGGCTGCAAAAGGACAGTGGGAGGTCAATCGTATATTAAAGAGTCTCCTGTTCTACTTTACCTACTTAGTGCAGATCTTCACCGATCCCATTGCAAAGTGGGGCCCAGCTGTGCCAACGCTATCTCACGACCAATTCGTACGTATTTTACGAGGTGGCTAATTCGTACGAATTTGTACGACCTCACTCGTACGATTTCGTACGATTTGGCTAGACCCCACTGACGGGTAGGTTTAGGGGTGGGGTTTGGTGTAGGTCATTCGTACAAATTCATACGAATGTGCAACTCGTAAAATATGTACGATTTGGCAAAAATCGTATGAATTTGTACGAGTGTGGTCGTACGAATTCGTACGAATTAGCCACCTCGTAAAATATGTACGAATTGCCGTGAGATCGGGCTGGCTGTGCTGTACCCATTCAGTCGATACATTTGCTACAACATTATAGTCAGATAAACCAAGCTGGAAAGGTCAACGTCTTGCCTCGCTGTAGCCTGATGCCTACTAAAATCAAACCTATGACTTAGAAAGGAGTCATATTGTACAGCTCGATGGAGAGAGACTAGATCTGATAACATCCAAAAAACGTCATGGATGTATATAGCCGAGTGATCAAATAATGCACAAATGTTAAAAGGTCCAATGTTGTTTTAGATCCATTGCATGGACTGCAAGAATTTAAGCATTATTAAAAATAATAATGGGATGGGTAATTATCCCTTAACCTTAACTAAGTGTGCTCTTTTATGGAATTTTAATGATATTGATGAACAAAATAGATACAGTATTATGCAGGGAAGAAGAGGGAATGGAATTGAGATATTTCAAGGTTTGGCAGGTTAGCTCTAGTGGTTCAACCTTGCTGATGGCTATTCAAAAGTAGTTGTGCAATTTGACTATATAAAATTATTTGCATATAACATTTAAATTTTAGATTTTCATTAAGCTTAAGGCTACATGATCAATCAAAATAAAACCGAAATCACAATAGGGATACGTGTGATTATTAAACTGCAAATATTGTGATTGAATTAAATAAATACAAGTATATGCATGTGTTTGAGAATAAAGTGCAGCACTATGTTATTTTGCACGTGAGCAGCTTGTGATCCAGTGTTTTTAGTGTCTCACAGCTTGATGGGTCAATATAGTCATATTAATAAATAGAAAATTGCTTTGGCCAAATTGTGCAGGAAAAAACACAAACTGTGCAGGATTTTTTTCTCCCCCAAATCATGCTGTTATATTATAGTAGATGTTTTAGAAGTGCCTAATTTGTGGAGGATTCTTAACATCATAAAATAGAGATGTATTTTTCACATCCGCTAGAGATGATTTAATGTGACCAGGTGATGAGGAAAAAAAAAATTCAGAAACTTTAGTTTGCATTTGTGCCAATCAGAAACATGGCAACATTTCCTCCTAAGTGGTCACAACTCCTCTCAAGAATGAAACTGTGAATTGGGAACTACTGTAACACTGAAGCACTAGGCTCTTAGAATGAGGGGCCGGGTGGCGAGTCTAAAGTGGTTGAGGATTTGACGATGTCTGCCAAATTGCACTCTTCAATCTTTCAAAGACTTCACCTGCTTCTTTGTGTCTTCAAAGCATGCCTAGAATGCAACCAGAGCATCTTAAAACAACCTGGCAGGAATGGCAGGAGCACTTCAAGAGCCTTACAGTCTCTATTCCTTTTCTCCTGGCCCTCCCAGGGTAACATTAGCAGTGCTAAATACCACTTAATTTTATAATTTTTATCATTATTATTGTACAGTGTAAGTAAGTCATGGTCATTCTCTTCAATGCAAAAACGACACTTGTCTATGAAGCAATAAACTGAATATTATTTAAAAGAGATTTCTGTGACCACATTTTAGTGATCTTGGCAATAGCTATTCGTCAAATGATGGAGAAGCGCATTATTACAAGATCTGTGTAGTCAAATGCACTTTTGGCAATTTTAAGAGGCAATACAGGTGCCTGGATTGCAGTAATGTTATACAGTTCCAGAAAAGTGCACCAAATCATGCAGAATCCTTCATATCCTAGCATTAGATCGACCCTCAAAATGACAAATCACACTATGCAAATTGTGTTCAACACAAATTGTTTGCTATATATCAGTCATTACATGTTTTGCATAGTTACTTTAGTGAATCAAGTGGTTAAACAACAAATAAACAACACTCTCAGTATCTGATTCATTCTCAGTGTATTCCTATACTTAATTAACAGAAAGTCGTTGACTTTTTACATCAGCTGTTACAAATGCAAACCATAGTTAGGTAACCAAGACTGTAGGTGCCAGATGTTAACCATTAAGAACAAGAAGGCGTAGCTTATTAGTGGGAGTAATTGATTAAAAGAAGGTTGTGCTGGCGCTGGCAGGGATCACAAACAGGTGTGTTTGTATGTGAATGTGACAAAGAAGGAAAGATGACTGTTGTTCTGCATGTGTGGGCAACTCCTCCCATCAGTGCAGAAGTGGATTGCGCCTGTTGTACAACACAGCTGGATGCTGATCCCACAGCACACCCCAGTGGCAGGTGGAGGAACTTCACAAGGGTAAAATTAAATCATGTAGACATAAATATTCACATTTTCAGCCACACACCTCAAAATTCAAAACTCACTTTTACACTCTATTCAATGTACACTGAAAAAAATGGTGTAGGATTTACTTTTAAACAGTTTTAACTTTTTTTTTAGTACATTTCCCAAATAATTACACATTAAACATGAAATTTTGAAGTAGGAAAATATTTTCTTGTAAATCATACTCCAATAGACTTCGAAAAATCGTTTAGTTAAAGGGATAGTTTGATAGTTGACGTATAATCATTTATACGTCAATCAGAATGACATGGAAGTGAGGAATGACATAAACAATGACAGGCACGTGAATGTTAGGTCGTTTTTGGGGTGTAAGAATTAAAGAGAGTTGGCAGAGACAAGCGGAGAGGGTTTGGGAGAGAAGGTAGGATCAGGTGAAGGAGGCAGAGAGATGAAAGATACTGAGGAAGAGAGATTGGAACAGAGAGAGAGAAAAAAATAAGTTAATGAGTAGAGATGGGGAAAAGAACGAATAGGAGACGAGGCAGAATGAGGGAGGAGAGACGAGGAGATGGGAGCATGATCTCGCAGCCGGCTGATTTGCCGCCCCCGTGTTTTCACGGCGATGGGACAGGCGGAGGCAGTGTGCTGTGAAATGTAATCAGTCCATCTCCCTCAGTGCTGTGTCTAATAAATCACACACACACTCACACTGTCTAATACATATACGCACATGTTCAGTCTCTGAAATATGTGTGCGGACATGCAATTCATGACTCTGCAAGTCCACCAGCAACAAAACAAGAGAAAACAAGGGGTAAACATGACCTGCGTTTAAAAATTCACTATGGTTACCACAGAAAACCACAAACACAGTGAGTCAGCATGGAACGTCAGTATTGCGTCATTATAACACCTCAGGGGCAGGCACGTGCACACATACACATCAAAGGGGGCTTGAGCACCTGCCCTTTTTCTTCCTGGAGAGAAAGTTCCCTTTTTTATGGTTTTTTTTTTTTTTTTAATTAATATATGTATATTTGTGTGAGTGTATGTGTTTCTGTTTGCGCACAGCTTTCCCTGTCAAACAAATAAAAAATCTAAATATCGGGTCAGGTCGGAAAATGTTGAGACTTTCTCCCCTCCTTGTCTCCACGCAGCACAGCAGTGTAGCACACATTGATCGGCACATGCTCATCACTGACAGGCAGAGAGCCACAGAAGTGAAGCCATAGAAGAACCATGTTGTTTTCTTTATTATGAAGATCTTTTTTTTTTCTTTTTTTTTGTGTGAGAAATTTTTTTTTTTTTTTACAAGGGGGGTTTTGCAAGATATCGGGGGCAATGTGTATGGGGTGTTGTTGTGGGCCCCCATGCCAACTATATAGAATATATTCCAGACTTTTCAAGGGCCCTCTCTTCCTTTGGGGCCCTGGTAATCAGTACTGGTTTTACCCCCAGTCCGACACCCCTGTTTTCCACTACAAGGAACCTTTTGTGCAATGGAAAGGTTCTACACTCTTAAAAATAAAGGGTTCAAAAGGGTGTTTTTGCACTGATGCCATATAAGAACTAGTTTGGTTCCTCAAAGAATCTTTCAGTGAACAGTTCTTAAAAGAACCCTTTTTTTTCTTTTTTTTTTTTTTTTTTCTTTTTTTTTATTTTTTCTTAGTGTGAAGTTTTTGTTTTTTAAGAATGTATGTGCATCTTACTCTACAATTAAAATGTTTACAAACAGTAACATGGTACTACACTATTACCATATGTTTATTCCATGGTGCATGTCCAGTATAGTACTTTTTTGGTAAGCTAAAACAGAAAAGAACAGAAAAAGGTTAGGTACAGAGTAAAAGATCAGAGCACAAGGATTGAACCATTATTGTTTGGCTCTCTGTCAAATGAAATGGCTTTTGTGGCAGCTCTATGACCATCACTGTCATGAGACAAGAGCCATTTAAATGGCAGACATACAACCCAGACTCTGAGCATCATATCAAACACAGTATCTTAAACAAAGCAGCTCTGATTGGCTGCCTCAAGAGATTTTTTTTTTTTTTTTACCATCAGATCTTGGTTGCTTTATGGATACAGAGTCTAATTAAAAGCTGTTACTTATTTATGCAGTGCACTCCTCTTCCTACACTTGTCATTCATGAATATATGACGAGGAATTTTAATCAGTTTTGCACTCAAAAAAGTATTGATGACTCCTGAATGCATTTATGAAGTTTTTGTTTAGCAAAACTTTATATTTAGCACCTTTTGTTATTAATATAAGAGTGGAAGATGAAACATTAACTGTTATGGCACAGACACTGTTAAACACATTTACAGTATAATAATTTTAGCCTGGAGCAAGATTCCTATTAATCAGTTAGATTTTAGGATTACAGTTACTCCCACCGATCCTATCAAACAATCATTTTTGGCTTAGTTAATGGTTAGGGTTCAGGTTAAGAACTGGGACTATGCTGGTTTGATAAGAATGTTGTTCTAGGATCAACAAAAGATGTTCTACTTGGCAAAATGACAACGACATCTGTGTTGTCTGTGTGCCCAACACCTGCTATGATGCTCAAGTCTGGATGATTCTGTGGGGAATTTTGAACTACTGCAAAATTAATAAAATGATTCTGTGGGGAATTTTGAACTACTGCAAAATTAATAAAATGACATGACTATCTGGTTTAAGGGTGTTGGGATGGTGCTTTAAAGATTGTGTTTGTGTTTGGAGGGCCATATATCATGCATACTTCCACGTATACATATGAAACTCGGTACACATGTAGATCTCATCAAACCAAACAACTTTCGCACTGCATGTCATAAGCTCCGCCCAACAGGAAGTTGGCTATTTAGGGTTTTGTGAAAAACACATGCTCTGGAATTTGATATACTCCTCTGAGGAACTCTACCCGTTTGCCACAAAACTCGGTGAACATGATCTCAAGACATTGTTGATGCTAAATTGCGAAGATATTTTTGATATCTCGAACGGTTTGTCCGTGGCGAGGCGTTGAAATTATGGCGAGAAATGAGAAACAGGAAATGTCTAATAACATCAACATACACTACCTGAGTTTGATCAAACTTCATCGGTTTGTTCGATGTATGATGCCGATCGCATATATGTGACTATTAGGAGTCAAAGTTATGGCGCCACCAACTGGCAGCAGGAAGTGTGTCATTTTCAAAATGCTTTGAATTCAGCATCTTATTTTTACTCGATTTGCTTCAAACTTCATCAGAATAATGACAAAACACTGCCGATGTAAATCTCTTGTGGGGATATTGATATCTAATATCGTGTTGCCATGGCAACGTGTCAATCTTGAATATTCTGTTCTGGTGATTTTGAGGCAGATAACATGCTAAGAATTACATAAAACTCAGAACACATATCAGTATTTAATGATAGCTAGACAATGGCAAAAGCTCATGAAAGGGCGTGGAGGAGCCACTCTATAGCGCCACCTTTTGTCAAAAGTGAGGGGGTTAGTTTTAGCTACAGACACCAAACTCAGTACATAAATTGTTCTTATCAAGACGGACAACTTTCTAATTCACAGTCATCAGCTACGATGAACAGGAAGTCAGTTATATTGATTTGAATATGGATTTTTGGAAAAATTTAGCTGTGAATTAATGCATACTGCTCAGAGCAGAATTACAGTATACACACCAAACTTTGTCTACATGATGCCAATACATTGAGGAACTTAAATTGTGAATGGATTTTGGATAGCTTGAACGGTTTTGCCGTAGTGATTTATTGAAATAACAGTAAAAAAGTAAACATAAATTGTCTTATATTTCTTAAAGTGCAGCTTCCAAACACTTCAAAATTTTTATATATAGAGGATAAGTCATTCTGAGCAAATATGCATAGTTTCACGACTTTTCAATGCTCTATGGATAACAGAAAATTAAAAAACTGTCAGTCATCTGATCTCACTCTGAGGCCAGTCTCTCTGTGTGAGAAAAAGGAGGGGGCTGAGTCACTCTGATGACTCTGCCATTGCCCTGTGAAGAATGTGTGTGCGCTGAGTGTATGTGTTAATCGTTTTTGATGTTACAAAGGTTATTTAGTCAGAAGCAGTGAGCACTTGTATTTTTCTTTGACAGCATTAGATTTATTATTATGCTTTCACTTTAAGAACCAATCACGGGTTTAATATACACATGCCTTTTATTTCTGAACTGTTAACGTTAAGACATATGCCTAACCGACTGTGTTTACTAGGATATTCCCCAAAACGCGCATTTAGATGTAATTATGTATTTATTGATCCATGCACAAAAAAAGCGGAAGATAGCTCAGTTTAGTAATTCGCGCGTGCGGCTGTCTGTGTGTGCATGCACGCGCTTCAGATGTGTGCCGTGAAACACACAGCGCTCGACTTTTCCGCGAACAATCCCGAGCGTTTTATATGTTCACCTTGTGCCTTATACCGAGTCCTAATCGGTGAGTTTGAACGAGAATGCAGCCGTTGACGGACATTATGTGAAAATGTAGACAGTGCCAAATAAGCTGCCTATTTATATAACAGATATCTATATTGTACGTGTGCTATCGATGAATCGATCCATATCGATGAATCAATACATCCCTAATATATCAAACGTAAATAACTGCATAGACATCACTGTTTAAAACTAAATATAGATTAATCGTTTTTGATGTTACAAAGGTTATTTAGGTGGGTTTTTTTTTAGGTGCTATCGATGCATCGATTCATATCGATGAATCAATACACCCTTAATATAGGCTATGTGTGTGTGTGTGTGTTTAAAAAAAATAAAAAATAAAAAAAAAAACATATATATATATATATATATATATATATATATATATATATATATATATATATATATATATTTCAATACTGTCATAGGTCAGTATTTAAATGAGTTGAAATTATTGATATTATTATTATTACTATATAGGTTATTATAAACCTATGAAATTATATATATATATATTATATATATATATATATATATATATATATATATATATATATATATATATATATATATATATATATAAAATTGCATAGGTTTATAATAATAATAATAATTTCAAACTCATTTAAATACTGACCTATGACATCCTGTGACATGAAATTTATCTGAATTTACACAACTCATGATGTAACAGTAAAACAGATAAGCTCACAGATGAAGACCAAGCTGTAATGCCGGCAAAAATATTTTACAAATGCTTATAGATCAATAAAATCATTAAAAATTCTTTGCACGGCGTGCATCATTATTAGGCACTTGATATTCAGATGATATTTTCCAAGCACATATATATATGCCCTTTTGGAAAAATGGCTCTTAACCAAAAATAAAAATTTTGCTTTTTGGTCAAAAAAGGTTCCTGACCCCTGTTCCAGAATCTGGCAGTAAGTTTGGGGAGCGCATTTTTATTCCATCTTCTATTCTGAAAAGTCTTAATTCTTAATTCTTTTGCAGTTAACTTGTGTCTTTTCTCCACCTTTTTTTTTTTTTTTTTCAAACTCCACTGTCCCAGTCAGCATTTTTTTGTCCAATGATCATGTCGAAATTTTGCAATTTCTATATTTTGCGATAGTTTTGAATAATTCTCATGGGGATTTAATAATTTTTGACTTTTCAGTCCGAGTTAAAACTCTTTTTTGGCTCATTTCATCTGTAAAAAAAGCCTAATAATTCTGCACACCTGAATATAAGGAGTTTTTTTTCTCTTCCAACATTCATGGACAATTATATATCACTCATAAATGATTAAATACAAAATTAATGGTAGTTATTAAGATTGATGTCGTTGGGAATTGGTAAAATGTGCTTGGAAAAAAAAAAATCAGAATATCAACATGCCTAATAATTGTGCACACAGTGTAAATCAATAAAGGTTTTAGTAATACTTTATAATAAGGTCTAATTTGTAAACATTAGTAAATGAACATGAAAAATATATTTTCACAGAATTTATTAATGTTTGTTGATTTTAGTTCACAGTGCATTAACTAATGTTAACAGATATTTTTTTTTTTAAGTTTTGACTATTAACTGACATTGACATGCTATATAATTATTGTTCATGTTAGTTAATCTTAATAACTGAAACCTTATAAAAAAGTGTTACTAAAGTATTATGTATTGTTCTCTGTGTGTGTCTTTCATAGTCTTGATGGTTTGGATTAACCCTTTAATTGCAGAATCCTTAAAACCAGACTGCCATAGAGTTACTGTAAATGCATGTGCCCGCTGGGCACAGTTTTCCTGATGCCACCGGGGCGGCGTTTGCACTGATGGCTTGAGACCGCCATCGCTGCTTGCAGCTATATTTAGGGCCCGAGCTGGTGCAGCTGCTTTGTTACTATATTTATTATTATTATTCTTCTTCTTCTTCTTCTTCTTCTTCTTCTTCTCCAAAATGAATCGCATTTTTGAGTGCCTAAACATGCTCGAAAAGTCCTGAAACTTTGCACACGCGTCAGACCTGGTGAAAATTTACATCTGATATAGGTTTCAGAAGAGGGTGTGGCGAAATGGCTCGACAGCGCCACCTATCGTAAAAAAAAATCAACAGCCCTCGAGCTGTGTTTCACGTACATGCACGAAAATTGGCACACATATGTAAAGCATCAGTACCTACAAAAAAGACTCTTGGCAACATCCGAAACCCAACAGGAAGTCGGTTATTTTTAATTTTATGAGCAAATTTTGCATCATTTTTGTCATTTGCATGCCTTGTACTTTTAACGAACTCCTCCTAGAGATTTATTCAGATCAACACCAAATTTGGTATGCCTAATCTAAAGGCCTTTGCGATGTTAAATTGCGAAGATCTTGAGTTTTCGTTGAAGGGCGTGTCCGTGGCGGCCTGACGAATTTCGATGATTCGCCATGAAAAATGAAGTTGCTATAACTCAGACATACAATGTCCAATATGCCCCAAACTTCACATGTTTGATAAGACTCCTGACCTGAACAGATTGACATGCCCATATTCAGTTATAGTCATAGCGCCACCTACTGGCAACAGGAAGTGACATATTTTACGCTGTAACAAACTACCCCGAGAAATTTTATGACATCAATTTTTTTTTTTCAGTCACTCTATTCTAAAGGCCTGTGCGATGTTAAATTGTGAAGATCTTGAGTTTTTCGTTAAAGGGCGTGTCCATGGCGCCGTCACAAAGTTCGATGTCTCGCCATGGGAATAAAAGTTATTGTAACTCAGGCATAAAATGTCCGATCTTGCCCAAACTTCACATGTTTGATAAGAGTCCTGGCCTGAACACATCTGAAGGCCAATATTCCATTGTGTGTGGCAAAATGCCTCGATAGCGCCACCTATACATTTTCAACGGAGTGCGCCTCGAGCTACGTTTCACGTACATGTACAAAAATCGGTACACACATGTAACACACCAATACCTACAAAAAAGTCTCTTGGTACGAAATTCGAATCCCAACAGGAAGTCAGTTATTTTGAATTTTCTCTGCAAAATTTGTGTCGTTTTTTGCCATTTTCAGGGGTTGTACTTTAACGAACTCCTCCTAGAGATTTATTCAGATCAACACCAAAGTTTGTCAGTGTAATCTAAAGGCCTTTGCGATGTTAAATTGCGAAGATCTTGAGGTTTCGTTTAAGGGCGTGTCTTGTGGCGGCCTTACAAATTTCGATGTTTCGCCATGAGAAAGGAAGTTGCTATAACTCAGACATACAATGTCCAATCTGCCCCAAACTTCACATGTTTGAGAAGACTCCTGACCTGAATATATCTACATGGCAATATTCAGATATCGCTATAGCGCCTCCTGCTGGCAATAGGAAGTGACATGTTTTACGCCGTAATAAACTACTCCTAGAAATTTTATGACATTTTTATATTTTTTTTTTGGTCAGTCTAATATAAAGGCCTTTGCGATGTTAAATTGTGAACATCTTGAGGTTTCATTAAAGGGTGTGGCCATGGCGCCGTGACAAAGTTCGATGTCTCGCCATGGGAATAGAAGTTGTTGTAACTCAGGCATAAGATGTCCGATCTTCCCCAAACTTCACATGTTCGAAAAGAGTCTTGGCCTGAACACATCTGAAGGTCAATATTCCACTATAATCATAGCGCCACCTGCTGGCAACAGGAAATGGCTTGTTTTACACTAACTTAAACATGCAATGTCCAATCTGCACCAAATTTCAAATATTTGGAAAGAGTCATGGCCTGAAGATATCTAAAGGCCAATGTTCAGTTATAATCATAGCGCCACCTGTTGGCAATAGGACACGTCATGCTTTATACTAACTCAAACATTCCATGTTCAATCTGCACTAAATTTCATATGCTTGATAAAAGTGCTGGACTGAAGAAATCTACATGCCAAAATCCAGTTATAGTCATAGCGCCACCAGCTGGCAGCAGGAAGATTGGCACATATAAATGACTTTGACATATTCCTCTTATATTTACCACATTAAACGCATATTTCTTTCCGTTCGCTGTTTTACAAAAGCCACCCGGTGTTGGTGAGCCCGGGTGCGAGGGCCCGTTCATCGCTGCTTGCAGCTTTAATTAGGTATAGAGCACCGATGGTGTTATTGGTTTGTTTATTATTATTAGTATTCTTCTTCTTCTTCTTCTTCTTCTCCAAAATGAATCGCATTTTTGAGGGCCTAAACATGCTCGAAAAGTCCTGAAACTTTGCACACGCGTCAGAACTTGGTGAAAATTTACGTCTGATATAGGTTTCAGAAGAGGGTGTGGCAAAATGGCTCGACAGCGCCACCTATCGTAATGTTCATCAACAGCCCTCGAGCTGTGTTTCACGTACATGCACGAAAATTGGCACACATATGTAAATCATCAGTACCTACAAAAAAGACTCTTGGAGCAATATCCGAAACCCTAAAGGAAGTCGGTTATTTTTAATTTTATGAGCAAATTTTGCATCATTTTTGTCATTTGCATGCCTTGTACTTTAACGAACTCCTCCTAGAGATTTATTCAGATCAACACCAAATTTGGTATGCCTAATCTAAAGGCCTTTGCGATGTTAAATTGCGAAGATCTTGAGTTTTCGTTGAAGGGCGTGTCCGTGGCGGCCTGACGAATTTCGATGATTCGCCATGAAAAATGAAGTTGCTATAACTCAGACATACAATGTCCAATCTGCCCCAAACTTCACATGTTTGATAAGACTCCTGACCTGAACAGATTGATATGCCCATATTCAGTTATAGTCATAGCGCCACCTACTGGCAACAGGAAGTGACGTATTTTACGCTGTAACAAACTACTCCGATAAATTTTATGACATCATTTTTTTTTTCAGTCACTCTAATCTAAAGGCCTGTGCGATGTTAAATTGTGAAGCTCTTGAGTTTTCGTTAAAGGGCGTGTCCATGGCACCGTGACAAAGTTCGATGTCTCGCCATGGGAATAAATGTTATTGTAACTCAGGCATAAAATTTCCGATCTTCCCCAAACTTCACATGTTTGATAAGATTCCTGGCCTCAACACATCTGAAGGCCAATATTCCATCGGGTGTGGCAAAATGGCTCGATAGCGCCACCTATACACTTTCAACGGAGTGCGCCTCGAGCTATGTTTCACGTACATGTACAAAAAATTGTACACACATGTAACATTCCAATAACTACATAGGGTTTTGTTGGTTGGAAATCCGAATCCCAACAGGAAGTCAGGTATTTTGAATTTTCCCTGCAAAATTGGTGTCGTTTTTGTCATTTTCAGGGGTTGTACTTTAACGAACTCCTCCTAGAGATTTATTCAGATCAACACCAAAATTGGTCAGTGTAATCTAAAGCCCTTTGCGATAATAAATTGCGAAGGACTTGAGGTTTCGTTAAAGGGCGGGTCCATGGCGGCCTGACAAATTTCGATGTTTCGCCATGAAAAAGGAAAATGCTCTAACTCAGACATACAATGTCCAATCTGCCCCAAACTTCACATGTTAGATATGACTTCTGACCTGAAAAGATCTACGTGCCCATATTCAGTTATAGTCATAGCGCCACCTGCTGGCAACAGGAAGTGTCATGTTTTTACGCTGTAACGAACTACTCCTAGAAATTTTATGACATCAATATTTTTTTTCTGGTCAGTCTAGTCTAAAGGCCTTTGCAATAGTGAATTGTGGAGATCTTGAGTTTTTGTTTAAAGGGTGTGTCCATGGCGCTGTGACACAATTTTATGTCTCGCCAAAGGAAGAGAAAGGAGTTCGATGTCTCGCCATGGGACTAAAACTTACCAAACTTCACATGTTCGATAAGAGTCCTGGCCTGAACAAATCTGAAGGCCAATATTCCATTATAATGATAGCGCCACCTGCTGGCAACAGGAAAATTGTCACATATAAATGACTTTGACATATTCCACTTATATTTACGACTTTAAATGCATATTTCTTACCGTTCACCTTTTTACTAAAGCCACACAATGGCGGTGAGCCCGGGTGCGAGGGCCCGTTCATTGCTGCTTGCAGCTTTAATTATTATTATTATTATTATTATTATTATTTTTATTCTTCTTCTTCTTCTCCAAAATGAATCACATTTTTGAGGGCCTAAACATGCTCGAAAAGTCCTGAAACTTTGCACACGCGTCAGACCTGGTGAAAATTTACGATCTGATATAGGTTTCAGAAGAGGGTGTGGCAAAATGGCTCTACAGCGCCACCTATCGTAAAAAAATCAACAGCCCTCCAGCTGTGTTTCACGTACATGCACGAAAATTGGCACACATATGTAAGGCATCAGTACCTACAAAAAAGACTCTTGGAGCAATATCCGAAACCCAAGAGGAAGTCGGTTATTTTTAATTTTATGAGCAAATTTTGCATCAATTTTTTGCCATTTGCATGCCTTGTATTTTAAACGAACTCCTCCTAGAGATTTATTCAGATCAACACCAAACTTGGTATGCCTAATCTAAAGGCCTTTGCGATGTTAAATTGCGAAGATCTTGAGTTTTTCGTTGAAGGGCGTGTCCGTGGCGGCCTGACGAATTTCGATGATTCGCCATGAAAAATGAAGTTGCTTTAACTCAGACATACAATGTCCAATCTGCCACAAACTTCACATGTTTGATAAGACTCCTGACCTGAACAGATTGATATGCCCATATTCAGTTATAGTCATAGTGCCACCTACTGGAAACAGGAAGTGACATATTTTACACTGTAACAAACTACCCCGAGAAATTTTATGACATAAATTTTTTTTTTTCAGTCACTCTATTCTAAAGGCCTGTGCGATGTTAAATTGTGAAGATCTTGAGTTTTCGTTAAAGGGCGTGTCCATGGCGCCGTCACAAAGTTCGATGTCTCGCCATGGGAATAAAAGTTATTGTAACTCAGGCATAAAACGTCCGATCTTGCCCAAACTTCACATGTTTGATAAGAGTCCTGGCCTGAACACATCTGAAGGCCAATATTCCATTGGGTGTGGCAAAATGCCTCGATAGCGCCAAATATACATTTTCAACGGAGTGCGCCCTGAGCTACGTTTCACGTACATGTACAAAAATCGGTACACACATGTAACACACCAATACCTACAAAAAAGTCTCTTGGTACGAAATTCGAATCCCAACAGGAAGTCAGTTATTTTGAATTTTCTCTGCAAAACTTGTGTCGTTTTTGTCATTTTCAGGGGTTGTACTTTAACGAACTCCTCCTAGAGATTTATTCAGATCAACACCAAACTTTGTCAGTGTAATATAAAGGCCTTTGCGATGTTAAATTGCGAAGATCTTGAGGTTTCGTTTAAGGGTGTGTCTGTGGTGGCCTTACAAATTTCGATGTTTCGCCATGAGAAAGGAAGTTGCTATAACTCAGACATACAATGTCCAATATGCCCCAAACTTCACATGTTTGAGAAGACTCCTGACCTGAATATATCTACATGCCAATATTCAGATATCGCTATAGCGCCACCTGCTGGCCAACAGGAAGTGACATGTTTTACGCCGTAACAAACTACTCCTAGAAATTTTATGACATTTTATAACTTTTTTTGGTCAGTCTAATCTAAAGGCCTTTGCGATGTTAAATTGTGAACATCTTGAGGTTTCATTAAAGGGTGTGGCCATGGCGCCGTGACAAAGTTCGATGTCTCGCCGTGGGAATAGAAGTTGTTGTAACTCAGGCATAAGATGTCCGATCTTCTCCAAACTTCACATGTTCGAAAAGAGTCTTGGCCTGAACACATCTGAAGGTCATTATTCCACTATAATCATAGCGCCACCTGCTGACAACAGAAAATGGCTTGTTTTACACTAACTTAAACATGCAATGTCCAATCTGCACCAAACTTCAAATATTTGATAAGAGTCTTGGCCTGAAGATATCTAAAGGCCAATCTTCAGTTATAATCATAGCGCCACCTGTTGGCAATAGAACACAACATGCTTTTATACTAACTCAAACATTCCATATTCAATCTGCACTAAATTTCATATGCTTGATAAAAGTGCTGGACTGAAGAAATCTACATGACAAAATCCAGTTATAGTCATAGCGCCACCAGCTGGCAGCAGGAAGATTGGCACATATAAATGACTTTGACATATTCCTCTTATATTTACCACATTAAATGCATATTTCTCACCGTTCGCTGTTTTACAAAAGCCACCCGGTGGTGGTGAGCCCGGGTGCGAGGGCCCGTTCATCGCTGCTTGCAGCTTTAATTGAAAATGTATTGCATCCTTGCTAAGCATTAATTACTTTTATTAATTTATCATATTTTAATTTGTTTTCATTTATTTCATAAATTAATAAACCCTAGACAATTTTTAAATGCTAGTGTATATAAATAATTAAATTTTAACAAAAACAATTAAGTATTACATTTCATCTATGTGTGCCTTTTTTTATTTATTTATTTATTTATTTTATCAACTAAACCAAAATTGAACTTCGTATAGACTATTTTACATTCACTGTACTGTTTTTTGGAAGCCAGGTTTGGACCCTTCTAAAATGATTGTTCTGTTTGTCCTGTCATTATTTCCAAAATACTAAAAAGAAAAAGAATACCAGAACAAACTATTTAGTTTAATCAACTTCAGCTGGAATTGTGCAAAAGTGAACCTAGGTCAGAAACCATACCATAACATTGTATGTACCTGAGTTCATGTCACACATAACACAGTATCAGTACAGATAAGACAGTGGAATAGGAAATGTAGTTTAACACTTTTGAGCTTTAAACCATTGACAACAATAGCAGGAAAATCAAAGGATATTGTAAAGACTCAATGACATCATCACTTGTGCTCAGTTCTTACATAGGATATGTAAATGGACTCATTTCTCTTATCTTAATATTAATGGCACACATATTATCTTACTACAGTCACTAAGCAGAAGGAATTATTTTGCTATTAACACAGTGACCCAGCCCATCGGCTTCCTTTTCTTTGTCTCCCTTTCCCTCCGTCTGTCTTTCTGAGTTTGGGAGTCAGGTAATTTGCAGGGCTCTGTGATGTGTGACAGTGCAAGGTGGAGCATTTCATTCCATCATTTAGCTGGAGAGTGTGCGTGAATGTGTGTTCATAAGGTTTGGCGGGGGGCAAGGTGGAGCGTTCAAGTCCATCATTTACCTGCAGTGTGTGTGAGTGCATTAATCAGCCTGAAAGAGTGGCGACTGACATTCTTTATACACACTAGCAAGCACATCTACACGGTCACAAACACACGGCACAGTTACCACAAACTGGAGTTTATTTGCTTTTCATTTCATGTCCTTGGGTTTTCCTCTATCTTTTGTTTTATTTGTACAATCTCTCTTATTTCCTACAAGCTTACGCTCTTGTTCTTGCTCATTCTCTCATGTTTTTCTCATGCAATTCATGCATCTCTCATGATAAATCCACTTCACATTCTCATCTCTTGAACATTTCTTCACTCATTTCCTATGTCTCTCGAAAATCCTAATTCTTGTTTGCCAGGTACCATTTTTTAACACTTTGCTAAGATGCACAGAGACTAAACTCGCCAGGAAAGTGTACCGATGTGTGGTTACATGAGTGTACACTTGTGCATGTGACTGAACAGATTGATTTAGTGCCACTAACTTAATACATATTTTCTGTGCACCCCTAGTTTTATGGCTGCAGCTTTTTTGCTTTGTGCTGTGTATGTGTGTGTATTTGCGTGTGTGTGTGTGTGTGTCTGAAAAACAGATTAGAAAGGGTATAAGAAGCAAGGAATGAAAAAGTAGCAACATAATGGAAGAAAACAGCTGCTTTAAGAGTAGAAATACAGACTGTCCAGGTATTTGCAATCTCCTATACATGTAAAGTGGCACCAAAATGTATTTGAACACTTAAGTTGCACATAAAAGTGGCATCATGAAAACTGCTTGTGTCAGATTTATATTTGTGCATTTGACAGATGCTTTTATCCAAAGTGACTTACACTGTATTCAAGATATAACTTTTTCCAGTGGTATACGGTTTGAGCGACAGGAAGAAAGTGTTCAAAATATGCCCCTTGTTTTGATACTGTGCAATGCAATGACAGTCATACATTTAGCTTACTTATTATATATATATATATATATTATATATATATATATATATATATATATATATATATATATATATATATATATATATATAAACAGAATATATAAAAAACAGTTCGTTCTGGTTCTCAAATCTGGTTGAGAACTGTGATATATTGTACTGGTATCGCTACAGGAATGTGCTTTCACCATTTGTTTTACTCCGCATCCTGTATTTCTCAAGAAAAAAAATAAAAAATAAATAAATAAATAATATAATATATATATATATATATATATTATATATATATATATATATATATATATATATATATTATATATATATTATATATATATTATATATATATAATTTATTTATTTATTTATTTATTTATTTTTTGCTTGAGAATTTTTTTTTTGCTTGACAGTTACATCACATGATATTTTGGTTATTATTTTTAAACCTTTCATGAAAAAGGTATAAAAAAAGTTAAAAAATAAATAAATAAAACATATGACCAATATCAACACATAAAGCAAATATCTAAGAATTTAGACACAGGTTAAAAAATTTATTTAGAAGATATTTGTTTTCATTGTAGACACTCTTACACATCATTGACCCTAATATAGAGAATGCCATTAAACTTTGGCTGTTTTCTAAAGACATTGAAGCTGATGAGTGGAAGTATTTAATGCTAACAGCAGAAGTAAACAGTAAGAGCAGAAGGTGTTATTGAATAGGTAATCTTCATTCTGTGTGTAGCCGCAGGGGTTAATCCTGACTTTGACCTCCTGGATTAATCTCTCAGGGATGGTTAACCTGGTGACCCCTGTAATCACCATGGAGACGGCATGACCGTCAGAGTGCATCGGCAAGTAACCCTTCTCTGTTTCCACAGGTGTGCATGTGGGCGTGCAGAAGTGCATGATGGCTAAACAGCTAGAAGTGTAGAAGAATGCATTGAACGAACATGCAGTTTTCATGAATGTTTAAGTCCAGATGTGGCCAAACAAATCAAACAGACAGTGGGCTAGAGCAAAGATAATTATGTTGTAACAATAAATAAATAAATAAATAAAAGATTGCAAATAGAAAAACTTCTCTAAAATGTTTTAATTAGAAAAATTAAGTAGGCTAATTGATTTCAAAACCCTTTTTTTTAAGTAAAAGATTTTCTTAGTGCAGTACATATGCACAAATTTACTCTCTGTTCTGCTGTCATTGTTTGCACCATTAAAACCATTGCTTGCAAATTGAAAAGTGGAAAAACATTGCATCAGGTCTTTTATACTTGCGCCAATATACCGTCCAATGGAATACAGCTCCACTTAAATTCAAAACGTTTAAACTTGCAAGAAAACAGTGTCGGCAGAATGGAGAGCAGATTTGTGGCTATGTGATGAACTAAGAAAATCAAAGATTTACTCGAACTGCACAGAGTTTTGAAATAAATTAATTTATTTTTGCAATTAAACAGTTTTAAGAAGACTTTTTATTTGAAATCTTTTTTTTTATTTTTTATTAGCTTTCAAATTCTGTCAGGTTTACAGCGAAATACAAAAAACATGTCTTATAATAAGTGTTTTTCACACTTTTTTATTATTTATTATTTATTTAAATAAATGAATACTTTTATTCAGCAAGAACACAATAAACTACAAGAGAAAAAGTCATCATTGTGACACAAAAGAGTCATATTTACATTTATTTATTTATTTCTATTTCAGAGAGGAAATAAAATTGCAAGAATTGCAAGATGTAAGCTCAGAATTGTGATATCATAAATGCTTGCTTATCACTTCAAACAACATCTGGCCTATAAACACACACCTATAAACACACACCTTACCTGATAGAAATATGGTAGGCTATAGTGTCAGTCCCTCCCTATCTCCCTCTCTTGCATACACGTCCCCTAATACAGTTTAAGCACCAAACTGTAAAGTGATGAATAATCCACTTTAATTGATCAGAGAGTGGTGAGTAAGAGCCTGTGGTGTCTGCAGGTGCAACAAGACCTTTTAATAACAGTACACAACGGCTCATAGAAAATAAACACAGTGCAGAGGATAATTATGTAGCCTAAGACTACATCTGCATGTTTGTGTAATCACAGTTGAGGATGTCTGTGTACATGTGATTAATAGAAAATATTGAGTATTAGAAGGGCTTACAGTTTACCAGGGGCATACATTTCATCTTAAAGTAGGGGGGTTGGCAATAAACATAAAATTCCTCAAGAGCAATTTTTGGAGGGGACGCAAATAATACAACTAAAATTGTACTTGTAAGAATAAGTATACACAGTGGAAAGCCTTACTACATTTATTATAGCAGGGAGACCGTGACAAATTAAACAACTTCATGCTGTTGTGGTAGCGCCGCGATAGCAATTACTATCCGTCAGGCAGGTAACATTATTATTGCTAAAATAGCGGACTCATCCAAAACTACATTGGCATCATCTGTATTAAAGAGAAAATAATCACGTCATCCAATGTTTAAGTAAATAAAATAGTCTTGACAGCCGAGTTCCACAACTATTGACTTTTTCTTACTCATCGGACTTGTGTGTGTGTGTAGGTGATGCAGGGTTGTCAGGTTTTTGCAAAGAAAACCCGCCCAATTGCTACTCAAAACTAACCCAATCACATTATGGGGAGTAAAATGCACGTTTTTCGACGGGGTTCCACCGGTAAAATTCATATTTCAGGAGCTAAATATCACGTTAGGGGCGCTTCGACCCGCGGAAATGAAAAAAAACCCCGCGGCAACAGTTTTAAAGTAGCCCAATTCCGTGGGAAAACCGCGGACTTGGCAACACTGATTGATGTAAGAGGAAACGGGCATTTGGACCAAAGCACTGTGAGCCAGGGAGGGGGACACTCAAAATGTTTGTAAACTTAAAATGCATTTTTGCCCCATTTGCACTTGTGTTGTTTTACTACTTACAAAGTTATTTAAAGTATAAAACATTGTTATTTACAATACACAGTGTTTTAAATCATATTTTTAGGTGGACAACCCTCAGATTGGGGGGGGGGGGGGTCCTGTCCCCCCAACCCCCCCGGGGATTTCCACCTATGCACTTAACTCACATGGAAACAAATGAACTGGTGAACAGTTCAGTGGAGTATTACAGTTCACATTTGTTTGTGTCTTTTATTCAAAACAACTTACATTGGAATCAAGATATATGTTTTATCAATTCATCCATTTCCTGGGAATTGAACTCATACTGTAGGGCAGGGTTATTCAAATCTTGCCCTGGAGGGCCAATGCGGTGCAGAGTTTGGCTCCAACCCTGATCAAAGTCACCTGCCTGTGATTTTCTAATGATCCCAAAAACATTGATTAGCATGCTCAGGTGTGTTTGACTAGGGTTGGAGCCAAACTCTGCACCGCATTGGCCTTCCAGGGCAAGATTTGAATAACCCTGCTGTAGGGTGTTGCAACCACCATGCTCTACTTGTTTGAGTCCATGTGTTTTAGTAACAAACTACATTTTCCAACAATTGCAGTTGTAGCACCACATTACTACAGTGCATGCATAATTTTTAGGCACATTGATATTTTGATCTTTTTGAAGCACATTTGACCAATTCCAAACCACATCAATCATTTACAGTTTGATTCATTAAATTATTTAATTGCTTGTGCAGAACTGCCTGTGTGCAATTATATCTTTTTTATGTCTTTTGTAGCAAAAAAAGTTACATTTTACTGTTTTTATCAACCTAGGCTCATTGGAAATGCATGCCTCTACCTACATTTCTGCTCAAAAAAACATACTTAAACATACAAATCGCTGCAGCTTCCAGTTGAAATGAACACTAGAGGCAGTAAAACTCCTACAACTTTTATTCCTTTTCAAACAAAGAATGATTTGCAGGCCCACAGTTTCGATTAATTTTAAACATTTTAAATTTATCAAATTTTCCCATGATATTAGGTTGGTCAGGCCAGACAAACAGACCAGTTTGCTCATAGCACAACAGAGTTAGCCTACCAATGTTTTACTTTGTTTCTGCAAACATCATAAAACTTGAATAGAAGGTTTCACTCGTCAAAATGATACACTTCACCTTTAAGGTCACACTTTGCACACAAATGCACTACAAACTTCTCGAAGCCTAACCCACGTAAACTAACCACCTCCTCCTAATTTAAATCTAGTCTGCAGCTTTTCACATTTTTATAAGTGTTTATTTGTTTGAAGAGGTATTCACATATTCCATCATTAATTAATCTATTCATTCTGTAGAAATTGGAAAACAGCATCCTTGGGTGATGCATTATGGAACTAGTGTATGACAAATCTTCAAAAAAGGTCTGCTCTATAATTGCTGTGACATTTTTGGCCAAAATTAAACTTATTTATGATGCGACATGATTGTATTTAACTGATATGTACTTGTTATGAGACTAGGAACCTCGGAGAAGTTCGTATTCGTTCGTACCTGCAAAGCTACAGTAATGTTAAACATTTTAGGCACTTGTGTAAAAATGCTGTAAAATGAGGATGCTGTCAAAAAATAATGCCATAAATAGATTTTCTTCATCAATCAACTTCTATTAACTAAATTCAATCAACATTTGGTGTGGCCATCCTTTGCGTTTAAAGCAGCTTTTTCCCTCAGTGCAGTTGCGCATAGTTTTTTCAGATAGCTTTGCAGGTAGGTCTCTTGAAGCACCTTTGAGATGTTACCACAGTTCTTCTGGATTTATTCTGCCTCAGTTTGCTCTGTTTCTTCATGTCATTCCAGACAGACTGGATGATAATGAGATCAGATCTCTGTGGAGCACTGGCTCCTTGTGCAAACAAAATCTCACTGGATTATTACAATTAATGGCAAAATGAATGTTTGGAAATGTAAACTGATATTTCCTACTGACACACAACAACAAAAGATAATAACTGACTTAAACCCATTTTTTAGCTGGTGAAAATACTAGTGTTCTATTAATTTTGTCCACCACTGTATATGAGCGAAAATTCATAAAATTCAGTTCCAAAGGATAGACCAATTTCCATTACCTCTAAAATTTCCCTGCAAATGAGTAATCAACTTTGTGCTAAACTGTGCAATAACCTAATCATATCGAATGGCAACCCCTCCAGTCCAGCCTGACAATCCCATAGCTTACATTTTAAAGCTGGTGCATTGATCTGGTAATGCTTTGGCAATACAAATGTACCACTATTTGTCATGCCAATGAAGCTCAGTGTGTGTGTGTGTGTGTGTGTGTGTGTGTATCCCCATGTGTAAAGAAGTGAAGTCAGCAGAGGTTGTGCATCAGTAGTCTGTTTAATAGAATCCCTGTGTCTTAACATGGCTGTCTGAACGTTAGTCAGGAATACTCTGTCTGGTGTCTTTAATCATACTTTGTGGCAAAAGCTGCAGTCTCAGTAAATGCACACGAGTGACTAACAGCTCTTAACCGTTCAAATATCTTTACAGATGCTCCTCTCACTGATACTGTTAAGGTGTAACATCAAATGTCAACAGACTTTGCACACTTGACAGGCAAAAAGCTTTGTTGATGATGGGAGTATTTCTAGTGTTGCCATATTGCTCACTTGTGGTGTAGATGGAGTATTAAAATGAAGCTGTGAAAAAAAGAAATGCTGCTGAACGAAACTTTTCAAGCTTTAGGCTGTTTTGACACTTGGTTCAGTTGCTTGGTCCGAACCCAAGTCGCAGGGCTGTTCTAAAAACAGTATCAGATGCCAGGGGTGAGGAAAAAAAAGAAAAAAAAAAACTAACAGATAAAATACAACTAATAGTACAGTCATGAAAGATGTCATAAATAGGCTTAATCACCTTTAAAAGGGAGATTTTTTTTTCTGTCAACAAAGGCATCCAATCAATTTCTGCAATACTTGAAAATATGACAAATATGAAAGTGATGAAAAAAAAAGTAAAAGTGGCGTGACATACAGCCAAGTATGGTGACCCATACTCAGAATACATGCTCTGCATTTAACCCATCCAAAGTCCACAAACACACACCGTAAACACACACCTGGGGTGTATTCCAGAAAGCAGGGTTAACTTACCGTGAACTAAACCCTGAACTCTCGGTTGATTAACCCCAAACCTTGCTTACTCAAGGTATGTGGTTCCAAAAACGTGTCCGGGAGTAAGTTCATTCAACTCAGAGTATGTTCCTGGTTAAGAATCAAGACATTCTCAACAGAGCGACGAATCGACAAGTCACTATGAAAACGGATGCTAGGAAAAAGCGCGCCAAGCTGTTTCTTTCTTCTTCTTTTGTTCATTAGTTGTTTACATGCTTAGTGCATATCGCCACCTAATTGATGGCTGTGCAATCATTTTTATTTTTTTCCATTTAATCTTTAATCCTTGAGAATGTGTATTATATTGTTTGTTTTATGCTTATTATATATTAAGTCATATCAGATATGTATTTTGATTTAGAATTTAGACATTATAGAAAATACCACCCCATGTGTGAGATAATATAACATGTAATAAATAAAATGAATACATATATATAAGTTAAACATTACCTTGTCATAGTGTTTTATAATTTATCCAGATAACTCTTATATATGCCAATAAAAGAAATTATCATATTAGAATAATATATTACCTTATTTATTACTTATATTAGAGCTTCCTAATTAACATGAAAAAAAATAATAATAAAAATATATATATATATATAAAATAGGCTATATTACATATTGTGATATTATATAATGTTGTGCGATATCTGTCACGCCCACTGAAGGCTCGCTGAAGTGAACTAACCCTGGAACATAACCTGCTCCGGAGCAGGTTAAGTTCAGAGAGTGAGTTGCTATGACTACTAACATACCCTGAAAGTTCCCTCCGTTTTTGGAACCAAAAGTTGAGGTTATCTGCTTACTTAATTTTAAACATACCCAGGTATGTCACATAACCTGCTTTCTGGAATACCCCCCTGGAGCAGTGGGTAGCCATTTATGTTGCGGCGCCTGGGGGGCAGTTGGGGGTTCGGTGCCTTGCTCAAGAACACCTCAGTCGTGGTATTGCTGGCCCGAGACTCGAACCCACAACCTTTGGGTTAGAAGTCAAACTCTCTAACCATTAGGCCACGACTTCCCCATATGGCTACCACTAAAGCAATATTTAACCAAGTGTTTGTTTTACATGTTAGGATGATAAATAACACTTGTGCTGTGGATGTTGTGCTGCTGTTGTGCATTTAAAATTAAAATTTCCCATTTAACCTATGTCAATACTATTTCACATATTGTTGGGCTGATGCTGCTCATGGTAAATATTTATATGTTTCAATGCACAAATTTATAGGCATTTTGTCACTTAAGTACAATAAATATTTAAGTACTCTATAAGAAAACAAAATGCAAAAATTGTACCTTTAGATGTACAACTTGTCACTAGGTCAGTTGTTTTTTTAGCATAAATAATGTGTTGTTCAATGCAGTTCCATTAATGTTAAAGGTTCTTCATGGAACCATAGATGCAGATTATAAATTACAGTGTAGCTATACATGTGCATTTTGTTCATTTGTTGCTACCATAAAACAATCTGCCCTGTACCCACTCACCAAACTTAGTGCATATTCCCAGAACAGATTTTTGAGGGGAGAATGGCAAAGAAATAGAAGACATTTGCATAATTAAAAGTCAGAGTACCATTGTTCTGAAACTTATATTTCAAGTTTAAAAGCTTATACATTTGCTTTAATATTGTAAATGTACAATATTAATGCAAAACCTCCTGGTCTTGATGCAAAGCATTTAAATGCACCAATGCCTTGTTAAAAACAACTCTCAGTGAGTTCTGTACTACTTGTTGATGGTTAATGGCCACAGATGATGGCCTGGAAGGCACAGGGCCAATTAATAGAGAGAACTGCTGTCCCATGACAACGTGCAGTTCAATTCAATTAGCTGGATCAATAAGGAGCATGAGAAGGCAGTAACAGAATATATTTCTACTCGTTTCTGCTCATGTGAAGAGTTGTTTCCCAGGACGCAGTTTAAGCCTAGTCTACAGTGACAACAACAACAAGCCCTTGGCAAATCATCACTGACGGTTTAATTTAGACATTGTCATAATCCACGTTTAGGTATCACTGCAAAGGGGTGTTTTTGTACATTTTATATATATATATATATATATATATATATATATATATATATATATATATATATATATATATATATATATATATATATATGTGTGTATGTATGTATGTATGTATGTATGTATATACAGATAGATAGATAAATAGATAGATAGATAGATAGATGGATAGATAGATATATGTATATACAGATAGATAGATAGATAGATAGATAGATAGATAGATAGATAGATAGATAGATATACAATGCAAAGAGTAGTAGCTTTGGAAGAGTACAAAAAGTAGCAAATCTGATTACACCAATATGTTCATTTTGTGCAACACAGTAGATATAACCTACATGATTATTCGTGATCGTGATAGTTTGATGGAACAATTTCATTGGAGAGTTGAGGTTTACATGTAAACCTGTGTTCTTAACATGAATAAATATTATTGTTGATCTAGGAAGAACTTTTTTCACCAAATCTCTCCTTTGTATTTTTCCTCTAAAATAGGGCTGCTACTGGCAAAGTTATAGAAACATTACAACAGCAGTTTTCTAGGAAGTTGTTTTTGCTCCTTCTTTCAGGATGAAAAAAGCCCATGGTTAAATCTGCAGGAAGTGCCCACTTATTCAGGAAATTTAACAACAGTGTATTCTGTTCCTGTCCTCGCTCCAGGGTCTATCTTCAGCTACTGTGAGCGTGTCCAAGTCTGTGCGAGCGTTTATTGATGAATCACTTTCTTGGCAAGAATAAAAAGAGGCTAATGCACTCTTTGGTGGGTGTGAGAGAAAGAGCTAATGCGTGTAATTAAGCTATCGACGGCAGTTAGCATGCTAGCGTCAGATCTCTGTGGACGTTATTGAATCCAGCGCCTTTTGTGACAATAATGCTTCATTACTGGGACTTCTTAAGATTGATTGATTGGTGTAGTGCAAATCTTACAGAAGAGAATTTTGATTCTCAGACTGTTAATGGATCGAAGCTGAACCTCAGACTGTTTTCAGACTGCCTTTCTCACCAACACGAGAATGCAGCTATTAAGAAACTTTCGGCGTTTGTCTAAAAAAATAAAAAATCGATGACATTTCCTCACACAAACACACACACAATAGGAGAAAGTGATAACCAGTGTAGTAGGAATAGCTAACTAAAATCTAATTCACTCTTGTGAATCAGTTCATTGTTCATTCATCTCATATGTACAGTATCGCTGCTCATGATAAATATATTTCTCTTTCATTATTACAGAAAATATAACCCAATACAACTAACAAATGTGATGATTCAGTTCGAACAAAACACTATACACTGTAACTCTTGATAAAGCTTTACTCTAATGCAGGAGAAATCATGAATTTCCTTTCCATTTTCCATTTCTGTGAAAATAACACCTTTGGAATAACAAGCTCACACTATCATGGCTTTGAAGAAATCAGTTCTGGCTTCAAACCAACCCTTTAAACAGCAACACCACCTGTGGCCATGCTTTTTCTCATGCATTGAGTACATTGAGATTAATGAATGAAACAAATGCATTGAAAGCAACTGCAGCATGTAAAATCCTCTATTGAAGCTCACATGACCTTTTTGTTAATGGTGATTTATACAATACCCATGTCTCACCACAGTAATCCTGCAATGTCATTTGTTGTTTTAGAAGGTTCATAACTCTAACTCTCAACTGCTGACAACAATTCCAGAGTTTAATTGGTTGCATGCGTGTAAACTACTTTAGTTTCACAAACATCTACTTAGCACCACCTAAAGTACTTAATACAGTTGTCTGAGTAAATACTGATGTAGTCAGAGTTTCAAAAGTCAGCATAGCAATTCCAGTCCCTTTTGCAGCTTATTCTGGCCAAGAACTGTCCACTTAGACAAGAGAAGACTGTAAAGCACCCAACCACAGTCTTTCACTTTTGCATGTAACTTCTAGGCTTGGTTAAATTTAAAATCAGATATATAGTGCTCCCAAGTAGGGCTTTGGACAATATCAAAATAAACTTTCTTAAATTTCTTACAGGAAATGCATCAACCCATTAAAATAACCTGCATTTAGCACTGAGGTCCAATGATCATTTTCTTTTGGATTACATAATAATGGACATACAGTATATCCACATCACAGTCAGATGCTTATTTGGTAGCTGTGTTGCCTGATTACAGGAATAAAATTGGCCCAGTTGTCTTTTTCAACCTTTATTGGTTGATTGCAAATAGGGGTAGCAGACAAAAAGACCTATTAGAAAAATATTAAACTGAGCATTTCAGAAACTGCTTATCTAGTGGGATTTTCAGGCACAACCATCTCTAGGGTTTACAGAGAATGGTCTGAAAAAGAGAACATATCCTGTGAGTGGCAGTCTGAGATGCTGTGCGTGAAAAAGCCTTGTTGATGCCAGAGGACAGAGGAGAATGGTCAGACTGGTTTTGAGCTGATGGAAAGGCAACAGTAATTCTAATCATCACTCATTACAACCAGGGTATGCAAAAGAACAACTCTGAACACACGACATGTCAAATCTTGAAGAAGATGGGCTACAGCAAGAGAAGACCACACCAGATGCACTACTGTCAGCTCAGAACGGGAAACTGAGGCTACAGTTCGCACAGGCTCACTAAAATCACTAAAAACCATGTCCATCCCATTAAGTCCACAGTATACGCATCTTATGATTGCTTCTTTCAGCAGGATAACTCGTAATGTCACAAAGCTCAAATCATCTCAAACTGGTTTCTTGGACGTGAAAATGAGTTCAGTATACAGTCAAGAAATCTCAACCAAATAGAGCCTCTTTATGATTTGGTGGAATGGGAGATTCACAACATCCATGATGCAAATTTCCCATTCCACCACATCCTAAAGGTGCTCAGTTAGGTCATACAGGTTTGCTATCATGTCAATATTAGCAAAATCTCTCAGGAATGTTTCATGCACCTTGTCGAAACTACACCATGAAGAATTAAAGCAGTTCTGAAGGCTTTATCAAAAATATATGAATTCAGGTCTTTGTAGTTTGGCTTGGTTCTTAACACAAGCAATGCAAAGCAATGAGGATTTATGCTGATTTATGCTTTTAAACCCTACTTTGCCTAGAGGGTTTCCAAACTTTTGGAGGACATTGCACTTGAGGAACAAAGAAGAATATACAGGGGTCCTCAAGGATTTCTTATTTACTTGCAACCAAGTAACTCAGAATATCTTTCTAAGATTTGCCATGAACTACCCAGTTCAATGAACCTTGCTCTAGCAAATATAATTAAATGGCCAGTTTTTCCTCAGAATCACTCATTGAATCATCCTGGGATCTTGTAAACATGACTTCTTGAACCAAAGACCTAACCCACAGCACCAAGCCTGGCCTTGCCAAGTTTGTGCGCAATCAACCATGTGTGTGGCATCTGAAGCAAGTCCTGAAGTGACCTCAGAACCTACAAAAATAATAGGAATATTTTAAAAACACATCTACATGAATAAGATGCAATGTTACCCCTTATTTGCTAGACAAACCAATAACTTCCCCACCACTTTCTTTGGAAAAAAAAAAAAAGAATATGCCCTAAGGCCCCAAATGAAATTGGTTTCTAGAAGAAGCCAAAAATAATAGATTGCAACGTTGCTAGGAGCCCAGAATAGGGACTTGTAAAAGCCAGCTGATGCCAGAGAGAGCAGATGTCAACCAAGATGTTAATGATTATAATCTTTTCTCTGTATGATGCTAGTGAAAGAAAGTGTCAACACACCTTCACTAAGGCCTATTTACTTACATGAAACATGACATCACCAAAATGGTGTATTCCCATGTATCAAATTCATTATTCTGGTTTTAGTTAAAAAATCAAGAACACAAGCTACAGCTTCAACTTCCAGTCCAGCCAAAAATATCCCAACAAAATTATCTGTAATGTGTTCCTTAACCTTTTAATTCCCAATACAGTAGCGTGTTAAAAGGACAGTTCGCTTAAAAATCAACATTCACTCTCCTCTTATGTCATTCCAAACCTGTATGAATTTTATTTTGGTCCATACACTGAAAGGATGATCTTTTGTGTTCCAAGGAAAGCCATACAGGTTTGTAACAACATAAGAGTGAGTAAATGATGACATTCATTTTAAGGTGAACCACCCTATTAGGAAGACATTTGGAAAAGGTTGCCCCAAGATGCGACAATTCCCACCTCTCAGTCTGAACCTGCAAATGGCAGGAGAAAGTGAATGAAGGTAAAAGATAAGAGGGAGATAGAGAAAAGAGTAAGAGAATAGAGAAAGAAAAGGAAATAAAACAGAAACAGAGGGGTAAAAGACAGAGTGAGCACAAAAGTGCAGGAAAGAGAGTCCAAGTTTACTTGATCTTATCGACTGGAATGCACATGCTGTCTGAATTCTGTTTACACACACACTCTCTCCTTTTGGGTGGAATTGATTTCCATTAACTCCACACGTCTTAATCAGATCCTAATGCTCTCACTGACTGAAGGGAGCCTAAAAGCTCGCCGGTTGGTGCGCACTGGCAGTAAGGGGTCCAGGGAGTCTCTTCAGGGCCAGGTAGCTGTGTATGTCTATGAATTTATCTTTCAGCCAGTGTGTATGTGTCAGTTTGCCCAGCTGTCTCTCAGGCCCTGTTCTGATTAATTGGGAGTAAATGAGTATTGAGCTCCCAGACACTGAACACCCATTACCCTCCTACCAATTAATAACCCCTCTCTCTTACACACACACACACACACACACACACACACACACACACACACACACACACACACACACACACACACATACACACAAAGTCTCTCCAACTCTCACTCTTTGATATGTGGGGGCTTTGGTTGTCTGGCACTTTGATATAATCCCTGTTTCCCACAGTCTTGAATGGTGTTAGTGCTTTTGAATGATTACTTTATGGGAGTGAGAGAATTTTATGAATGCCAAATTGCATCCTGTTGAAGCAGTACATTGATCAGGCATTCACAAAAACAGAAATGATTGATGATGCCTGATCTAAATCTAAATATTAAAGAATAATTTTGGTAATTTTCACATACAGTGGCCCAGAGAAGTATTTAGACACTTAAGTCACACTGCAAAATATATGGAAGCCAATGCATTGGTCTGCAAATTATCAAACCAAGTCACTTTTGTTAAAAGCTAGCAAAAGGACAAAAAAATCTCACACACACACACACACAAAAAAAAAGACTAAGAAAAGTCATGTTATAGACAGGTTCTAAAAACTGCCAGGGCCGAGCATATCCACAAACTCATAGAAAACAACCAAAACAATCCACGGTTTTTATTTAGCACAGTGGCTAGATTAACAAATAACCAGACGCCACCCGATCTAAATATTCCCTCACAGTTAAATAGTAATGACTTTATGATTTTTTTCACTGATAAAATAGATAACATCAGAAATACAATAACAAATGTAGATTCTACAGCGTCTAATACCTTAGTTTTATCCATCGCACCCAAAGATAAACTGCAGTGCTTTACAACTATAGGACAGGAAGAGCTAAATAAACTTATCACTGCATCTAAACCAACAACATGTTTATTAGATCCTGTACCCACTAAATTACTGAAAGAGTTGTTACCTGTAGCAGAAAAATCGCTTCTCAATAATATTAACTCGTCGTTATCTTTAGGTCACGTCCCAAAACCATTCAAGCTGGCGGTTATTAAGCCTCTTATTAAGAAACCACAACTAGATCCTAGTGAACTGGCAAATTACAGACCCATTTCAAATCTTCTGTTTATGTCTAAAATTTTTAGAAAAAGTTGTGTCTGCCCAATTGTGCTCCTTTCTGCAAAAAAATGATCTATATGAAGAATTTCAGTCAGGTTTCAGGCCCAATCGTAGCACAGAAACTGCACTTGTTAAAATTACAAATGACTTGCTTCTTGCTTCAGATCAAGGCTGCATCTCATTGCTAGTTTTACTTGATCTTAGTGCTGCGTTCGACACCATAGATCACGACATACTCATAGATAGATTACAAAACTATACAGGTATCCAAGGGCAGGCTTTAAGATGGTTTAGATCCTACCTGTCCGGTCGCTACCACTTTGTTTATTTAAATGGGGAGTCATCTCAATTATCACCAGTAAAATATGAAGTGCCACAAGGATCTGTCCTAGGTCCTCTGTTATTTTCAATATACATGTTGCCCCTTGGTAATATCATTAGAAAATACGGGATTAGTTTCCACTGTTATGCTGATGATACTCAACTATATATCTCAACAAGACCAGGTGAAACTTCAAAATTATCTAAGCTAACAGAGTGTGTTAAAAATGTAAAAGATTGGATGACCAATAATTTTCTCCTATTAAATTCAGATAAGACAGAGATATTACTTATTGGACCAGAAAACATTACACAGAATCTCGTAGATTACAATTTGCAATTAGACGGATGTACTGTTACTTCCTCTACTGTCAAAAATCTGGGTGTTATATTAGACAGTAACTTGTCTTTTGAAAATCATATTTCCCATGTTACAAAAACAGCATTCTTCCATCTTAGAAACATTGCCAAGCTACGAAACATGTTAACTGTTCCTGATGCAGAAAAGCTAGTTCATGCATTCATGACCTCTAGACTGGACTATTGTAATGCACTGCTAGGTGGTTGTCCTGCATTTTCAATAAACAAGCTACAGGTAGTCCAAAATGCAGCGGCTAGAGTCCTTACCAGGTCAAGAAAATATGATCATATTACCCCAATACTACAGTCTCTGCACTGGCTACCTATTAAGTCCCGTATCAGTTACAAAATATTATTACTTACTTATAAGGCCCTTAATGGTTTAGCTCCTGCGTACCTAACTAGCCTTATACCACGCTACAACCCATCACGCTCCCTAAGGTCACAAAACGCTGGACTTTTGGTAGTACCTAGGATAGCAAAGTCCACTAAAGGAGGTAGAGCTTTTTCGCATTTGGCTCCCAAACTCTGGAATAGCCTTCCTGATAATGTTCGGGGTTCAGACACACTCTCTCTGTTTAAATCTAGATTAAAAGACACACCTCTTTGGCCAAGCATTCAAATAATGCATCTCATAATTTTGGACTGCAGTTATATCTGATCAAATGTGCATTATTATTCTTTAGCTTGGGTTAAACTAATTAATTTTACTTGGCTGGAACAGCAGCTACGCTAATTATGTTTCTATTTGTTTCTCTGCTTTGCCACGGGATTTACATCCCGTGGTAACTAGGATTCACACAAGCTCCAGTCTGGATCCAGAACACCTGAGAAGAGATGATGCCAACCCCTCAGAGGACCTCAGATGATGCTAACCCGGAGAAAACATACAGAACTACCACATTTTTGCTATAAGTTTGATTGCATAATTGCTGTTAATAGTGTTAATCGTCTGTTTGTTTACGTCTTTTATTGATTTTTCTGAACATTTCTGCCATATGCACATGAACTGACAGTCACCACTGATAAGCTACTACTAAATATTGTAGAAACTTAATTTTCTGTAAAGTTGCTTTGCAATGATTGTATCGTAAAAAGCGCTATACAAATAAACTTGAATTGAATTGAATTGAATGTTCTGAAAACCGTGTTGTTAAATGTCACTTGGTTTGATATTTTGTTATGTGATCAAAATATATCCTTAAATAGCTTAAGTGTCTAAACACTTTCTGTGACCACTGAATGTGTAGACACAATGGGGAGTCGAGTAAATTAACACATTTTCTAGCTTTAAATCTTCTACTAGTCAGTATTATATACTGTATAAATTTTCAGACATTTTTGGCACAGCATGACATTTGTAGCTATTAGAGGCCCTTCAATATAATGTTATGAAAACAAATGCATTATATAAGATTCAGACATTTAAAGGCATGTCCAAATAAACCAACAAAATAATGGAAACTCCATTTAACCATTGTTTCAGAATAAAATGGCACTGGATGGTAAAAGGAAAGCATGCATCACACGAAAGACAGAATATAAATGGGGAAGAAAATAAAAAAAAGTGATGATTGTCCCTTAAATCCCAACAAAATGAGGAAAGACCTGTTAGATAAAAAGGTGGGTTTGGTGTGGGAAGAGAAAGTGTAATTAATGACTTATTAAATTATTATTATTATTGACTGATTATTAAATTATATGTGGATTAACCATGTCTACATCTAATAATTGTATCTACATGGCAGAAAGGTCTCTATGAAAGGTTATTTTCTGAAACATGAAAACTAAACTAATGTTCAACTAAAACTATGATAAAAACTGTGATAAGATTGTGATTTTTGCTTAAAACCCATATCTGAAAAATCTGACTTTGCATTCTCTGAATGTGTAGAGTAGAGCTGCTATTTACATTTCCGTCTCTTTCACACCATGCGATTCTCTCTTCATCTCCTATCTCATGCACAGAAGGCTGTCAGGTGCAAAAGACAACTTTGACAAACCACATGCACACAGGGGAAAAGACTAAGAGACAGAGTTACAAAGATAAACTCTCACAGATTATAATTCTGAATCAATAACCTGGGCTGCACA
Source organism: Cyprinus carpio (assembly GCF_018340385.1). Classification (NCBI taxonomy): domain Eukaryota; kingdom Metazoa; phylum Chordata; class Actinopteri; order Cypriniformes; family Cyprinidae; genus Cyprinus; species Cyprinus carpio. The sequence goes on along the minus strand of NC_056597.1, from coordinate 16,947,857 downwards.
TAAATTCGTTTCTAATAAACGTGTGTGGGTTTTGTAATATAGATAATAAAACACTTTTAAGCACATTAGGTGACTTTAATGTGATGGACATTACAAACCATTAGTGCTTTCACAAATCCGAAAAAAAAAAAAAAAATAAATAAAAAAATAAAACACACATAAAATCACTCCAGTGAATGAAAGCCCTTTTTATTTTGGAGTTAAGTTAAAAATAAGTTTAGAGACTTGTATATTGTGATCTTTCAATGAGATCAAAGTTATTCAATTGTATAGGCTCTTTCAGATACCTTTTTCCTGGACTCTAATATTTTTGTGACTCAAAATATTTTCTGAATATTCTCAGGTAAATATTATTAGAATCATCGAATCATTGAAAACTATAAAACTAACAGATTTCAAGGGACTTTTTTGTTTTCTTTGTGTTTTCTTACTGTAAACAATTTTGGTACTGTCTTGGGTTGCTTCTAAATGCCCAATGTTAAACCTGGTTCCTAAAGCAAAAACAGTTGGGAATCACTGCTTTAAAGCGTGATGATTTTCGAAAGAACTACAGAATAAACTGTTCCTTGTGGAACTTTCCTCAAGCTTTAGGCAGTAAAACCCTTTTTGCCCATAATTGGAGCCTTTATTTTTGAGAGTGAAGGAGCAATGGGGACAGAAAGTGTTTGAAAAAGAGAGAAAATGTCAGTCCTTTCAACAGGTTTGAAGAGCATAATCCACAGCACAGACGTGTCCTCCATGCATTATGAATTTATTGTCAATTTCACCCTTTCCCGATGCATGGCGTGCAACAACCGATCGCTAATGGTGTAATGAGAATTTTAATGCCTTATGAAAAGGACATGATATTTGTCATATAAACACCATCAAACATCCCCCACATGCACAACATGCTATGAATAATTCCTGGATTCTCTCACTCCACCTCAGAGTGAAGTCAGTGTTTTATTGTAAGGCTAGTTGGTAGGGTATATATATTATAAATACATTCTTTTTTTTCATAAAGGATCCATTAAATTGATCTAAAGTGACAGAAAAGACATTTTCTTTTAAAAGTTTTAAATAAATGGTGTTCTTTTGAACTCGGCTCATCAAAGAATAAAAAAGTATCAACATTTCAATAAAAACAGTACAGGACTATTTTAAGCATTGATAATAAATTTTTCTTGAACATCAGAACAGCATATAACAATGATTGCTGAAGGGTTATGTCACTCTGAAGACTGCTGAAAATTCAGCTTTGCCACCACAGGAATAAATTATATTTTAAAATAAATTATAATAAATAAAAAAAAACAGTTCTTTTAAATTGTAATAATTTTACTGCATTTTTGATCAAATAAATACAGTGTGTGTGTGTGTGTGTGTGTGTGTGTGTGTGTGTGTGTGTGTGTGTGTCTCCCACGTAAAGCCTCTCTAATCAACTAATCAGTTGTTAAATTACTATCTGGCTATATAGTTATCTGCCTACATTTCCCAGTTTTATCTGTTTTCTCTATGTGAATAAGGATTTTACCCAGCCCTCATCTGACATTCATCCCTTCATACCTTCATCTAAATTTCTCATCAGTTCCATCAGCATCCATTCCTCCATTCATCCCTCACTCTGACACACCCATCCGTCTCATCTATCCATCCATCCTTGCATCCGACATCTTAACATTCACTGGAGAAATAGAGAGACGGCGTGAGAGATGGAGAGAGAGAGTAAATAGAAACACAATATGCTGGCAGTGTGCTTCAACCTGTGTGTAGGTCAGCCGGAGGATATGACTGCATGGTTAGTTCCCCAACATAAACAAAAGAAAAGACAATTTCCTGCCCAACACGTTAGCGAAGCTGCTGTTGTTTTAATTTATCAAGAGCAAGGCTCTGAAATAGAGAAAAAACAAAGACCGACCCAGCGAAGTGTTTTTGCTGAAGCCAAAATTGTAATCAGGTTTGAGGTTGGAGTTCACAGGTGTTTGCTTGCGCTGTCAGAATTACACTGTGGCTACATTCCAATTTGCATACTATCTGTCATAAATATTGTGTGAGATTAGAATTAGTGCTTCCACAAATACTGTACTTTGAAAATAGCATGACAAAGGTGCATGGATGGTGCATTATTTCTGGAGTCTTTTTGAAGTACTGTAAATATTGCCCACAACCTTTGTGCTACAGAAGACATGGAACCTCTGGCCGTTCTTAATTGGCTTATTCAATGGTAAAATGGTAAAGAATACAAACCATGAGTATGAAAAAGTATGAAAAACTAAGAGACAGTACACTGCTGAAAAACACATAATCTTGAACCAGCCTAAAGCCGGACACAAACTGTGTGATTTTTAATAGTCCTTTACGATAGTCAGACTATACGAACATGATGATCATGTCATACTGTGGGAACTCAGTTGTCATTGATGTCAGACTGTACAACAGTTAAGACATGTAAAAATAGGGGCGCACAAGAAAACTCTAGCATTAATTCTGATCTTGTCTTGAAAAATAGAGACAGTTTGAAGTTCGTCGTAGGTGACGTCACACTGCAGGACTGTGCGCCACATCTTCTGACACTGCCAGAATTTTGTCTGAGGCAAAATTTTATCGCAACAGCCATTAATTTGCTGTCGGTGAGCATGTCAAACAAGCGATCAAAGACTACATATTTTATTATAGGATTATAGGAATCTTTTAGGATTTTCAAAATTTGACTCAGACGACCAAATTGTGGCTTAAATCACACAGTGTGAGCTGGGCTTAAGTTGGTTTGCTGAACTTACAGTAAGTTGGCCTAGCTGCTCTCTCAACCTGGCCCTGTTGATTTTTAGTACCCAAATCCACTCTAAAACCAGCAAATCAGATCAGCCTGAACATGTTGGTTCAGTGATTTTAGATGGTTTAGGCTATTTTGGTCAGCAGCTTTTTTAAACCAATTATTAATTATTTAATTAATTATTTCTTATTACCTGATACAACACACTTGTTTTAATTTAAACTGACTGAACATATTACTCTAGTCATTTATTCATAAAGAAATTTTGCAATACTACAACAGAAAAAGAAGAAAAAAAAAAATAAATAAATGTAAAAACAAGTAGCATGAATCAAGTAATACAAATCAACTTAACAACAACAATAATATACCAAAATGCCCATAAATGTTTTAGATAACTTTATCAAACATTTTATATTGGTTATTTAATATACAGAGATATGAACAGATGAAAGTATATAAAATCAAGTAAATAAAATGACAATTTTTTTTTTAAGTTAAATCCACTTAAATACTACTCATTCATATTCAAATTGCAATGCTACCTCAAATTAAATTCAGCAACTGAACTGGTCATTGTAATTCAGTCAGTGCAAAACCATGGTGTCAACAGCAAGTAAACAACATGACATGCCACAGCAAAACTAGACTTATTTTAATCAACAAAGCTTTAAGTAACAAAGCTACATTGCTATCACATGATATCACGTGACCTGACACCTCTCACTGACAGTGTAGACACAGTGTTACGAGTTTATTTAAAGCATCTTGTGCTGTTGCTGGGGATGAACCTTAAAGCTGCCATCATTTCACCATTATGAACACTGAACGGAACCCAGAGGGTATGTTACGGAAGTATATGGGTAGCAAAATTCATTTTGAAATGTTATATGCGAAATGACAACGCAATATGTAAAATGGCAATGTATTTCTGTATTTAAATTTACATTTTCCCATACATATGTGCAACATTTAGTGCAAAATGAAAATGAAAATTCAATAATATAATTTACATTTGCCATTTTCTAGACTAGTTTTAATATGTAAAATAAAAACATATTTTAACGCTTTATAAGTTGCAAAATTAAAATGAAATTGTATTACCCAAATTGACAAGATATGTTTAACATGTCAAAGCAAAAACTGTAGCAAAATTATCATTTAAATGCTATTTTTCCTAAATGCACTTAAACTTACGGGTAGGACACTTGAGATTGCATTTTCATCGTGATACCACGTGTTAATTTGAAAAGCCATTCTGAGCCAAATGTACAGCAAAATTTTTGGTGATTTAAATGTCTTTTATTTTTCTTAAATGCATTAACACTTACACATAAGATGTTTCAATTGCATTTTCATTAAATACCCTGCGATCAGTGTAGACTAGTCGTTGTGGATTTGAAAATGCATTCCGAGCCGATCACGCCCCCAACCTGTCAATCATTATATCAAGGCGGGGCTTGGCGACAAGACACACAATAGGTCAATACTCCCCATTAACCAAACACTTTTCACCTGCCTCAACATCTCACTGTCTTACACTCCGATTGATGCACATAAGCAGACAGTTTTACATTTTGCATATAACATTTCAAAATGAATTTTGCTACCCATATGCTTCCATAGTCACCTTCTGCCTTCCTATTAAAAAAGAGAAAACGCACACTCTCTCTGTGTCTTTCTCTCTTCTCCTCCTCCTCCTCTCCCTTAAAAAAAAATTCAAATCCCATTTGTGTGAATTTGTATTTAAATTGCTAGCAGCTGTCTGCTGTTTGAAGGTTCACAGAAGGCATATGTTTTTAGTTTATATTCAAGAAGTTTTAAGCGCAGAAATAAAGTTTGTTTCTTTCCTTTTTTCAACATGTGTAAATGTAAAATTTGACTGTGGGCTCTGCAAGCAGTAGGGGGGCTGTAGACAAAAACACAATTATGAAAAACATATTTGAGTCCTGGGTGGGGGAGTGATTGACATATGAACTGTGGCGCTGAAAAAAAAAATGCCCTTGGATTTATGAGTATGCTATGTGCTCAGAAAATTATAAAGCAGCTGCATGTGAGTTTTTAAAGTCAATGCTGGTTTGTGTTCATCTGTTATTTGGTTTATGTTATGAAGCATGCATGTTTATGAGTGTGTATGTGTGCATGTGTGTGTGTGTCTCCAGGCGTTTACCCTCAGGCTGTTCTAGACTGTCAGATCTGTGTGATTACTGTCTTCCTAACACAGCACGGCAGTGCTCATTTATTTATCATCCCATTACGCCGCATCCGAAATCCAAACACACACACACACATTGACATACATGTGGCCATTCTCACTCAGCGAGATGGGTCAGTTGATGTCAGTCGTAGTGAGGTCAGCTAGTTTATTTAGATCAGTGGTTCTAATCCAGAGAGCCTCAGCAAAAGCCTCATAGGACTTAAATGATTTAGAATAAGACAAATCAAGCATTAAAGGAACAGTTCACCTAAAAATGAAAATTTGCTAAAAATTTACCTCAAACAGCTGATAAAAACATCCACATGACTCCAATCCATCAATTAACATCCAGTGAAGCAAAAAGTGATTGTAATAAACAAATTCATTAAGACGTTTTAACTTCAAACTGTTGAGTCCTCCATCTATAATATTGCTTTGTTCAGTGTACAAGTCATCTCTTCTGAAGCAGGAGAGAAATATGCACAGATAAATCACTGTTTATAAGCAAAAATAGACCAAAAAAAAGTTCTAAACAAATATGTTGATGGATTTTGATGTGAGAGGACAATAGGGGATGTACTTTTTTTTCTTGGATGAAGCAGTATTGTGGATTATGAATTTGAATTCAAGAACCCTTGAATTATGAATTTTGGCCAGAAGCAATTTGAAGTTAAAAGACCTTAATGTTTGATTTTGCCAATACATGATGGACTGGAGTTGGACTGGATTTGTGATCCTTTTAGCAGCTGTTTGGACTCTCATTCTGATGGCACCCATGCATTCACTGCATAAAATCCACAGGTTAGAAAGCTGATTAAATGCTGAATTTCTCCAAATCTGTTCAAATGAAGAAACAAACATCTTGGATGGCCTGAGGGTTAATGCTTTTTCTGCAAATTTTCATTTTGGGGTGAACTACTTCTTTCAAATAAACCAAAACAACAACAAAAATCAAGATATGTCTTATTATAATTTACCCTCTCCACATTTTCCCCCTATTTTCTTTGAAGTATCAGGATTCCCATTGTCTTGAAAAACCTGGATATTTGACGGAGCCTTAAAATTGTGATTTTGAAACCTGGAAAGTCATGCAAATTCATTTAATTATTGTTAATATTTGGGTTTTTAATAGTTTTTTTTTTTTTCCAATATGTTTTTTTTTTTTTTTTTATGCTTATTCATTGTTATTAACTGAATACACGAAAGGGGAATATTTCAGGTTGCAAATTAAGCTCAATCTACATAATGTTAGCATTGTAATGATTTTTTTTTTCATAAAAGCACCTACTGTACATTAAATTATTTTAATAAATACTTACATTTATAATTAGTTGTTTTGCATCATTTTTCACACAGACAGAAAAAAAGTATTTCCATCTGTTTATCTGTGTATATCATTGTAAAGGTATGGCAAGAAATCCAGACATTTATGTTTAATAATATCAAAATCCTCTGAATATTTATTGCATTTATGATCACACCTAACTGTCAGAAGTAATGCTCATATCTAAAGAAAGAAGAAGAGAGAGACTGAGACAGGCCTTTCTTCAGAGCATCTCCACCTGATTGCCGAACACCACACTATATTTCTTTAATGAGCTCATGCGTCCTTTTTTTAAGGATGTACTGGCAGGTAAGGTGAAAAATGCAAGCCATCAGTACTGTATTAGACATCTGAACAGACATAGGAAAGGTCACTGGAGTCCCTGAAGATGTACTCATACGAGTGTGACACTAGTCGATGAATGGGACATGTAATCACAACATAACCATAACACAGAGATTTATCAGCACAAAAAGATCCAACCTGCCCTTTCGTCTTCTTTTCACTCTGAGAAAGAGAGACGGGGGAGAAATTGAGAAAGAGAAAAAGAGTGTACAAGAAGGAGATATAAGGAGGTATAAGTTTACATTCAATTATTCTGACTTATTTATTTATTTATTCATATATTTATTAATATCTATCTATCTACCTATATATCTATGTTTGCATGTATGTTTGTTTTAATCCCATGTCGGGAACCATATTCTATATATACCTGCATGCACAACACTAAAAAAGTCATGGTTACTCAGCTCCCTATGTCCCTTTAAGCATATCCAAAATGCTGCACACTTTTGCACAAGCTCCTTCACTAGGTTCTGCTAGAATTAAGTTCCTGTCTGACACAGCTGTCTAACTCATTCAATCCTTCGTCAAACTGACCACTCCAGATTGACTGTTAAGATCAGCTTTGGTCGCATAGCACCTTTCCTCTCCACATGAAGGACTGCCACTTGTAGACCATGTAATTTATTACATTTCCTTATGGAAAAGAAATTTCAAGCTGGTTTATGCTGGTTAGTGTCATTTGTGTCTTCTTTTTTTTCAACAGGGATGTTTTTCAATAGTGGAACCAAATTAATGTTGTCAAACGATTAATCACATTTAAAATAAAAGTTTTTGTTTACATAATATATGTGTGTGTACTGTGTATATTTATTATGCATTTATTAATTGTGATTAATCGTTTGCACCACTAAACCAAATGCATTGCAAGTTGCTTTTGTTTGACTTTTTATTTATATTTATATTTATTTTTATTTTTATTTTTATTTTTATATTTATATACTTTCAGCAAAGACAGATTCAATTTATCAAAATATATATAAAAAAATACACTAATTATTTAGTTTTTTAATTATTTTGTTTTACTCTGGGTAGGAAACATAGTCACAAATTTAAACTCAACACAGATCCAAAGTTATACATGCAGAAAAGACCCAAAACTGACCTGAACCCCAACAGCTTGTCAGATCCCATGGGTTTAGGTCTTTTAAATTTGTACAGCTGACCGACGAGCTGTTTTTCTTTGCATCCACCAACATTTTAATAGCCAAGTAGATTTATTTCAAACCAATATTTATCCTCACACCAACAGTCATTTCATGTCATCCCATCCACTGCAAACAACCCTTCTGCTTTGAAGAGCATGGGATTTCACCTGCATATAATTCTATGAACATTCATAAATACCTAATGTAGGCTTGACACATTCTATATGAATGTTCAGTGGAGCTAATGCAAGTACTCTTCAATATAAATGTCAATTCAAACTCAAGGATCAACTCTGAGAGAGCGCTTTCATTTACAGTGCTATTCTGTCTCCATCTACGCCAGATGATGCTAAACACCAGAAGATGTTGATGTGATATGATGCCTCTTAGAAAACATCTTGTTTGGAGATGTTCTTTCTGGCTAATGGCACGCCAAGTTATGACACATGACATATTTTTCTATTACAGTTGAAATGGCATCACATTTGCATCATTTATAATGGGAACTAGAATGTCAGACAACAGATGGCAAGATATGGATATGCAATAATGACCATTTAAAATGAAATCTCTCAATTTAGAACTTGCTATTTCATATACTGAATGCATGTCATATGCACATCTTAAAATACATGCAAAACGTTATGTTACAAATCACAATATAGCAAAAAAAAAAAAAAAAAAAAAAAATGTCTGTACTGTTAGTTATTAATGAGACAAACCGATAAAACATGCCCTCGTCTGTGCCATAGCAGCTGCAGCCAACAAATACTGGGAATATAATGGCAGTAACAAGATGTTATTTGCATGTCTGAAAATAATGTTCCTTATCATGACTGATCATATCCTACGTCCATCTGAGCATTGTCATGTTGTCATTAGTCCAATGGTAAACACAGCGAAGGCTCCACAATGCTAAAGCAGAGCATTCTGGGAAAAGATGACAGCTTATTAGGGTGGCCAAACCTTTTCATGTCAGTGCATTCATTTCCAATGGCTTAGACAGGAGAGGGAGAGAGAAAGTGAGAGAGAGACAGATAATAGATGGACAGGTGTCTGGGTGAAGAGGAGGCTTGTGTCCAACAGCTGTTGGGCTGTGGGGTGAGAACAGAAGAGGAGGAGCAGGAGGAAAGGAAAGAGAAGAGGAGGAGGAGGAGAAGGAGGAGAATCAGGGCATCCGGGAGGAGGAGAGGAAGCAGAGAGAAGGAAGGATTATTTGCTGCTGGCGTGAGAAATACACATACAAATGAACACAATTAGCATGTCACAAACACACACACACACACACACACACACACACACACACACACACACACACACACTTAACATTAATTAACATACAAATATGTGTTCTGTCATGAACACATACACTAACTACCTCTAATGAATACATAAATAATGCATTTTTGGGGTCTCAATATCCTGTGCATGTCAGTCGGGGTTGTACAGCTTTCAGTCCTAAATGGAGAATGTTTTCTAACATTGCTGTAGCAAACAGGATGTTATTTTTCTGTTATTTTGCCATACATTGCAATACACAGAGAAATTATCATATGCAAGTTACATAACCATACGCAGCAAAGTTATTTGTAACTGTTTAGTTTCCAAAAGTTCCTGTGGGACATCATGTCATTATATTTTCTATATATCATTTTGTGTCTGTGCATACACACAAACTCATACACACATACTTTTTATATAAAATATACCATAAAAATAGAAATAATTTAAAACAACATAGCAGCTTCAAAATTTAAGTTGTACAAAAAAAAAAAGAAAAGAAAGAAAGAGTCTCGTTCTACGTCAGACTTGACTTTACTTATTAAAGTCTGCTATTCTAAAAAATGGAATCAATGGACAAATATAACAAAAGCTCATGATTTAAAAGAAAACTGATTCTTAAATTCTAGATTTTCTAATACTCATTACCAAAAATATTTAAATAAAACATAAATATGAGCAATACTATGTATGATATACAATTAAGTTTAGAAATGATGTCTTAAAAAGATAGTGTACCCAAAAATAACTAATCTAAAATGTGAACATGGGCCACAAAACCAGTCTTAAGTGTCAGTTTTTCAAAATTGAGATTTACACATTATCTGAAATCTTAATAAATAAGCTTTCCATTGATGTATGGTTTCTTAGGATAGGACAATATTTGGCCGAGATACAACTATTTGAAAATCTGGAATCTGAGGGTGCAAAAAAATCGAAATATTGAGAAAATTGCCTTTAAAGTTGTCCAAATGAAGTTCTTAGCAATGCATATTACAAATCAAATTTGTTTGTCCTGAGCCTCTAACAAACTCTCTATAGATAGCGGCCCCAAGGTGTGGAGTTTTGTTCTCAGGTCCATGACATATTGAATTTTATTTTTCAGAAGGTCCGCCCTCCCAAGTTTCTTTTAGGACATTTAAAACCCCCTGGGGTTGGGGTGCTTAAGTATGTTAGGAGGGTTGGAAGGGGGAGTGGAGGGTTGAGGGTTGTAGGGCATATTGCAAAGAGAGGGGTTTCAGGGGTTTATCTTATTTTTGGTGTCCTCATGAATAAACTTACGAATCATGGTTTTCAAAGTGCGATTAAATCGTTCCACCAGCCTGTCCGTTTGTGGGTGATAGACGCTGGTGCGAATCGACTCAATGCCCAATAATTCATACAGCTCACGTAATGTACGTGACATAAACGCCGTGCCTTGGTCAGTGAGGATCTCTTTCGGGATCCCCACTCAGGAGATTGATTGAAACAGTGCATCCGCAACAAACTTGGCGGAGATGCTGCGGAGAGCCACTGCCTCAGGACATCGTGTTGCATAGTTGACCAGCACTAATGCAAAATGATGCCCTCTTGCAGATCGCTCTAATGGCCCAATGAGGTCCATCCCAATTCTTTCGAAGGGGACCTGCATTAACGGTAGAGGGCGCAATGGCACTTTTGGGGAGGCCGGTGGATTCACCAGCTGACATTCACGACAAGACGCACACCACCTGCGCACATTCTCGTGAATGCACGGCCAAAAGAAACAGGCCATGAGACGATTTAGTGTTGTTGTTTGAACTAAATATCCCGCCATGGGATTACAATGAGATTGTATGAGATTACACCTTTTTGACACTAACTGCTGTGTTGTATCTTCCTTTGTCTGAGCGTCTTTAGTCACTCGATACAATCAGTCTTTTATAATCGCAAAATAGGGATAGGAAAGCGGACAAACAGGTTGGAGAGGTTGACTGTCGATATAACGGACCTGTTCAAAAGCATGTTTCAATGACTCATCCTGAGACTGTTCCAGAGGAAAATCATCGCGTTCTGAGAGGATCAGCCTCTCAATTTCGCTCTGTTCCCCTGGTACAGATCCCAGTGGTCCCAGTTCAGCCTCTCCCACTTGCACGCATGCCCCCCTTCCCAGGCTTTTCCATTTCCCAAGAGACATCCGCACATAAGTAACCCAATAATTCCTTAAAAGCAGGCCAATTAGTTCCCAGAATTAGCGGATGTCGGAGGTGTGGGTTAACTGCGACCTCCACACTATGATTTTGTCCCCTAAATTGAATAACAGCAGACATTAAAGGATATTTCACCATGTCCCCGTGCACACACCGTACCTGAACCAAGCGGCCTGTATCCAATGCCTTGGATTGAATCAGGCTTTGATGGATCGAGGTTTGGTTACATCCTGAATCCACCAGAGCCTGATAGGTACCCCCCTTAATACTCACAGATATTTGGTACCAGCCAGCCTGACCGGGGGCAGCCTGTGGGGCATCTGGGATCGGATCATTGTCCCCACCTTCATCATCGGACACCTATCAATAAAATGCTCCAGGTCCCTGCAACGCCAAGAAGCTGGCCCAGACCTTCCTGCCACCCTAGTAGCAGGTAGTGGGTCAAATGATTGGTGTGGAGAGAGCAGGGAAACGGACGCAGCATCGGTCCCAGCCATGGTCGGCCCTGCCCCCTTGGGCAGAGCTCTCGGGCCAGTATACTCCGGTCCACCCCCACCCCGCCCTCAGGGTGGGACTCGTGGAGGACCTGGAGGACGGGACCTGGGAAGAGGGACAGGTAGAGAGGCAGGGAGAGAGAGAGAGAAAATAAAGAGGAAGAGACAGCTGGAAGGGATTCTCCAACCCCAGGGCACGCCACTATCTGATGCTCCGCCAGTTGGATGGCTGAGTCCAGCTACGTCAGTCGGTGGCACTGGACCCACTCTGCCATCTTTTTTGGCAGTCGAGTGATGAACTGCCCCAGTACCACACGGTCGATGATGTGTTTGACGTCGCTTCCCTCAGCCAGTAGCCACTTGCAGCATGAGTCCCGGAGCCGCTGGGCCATCACGAAGGGTTAGCCGCTCTCGCCCAGGTCCAGCAAACGGAATCACTGGCGATGTTGCTCCGGGCTTCATCTGACCCACTGGATGATGGCCCTTTTAAGGTTGTCAAAGACCAGGAGGTTCCAGACGGGCAGTTGCTGAGCAGCCACCTGTGCTTCCTCCGACAACAGGGGTATCAGGCGCATCGGCCATAGCTCTCGGGGCCACCCCCGGTTTCCGCTGTTTTGTCAAACAAATCCAAGAAGGCTTCAGGGTCATCCTGAGCCCCAATCGTGTTCAGTGGCAGATGGGGAACCAGGGTCTGCTGAGTGGCTGCTTCTGCCTGAACCTCCCGGTCCATCCAGCTCCGGAACCTCTCGCGGTCCTCTTGTTGCACCTGGATGATGGCCTGGAAGCGTCGCTCCTGATCAGTCCTAATGTCCAGTAGCGCTTGATGTTGTTCTTGATGGAGGACCACGAGGGATGAGATGACATCCGCAAATGGCATACTTGTTGGAGTTTGCATGATGGCGGCGGCTCTCCTGCTTCCTTCCCGGGTTTCGGCACCAGTGTATGATCGGTAGGAAGGAAGAGGACGGGGTCGGAGGGACTGCTTCTGGTGAACTTTATTCGTGTTCAATATAGCTAAATTTTTATACAACAATTTCACAGGGCTCTCCAGAGCAGGCACAGCCATCCCACCAGATAGCAGTCAGTCTCTCTCCCTCCACCAGCTCACTCCCGGGCTCTTATGTGATCTCTCCACGCCAATTACTGGAATCAGACACAGGTGTTTGTCATCTGCATTTGACCCACTTACTCACCGCTTGTGTCCCAACTCTCTCTCCTGCTGCAGACCTCGCTGAACCACGCCCCCCTCGCCACAAATATATTTACCTTAGGAAATTATCTTTACTTAATATCCTAATGATTTGTGGCATAAAAGAAAAATCAATAATTTTGACCCATACAATGTATTTTTGTCTATTTCTACAAATATACTCCAGTGACTAAAGACTGGTTTTGTGGTCCAGAGTTGCAAAAAAAGTTATTTAAAGTCATTTTAAGGAAACTTGAGAAGTTTCTGTCCTTTCATTACAAGTCTACTGTAGGAAACCAAAACCTAGATCCAAAAAGGATATAAAGGCATTTATATTAAAAAGCAAAACCATATGAATTGAGTGGTTGTGAAGAGATTGTATGATTACTTTGTATGATAAACAGATTTAATTTAGGCTTTTATTCACATATAAACACACACACATACATACATACACTCTCAGAAAAAAAAAAAAAAGGTACAAAAGGTGTCACTGGGGAAGTACCTTTTCAAAAAGTAATAATATGTACACTTTAGGTACTAATGGTTACCTTTAAGCTGTTATAATGCACCCTTTAGGGGTAAATAAGGTACAAAGGTGTGCCTTTTGAAAGGGTACCATACCAGCAACAGCTTTCGTGTACTTAGTATATAATGTATAGAGTGAGTCACATATGGTAAACACTGAAGCTCGCACATGCGCCACATGACAGATCAAACCTCTTCTCGCACACACGAGAACCAATAAAGTTCATTTTAGTGATTGACGCACTAAAAAGCTTTCACATTTGATTTGCTGAAGAAAATAAGATACAAAAGCTGTCACCAGGGATGTACCTTTTCAAAAGGTACACTTTTGTTACTTATTATCCCTATAGGGTACATGTTATTACCTGAGATGTGTACATTAGTATGTAAAGGATACCACCTCACTCCTTAGAGTGTACTGTATGTATGTGCATCTAAATTAAATCTGCACATCATACAAGGCAATCGTATCAGGTGTTATTAAATATATCTTCATTTCAAAGATTACCTAAAATCTTATGGGTCTGAATTTACATGATGGTGAACAATTGATGACATTTTCCATTTTTGGGGTGAACTGTCCATGAAAATATAAAATGCAACGGGTTACAACAGAAGTACTGTATAAGCTGACAGATAATGTCATAAGCTCGGTATAAAACCTGGTTTAAATTTACATTTTAGCAACAACAGTTACTAGTAAAAACAGTTCTTCTACAACCAAAGCCAAAGACAGACCGACTGAAGGACTATAATCAAAGAAAGACAGAAAGAACGTGTGAAAGAGTGAAGGAGCTCTGGCAAGAGGAGAGGTAATCAGATGAATTCAGCGTGGCTTTGGGCCCTCGCTGCTTTCATTCCAGCGGCAGCTGCAGTGGCTTGGGCTGACACCACTCTTGTAAAAGACCGTCCATTCAGAGTGTGTGTGTATGTGTGTGTGTGCACGTGAATGTGTGTGAACGCCACTGTGCATTCTAAAATGAGGCAACAGTGCCACCAGCAGGCAAAAATTATATTATCATGTATTTTCTTCAGTTTTTAGTTTTTTTTTAATTGTTTAGGTGGATTGGTTTTGGTTTCGAGCATAAAAGTAAACCACACAAGAACACATACACACTCTCAAGGGTTAGTAAGTGGTAAGACAAAAAACGTTAAGTCTTCTTTGGCCGGTTTAATCTGAAGAGCAAGTAGTGTGTGATTGTGTATCATACAGAAGAAAAAGAGAGGGAGAGACTGTAATGCACAACAATGCAGTGTGTAAGTTTGTTTAACTTCTTTCAGTCATAATGAATAAAACACATGCATAAGAGTGTTTGCAGGGATGAGTGTAGATCTGTACTGTAATTACAAAAGCCATCATTATGCCACCATTTCAAGCAGCACACATTCACAAACTACCCCTCCTGAGTCTTGCTCTCTCTAGTTCTCAATTCAGGTCATTTTGCTTGTTCCCTTCACTGGCTCATATTCTCCATCTTTCTCATTTTCTCGCTCATGTTGTCCCTGTTCTGTCAGTTCACCATCTTCTCTGTCCTTTTCCTATTGCTTTCTCTCTCTCCCCCCGTCTCTTTCACTGATGGCATGCTGAGCAGAGCTGTTACAGACTGAATACTAAAGCATTGATCCATATCAGTGGTGTTCAGCATCTAGAAGACTTCAGCCAGGAGAGAGAGAATCTAATACAGCACAATGGCATTTGCACACGAACACTCTCGATCATTTCTACACATATAGCCGGCATATACTCTTACATGAGATTCACTCTAAAAACTGCTCAGTGATTTTCCTGTGACCTGAGAAAACAGGTGTCTCGTCCTTAAGGGTGGCTATTTCTGATATTCGGTGAAAATAGACTGGTGAAACCGAAATGTGTTTGCTTTCCCTGCTGGAAAAGCCAGGTCATACTGTTTTAAGGTGGTCTATCTGGTTTTTAAAAACAGCAGGTTGTGCTGGCCCAAGGTGGTCTACTAGCATAAACCAAAATAGACCAAAAAATAAAAATAAAAATGGAGGAACTAGAACCCAGAGTTGGAGTTGGTTTTGAGGCAAACCACAAAGACATAAACCTAATAAAAGAAAAAAAAAATAGGATTAAATGAAGGGTTAAGATATGACAGCTGCAGTTACCATCAGACACAATAAAACAATGCAAAATTACATAAACTAAATTACATAAAATGAAAACCAAAAGTCCCTAATTCACAAAACTGATAACATTAGAAGAAATAAAACTATTAAATTACAATATTATTAAATTATTATTAAATTATTCCGTTTTTACTACCAAACTCATAAACGTTACATTTTACAGTAAAATTAGGTTACACTTTAAGGCGTTTTTGTTATAGTATAACTATACATTTAAGTACTTAGTAATATTAATTAACTATATGGTTAGGTTTAGGATTAGGGTTTGGCTTAGGGTTATTCACATGTAATCCATAATTTATTGTCATTATAATAGTAAGTGCATGTAACGTGTAACAATGACACCTTAAATTATATATATTAAGATATTAAATAATTTATAATTTTTCATCGTATACTGTAAGGTTTTCCAGCAGGTTTTTACTTATAGCATTTCTATAATCTTTATCCATAACAATGACAAACATTTTATAGCATATTTTAGCTCAATGAAATTGACAGTCTGGTCTTGGATTTGGATTTAAGGGGCTCTGATATTGGTCTTGATAGTCTGATCTTGACTCCGATGTCGCTAGAAAACATGTAAACCATCTTACAGTTTAAATGACCATTTTATAAATTTTCCAGCATGGCACTGTTCAACAGCATCTCCAGTGGGCATTACTACCTTTTAATAGGGAAAGCGTTTAATTCTAGTGCTGATACAATCACACACATCGGCCAAACACCTGGCCAGCCCACAGGCTCACACCTCTGAATTTCCAATATGCATTAACTACACTTAATAGAGGTGGTCTTCAATCTTAGCTTGATTAGCCGCCGGCCTCTAAGTGAAGTACGGATAAAGGTGGTAATTTAAGCACTAATGCGACACATTACTCGGTTGTGTTAAAATGGGTAATGCTGCTCCACGGCACACAGTCGCACGTTCAAAAAACTGAGCAGTTTATGATGAATGCCACCTTTAATGTCTGCTTGCTTCGGTTTTTAATCAGTAGTCACACACACATACACAGACATTAACGGATGAGCTTTGAGAGTGTAATAAAACAACATGAAGGAACATGTTTGGAGGTTTTATGATACAAGAGTGTATGTTCAGAAGCAGCTAATGCTGCTATTATAGTTATCAAAGGCTGTGAGAGCTCACCGTATGAGCCTTCTGAGATCAATACAAAGATCATCTCAGCATTACAGAGGAATCTGAGGAGGAGGGTCTCATCTAAAGACACACTTACACACGGCCATAGAACACACACACACAAGAAACAATAGAAAAGGTACTGTGTGCAAAGTGTTTAAGGTTTGAGCTACTGCTTTTCCTGACAAACTTGAAACACTCAGTAAATGTTCCACAACTTGACATGTTGTGATCGATTGCTTTTCCTGGCAAATGGTACAGTATGTCCAGGAAGTTGGCTCCTACGTTTATAGCCCATTAATTTTCCCAAATGGCACTTTCCATTTTCCAGCCCTGCAGCATATTGTGAATAGGTTTTAAGACTCCGGGCAACTTTTTCTGGGCATTGGGCCTCGTCCAGTGCTGATTATGATGAAGTGTTGATAAGACTGGTAGTTTTTTTCTTTGGCTCCTCTTATATTACTCGTACCCAACTAATCAGATTGGCACTCATTGTGGTTCCATTGCTTTTCTTGGCTTGATGAAACCTGAATAATCTGAGTGGCAGGCAATGCCCTCAGTTCTATTACTTGGACATTCTGATCCTCATGTTGATCAGGTTGGCACCAAATTGGGTTCGTTAGGCTTTACCTTCCTGCTGTAGTAGTTAATCAGATTGGATCTGCTGGGAATTTCAGATCTCTTCTTTCAGGCTGAAGTGGATGGCATTGCTTCGCCTTTCTGCGATTCTTCCATCAGATTTGGCTCTATAAGTAGAACAGGTTTCTGCCATTCGAGAATCAGTTTTAATCAGCAGAGCCACAGAATGTGTTACACTTTACTTGATATGTCTGATCCTCTTGATCCTCTTTAACAGATTTATTTTTCTTAAAGACTGGTTTGCAGTGTTACTCATGTTTAAAGATGGACTCTTTTGTCTGTTATTATTATTATAAATTTCCTATTTTTAATAATAATAATTATTATTACTATTTTTATTAGTTGCTGTTATTGTTGTACTTTCCAATATTTAAAAATAATCTGATGATTATTATTATTAATGTTGTTTTCTGATATTTAACAATAATCTTGATCATTATAATTATAATCACCATTATCATAATAGTAACAATAATAACAGTAATAATAAAATTATTTCCAATAATAATAATAATAGTAATAATATAATATAATATTTTTTTAGCATCATAAAAGTACACAAGAATAAGAGTGTCAGAATGTGCTTCCCTTTATTGATATGCCTCCCCTACAAGGGAGAGTTCTGTGACTGACTGCTTTGGTCTGTCTGATTTGCAGTGTTACTCATGTTTAAAGATGTGCACTCTTGTCTATTAAGAGATCCTTTAATCTAAATAGCTGGCCTTGGCTTTGCCTGTCTTTATAGCCTGGGGCCTCATAGTGGCCTCCTTACAGTGCTAGCTAATGTAGCCAATAACACACTCACTGCAGGGGAAAGGACACTTATACACACACATGAAGACACGCTCTCTCTCTTTCTCTCTCTCTCTCTCTCTCTCTCTCACACACACACACACATGCACTGCAGGGGCCTGAGTTCGGGACAATACATCAAAGACAAAACCATCAGAGGCACAAGTGCATGATGGATTTATCCAGGATAGAAGAAGGAGGGAGGAATGGAGACGGTCCAGTCTCCTGGTGTCAAACAAAAAAGTCATGAAGAGCTCATTTAGAAATCATTTTTATGAAGCAGAGATTCATGGTATTATCACAGACCCACATTAGATGAAGTCACATGTCTTAGAACACTCAAAGGAATGAATAGTGTGATGAATGACATTAAACATGGAAATGTTTGTCACTTTTAGCCTGCTTTAGCGTTTAAAATTAAAAGTTTGCGATCAGAATAGCCGCCCTGAGCTAAACCGGAGCCAGGATTACCTTTTTTTTAGTGTCCTCCAAACTGCTGAGTGTCCTTCAACCCCTTCTGTTTCTCATTTGCTGGCAAGAAATAATAGAGCCATTAAAAATATCTATTATAAGTGCACACGTCAAGGAAGTAGCAGAAGGAAATAGGATGGAGGAACGCTGACTCCTGATATAAATATGACGTGTGATTTAATAACAGCTGCTTCTTGGGTTTTGAGAAACACTGGGGCACCTCTGCATGTATGGCATGGCAGGTAAGAAAAAGTAAACTAACTTGGATTTAAATTGAAGGTATTTGTAAAAAGATTTCACAATGCATTACCTGATCAGATGGTTTATTTATTTTATTTTTATTTTTTTTTATATAGAAACGCATTCTTCATTTGGAGTGTTGGTGCCCTTTTGCTTTTATATTAGAAATGTAACAGAGTTCATGTGAATTAACATTGAACTGTTCTCTGATTAAAATCACAAAACAAGTCACAGTAATGCTAAAAAAATATGACATCTTGCTCATTAACACTAACAAATGTGCCATTTTCGTCTGGCCATTTTCAAGGAATTATAAAAAGTGTTGTTTTTAGTATAATTGTTTCGCTGTGAAGCAATCACTTTCAAACTTCCAGCATAACTTTCCAACAAAAATTATAATCTTACAACTTCTGCAACTACTACTGTTATAATACTATCAATATAATAATAATAATTTCCAAAAAGTTTGATCACTAAATTACATTACAAGACTCCTACCTACCTATTATTATTATTATTATTATTATTATTATTATTATTATTATTATTATTATTATTATTATTATTATTATTATTATTATTATTATTAACATATTTACATGGTGACATAATTTCTAAAAATGCTTGATCACCAATGAAAGGACGGCTCTTGTTAAATGCAAGTTATACCAACAAGTGTTTCTCTAACTAACAAGTGGTGAGCAGCATCTATTTTTGGTTTGACCTCATAACTGTGGCCTTTATATAGTGCAGTTCTGTCCTCATTAAAACCGTGAGCGCATAAACTCAATTCATTTCTGACAGCTTTTGTGTTCTCACACCACTGCAGCCAAATAATCAGTCTCTGACTGCATTCTGAATTTACCAGCAAATGTCACTGCAGCAACAAAATCCTATTTGAATATGCATCTATCTAGGGCATAGGAAAATAAGATAGAAAACAACTGTGATTTTATGAAGGGTAACAAAAACATTTCTCTGTCTTGTTTGCTAATAAGCTAAACTCTGAGCAGGGTGATGAATATATCATCGGCTGTAGTCACAAGAGTCTTGGTCTCGTAAAACCCAACACGCCTTTGATCAGTGCAACCCATATAACAACCTGTTAACATTTTAAAATGAAATAATAAAGAAAAATAATGTTTCCAGCCTCTCTCCTTCTCTGAATTATTTCATCCCAAGTCCTGATTGGGGTTCGAGTTGCTATAGCAACCTCACTGAGAGGTGCAGAGCATGTTAGGTTTGGAAATTGATGAGCCAGAGGTGGAGGCAAAAGCCCTTCTTTAAAACATAAATACTTTTTGAAAGTGCAATTTCTAAAGTTTTTATTTTAATTTTAACTTAAATATATGGTAAAAATTGTACTTTAATAAAAAATAATTTAGTCAGCTGTGCGCTGGTGAAAAACAGTAACATTGTGAAATATTATTGCCATTTAAATAACTATTTTAGGGGTGACCCCATATATTCGACGATTCTATGCTTCAATAGGAGAAGCCTGATTCGACTACCAATCTCACAGTCGAATATTCGCGGGGTGTAATGATAATGCCATTTTGGCTATATGGGGGTGTTCAAATGTTTGATTTCACAGACTGTAGAACTACCGGTTTTCTCCCAAAGTTAAAATACAGCCTATTAAGATAATGCCATAAATAAGAATCTGAAAAGAAAGAAGCTTTAAATAAATATTTTTAACATGCGTGAATAAATCCAACCACCCCTAAAGATTTAAGTTTCACTTTCCATATAATCCGTGACCGACAGAGGAGCAGTTTGGAGGCAGGGATTTAAAACTTTAAAAAGTCTCAAATTGACACAGGCAGGGTGAAAGACCTTTTTTCGATCAGGTATGGTACAAGTGACTTTAAAACATTTCAGCCAGTTTATACTTATCGTGTATATATTATTTATCTCGTATAAGATGCATTTGGTTGAGTTGTGCTGCAGTAAAGTGCTTCATTGTCTCTTCAGTGCACAGCACGAGCAGGACAAACAACAATGCAGAATATTAATAAATATGACTGGGACTGTCATATACATTACAATTATATTGAGAACACTATTATATTAAAAAGCTGTGAATTTTTAGAGTTTAGTTGTGTGTTTCTGCAGGTTGTTGCCTGAAGAACACATCCACAAAATGAATTCATTCAGAGCCACGCAGACACGTTCATGCATTCGGGGCATTTTGTGCAGATTGCCTGTAAGTCGTAATATTAATGTTATGTTGTATAAATAACAAAGCATATTCTATATGAGATAAATGATGAGTTAAATCCCATTGATTAAAAACCTGCTATCAAATAGCCTACCGGTCATCTTCAGCACGCGCTGCTCAAAACAAAAATGCAGAACATTAATAACTACTGTCATATAGGCCTACACAATGTTATAATGAAAGCACTATTATAAAAAAAAAAAAAAAATTGAATTCTTAGTGTTTTGCTAATGTTTAATGTTAACTACCTTTTATTCAAAACATTATTTTGTATCTGCAAGGCATCCGTTACACATTTCCCTGTGTGTTAACGTCAGTAATTATGACTGTTGAAGGTCTGACTTGACTCTTGTTAATGTATTTTGCACCCGCGGCCCCACCCCCAAACATACAGTATGATTCGACTATCAGTCTACTATCAGCAAGATTCGAAAATCCCGATTCAACTATGAAAATAATTAGTCGGGGACACCCCTAAACTATTTTCTATTTAAATGTATTTTAAAATGCAATTTATTCCTGTATTGGTAAGGCTTATTTTTTTAGTAGCCATTACTCCAGTCTTCAGTGTCACATGATCCTTCAGAAATCATTCTAATATGCTGTTCAGTAACTATTAATTAATAATTATTTTTAATATTATCAGTGTTGTAAAAACTGTTAAACATCTATATTTAGTTCATCATACCCAATTCATCATTGTTACCTTCCACTCCTTTATCTTTACTGAGTTACTGCTTTCACAAAACAGTTGAATTCAAACACACTTGCTTAAAATTAAGCTTTTGAGGCTAAAAACAAATCTTTGTGTCTGCAAATATGGTGAAGTAGTAAAATCAATGTAGAAGTATATGGAAATGTTTGAGTGCTTTTATTGTTGCACTTCTATTGAAGTCTTACCAACTGCAGGAAATGAAAACAGCTCACATTACAATACCACTTTGTTTCTTTTTTTATTTAATTTTTTAATGATGCTTGAAAATCTGAAGAAAGCTGTGCTATTTGTTTTGCTTATGCATTCAGCTTATCTCTAATTTAGTCTGCTTTTCATTCCAGTCATTTCCCATGTGGATAAACTATCTGCTTTAAAGGTAAAATGCATTATTAAAATGGCTGCTGGTCGATGTAATCTCTGTTGAGTAATGTAAGATGCTGGGGTTTCTTTGTGATGTCACAAGGGAGAATACTAAGGCAACGGTGGCTTCACGTTGTCAAGCGTTGGTATTGTAACAAGGCAAAAGGTCAAACAATTACTTTCTATTTCTAGTCATTCTTTCTTGTCTCATTGGTTAAACACACATACACACTCTCCTCATTCTAATTTAAAAAGCTTAACACAAACCTGTGTGCATATGTGCACAAATTGTTGTGCTCATGTGTGTTGCTTTGAAAAAAATTAAAAGGAATAGTTCACCCAAAAATGGCAATTTACTGAAAAATGTATTCACCTTCAGGCCATCCAAGATTTTGAGGAGATTGTTTCTTCAGAGAAACAGATTCTGAGAGTTCATTACAGCACTTTCTCACCAATGGATCCTTTGCAGTGAATGGGTGAGTTCAAACAGCTGATAAAAACATCACAATAATCCAGAAGTAATCTTCATGACTCCAATAAATTCC
The DNA here is from genome assembly GCF_018340385.1 of Cyprinus carpio. Lineage (NCBI taxonomy): Eukaryota > Metazoa > Chordata > Actinopteri > Cypriniformes > Cyprinidae > Cyprinus > Cyprinus carpio. The sequence goes on along the minus strand of NC_056597.1, from coordinate 16,925,156 downwards.
AAAAATTTTACATCTTGTTAAGTGAAAAGCTGCATACTTGTAAAAAAAAAAAAAAAAAAAAAAAATATATATATATATATATATAAATATATATATATATATATATATATATATATATATATATATTAACTTCAAACATGTCCTCTATCCAAAATATTGCTTTCTCCAGTGAAAAAGTCATCTTGTCTGAATCAGCAGAGAAATATGCACAGATGAAGCACTGTTTACAAGTGAAAATGTATCAAAAACATTCTAAACAAATATGTTGGTGAATTTTGTTGTGAGAGTACAACAGGGGATGGACTTTTTCACTTGATGAAGCATTACTATGGATTGTGCACTCATTTTTGGCCAGATGCCATGGTTTACATTTAAAACGCCTGAATGATGGAACTAATTCTTACAAACACACAGCTTTTCACTTCACAAAGCTTTAACTGATGGAGTGGAGTTGTTTACATTACTTGGGGATTATTGTGATGTGTTTATCATCTGTTTGAACTCTTATTTTGATGGCACCCATTCACTGCAGAGGATCCATTGGTGAGCAAGTGATGTATTGCTTAATTTTTCCAAATCTGTTCTCGATGAAAAAACAAATTTGTCTAAATCTTGGATGGCAAATTTTCATTTTTTGGTGAACTATTCCTTTAAGGCCTCAGCATTTTATGAATGGGCTCTAATGGAAAGTGTGTGTCCCACTGGGACCTGTCTTTCATTTAACTGAGAGAGCTGATTGTATTTGACCAGAGATCTCCACACCAGCTGCCATGACCTAAAGAGGGGGTGAAGTCCCCCAATGTTATGTGGAAAATATGCTGTTTAGTTCAAGGAAATGCTTTCTTTTCCATTTTGCAGTTGAATGGCTTTAAATTGCCACAGTTTTCCTTATTCACAGAGTGAAAATAAATTGCCTGGCAAAAATGTCATAAGACAGCTGGGCCGCACTCTCCATATATTGTTTGGTGTTGTGTTTCAAAAACAGGAAAATCATCATTTAAGCATCACTTGTAAGGAGTGCATCCAGACTCATGCTCTCAGTCCTCAAAATGATGATAGCAATGACTCAATGATGAAACCCTGTAACTCTGTCTATATCCATGTACCTCATACCGCATATTATTTATAAGAGAGAGAGTGAGAGCAAAGTACAACTAGACAAAAAGTGAGTAGGTCCCCTATGCAGAGATGCCTCGGCTGCCTCTACTTGGCAACAAAAGAAGAAAGCAGAAAGCATGAGAAAAGAAAAAGTATGCAGCAAAAAGAAGCGAGAAGGTACAGACGGAAGCGGAGAGGAAAGGCAATAGCATTCACACAGTAATGTGAAAAACACGAGGGGGTGTTTGATATTATCAGTTCTGAGGCACCGTAGATCATCTCCAAAATCGAATTATCCCCTAAAGGAAAACACGACGGCGAGAATATAGAGGGGGCAGGATGTTGAACTGCAGGGCGGGAGAGAAAAGGAGGGAGACGCTAAATCAGACGCCATTTTCCACTTTTTCATTTTAGTTATCGCACACGCTTTCCCGGAACGGCTTCATCCCACATCTCACAACTCCATTACCGCGGCAACGGAGAGCTTTTGTGTGCCGGTAACAGAAAATGGCTGGGACAGATAGGGAGGGGTCTGGAAGCAAAGGTATTCAGGGGTTTTAGTACAGACTGCAGAAGGGGTGCAGGGGAGAGAAGGAGAGAATAAAAGAACAGAAGAAAGAACAGAGAAAATGGTGGAAAAGAGAGAAAGAGAGATAGAGAGAGACTGGAATTCTTTCCATGCAACTTGCTCTCTAGCATTTTGATAGGTTCAAAGTAACAGAGGAAGATGACAGAAAGCCTAAGATACAACATGGCAATTCTTCTCTTTAGCAATGCCTTAGCTTATCAGAAACAAGTAAAACGGGTGTAAATTAAAATAAACAATCTTAAGGCCCATTTACACCAAGGACGATAACTATAAAGATATAGTTCTAAGAATCGTACTCAATATTAAAGAATAGCAGACTCCACACTACAGCTTTTATGATAAAGGCACATAGAAACGATATCATTGGAATCACTTCCAGAACATTTTTTTCCAGCTGATGAACAATACAAATTTTGACACTCAATCAGAAACCATCCTGCTACCACAAGCTCGAGAATTTAAAGTGGCAGACAAGCATGCGCTAAGAATAAACAGACGATATCGTCCACTGGTGTGGACGCTAATATCATTATCTTTATAGTTATCTTTATAGTTATCGTTCTTGTTGTGAACGAGGCTTTAGAAATAACATTTTCACCCAAACGCTGTCACGACTGTCAAGTTATGCTTAGAACAAATAACAAGGACCTTCAAAGAATATTAAAGGCCAAACTCCACAGGTCTGATGAGACCACCTTTTATTTCTTCAGACATCTAAAATACAGAAAATGGAACAATTAGAAAGAGCCTTGGGTAAATATACAGTCATAAGCCAGGACAAAGATAAATGCTTACACAATCTGAAAGAATCTAAAATAAGTTTGTGTGCTGGGCAACAATCTTGCAGTGGGCGCTTGGCTTTAGCCAAGCTGTATATCAAGACAGTGAGGATTTCAGCACCATGGACAGTGCAATGACCGCTGAAGCAAATCAGGATTTCAGTACCATGGACAGTGCACTTGCCAGAGGATTTCAGTACCTTGGACAGTGCAGTTACCTGAAGAAAGCTGATGATTTCAGCACCATGCAGAGCACAGTCATCACAGATGACGCCTGAGATTTAAAAATGTAAAAAAAATTTGGAAACCATGACCAATTTTAAAATAAAGTTAAAAAGAACAGCATTTATTGAAAATATGATTTTATCTGTAACAATTTTAACGTTTTAACGGTCATTTTTAATCAGTTTAATGGATCCTTTTTGGATAAAAGTATTTAAAACATTACTGAAATTTTGAACAGTATGCTTTAATTAAAAAGCAACAATGAAGTTAAGCAAATATTCAATTTTAAAAGTTTTATATCAGAAAAAAATAAAATATATATATATATATATATATATATATATATATATATATATATATATATATATATATATATATGTAAATATATATATATATATATATATATATACAGTGCCCTCCATAAGTATTGGAACAGTAAAGAAAAAATTGCTTTCTCTGCTGTGGAGTCAAGACATTTGCAAATATGATTAAAAGATGAATATGCAACAAAACTACAGAATGTCACATTTTATTATTAGGTATTTCGACACCTACATGTTTTACCAAATAAAAAGGACAGCACTTTTAGAGTTCATCCCACTATTTGATGTGAGCATAAGTATTGGAAAAGTTGAATTTAAGGCATGAATGTAAAGCTAATATTTAGTTGCAGATTTGCATGCATTCAGAGCAGTGAGTCTGCAACCCATAGACATCACCAGACTCTTGGTCTTATGCTTTGAAATGCTTTTCCCCAGCCTTTAATGCAGTCAATTCCAACTGTTGCTTGTTTTGGGGAGTTTCTGTCTTTAGTCTCCTCTTCAGCTGATGAAATTAATGTTCAATCAGATTTAAATCTGGAGATTGATTTGGTCAATCTAAGACTTTACATTTCTTTGCCCTGATAAAGCCCTTGACTGAACTGGCAGGGTGTTTCATTGTCCTGATCTAATATGAAATGGTTTCTAATGAGTTTGGTGGCATTTTCTTGAATATTGGTAGCCAAGATTATTTTGTACCCTTCCAAAATAATTCTGCGGCTGCCATCAAACTTTAAGTCATCATTAAAATTAAGAGGTCCTGTTCTAGAGACATCCATGCATGCACATGCCATGACACCACCTCCACCAAGCTTTACAGATGAGGTTGTATGCTTAGGATCATTTGCAGTTTCCTTTTTTCTCCACATTTTTGCTTTCCAATCACTTAGATAAAGGTTAATCTTTGTCTCATTGGTCCATCAACTCAGTTCCAAAACTCTACTGGCTCACATTTGTGAAGAATCTTGCCTTTCTATGTTTGGGGCTGATCAGAGGTTTGCATCTTGCTGTGTAGCTTCTTTAATTCTGTGTCAAAGTCTCCTGCAGACTGTAGATTGACAGAGTATCACCCCAGCTTTCTGGAGGTTGTTGGTGATTTTACAGACATGTATTTTAGGTTTAATTTTCACAGCTTTTATGATTTGCCTGTCATCAACTACTGTTGTTTTTTTCAGCCGATCAGGTCGTTGTTGGTTGCTGATGTCGCCGGTAGTTTCCAAACTCTTGATTTCTCCATGCCATATATATATAGATAGATAGATAGATATAGACATAGATATAGATATAGATATTTTATAAAATATCCATGAAAGTAAAATGTAATTTTCAGATCTCTGTGCTCTTGCTGTTGCTGCATGAGGCTATGTGTGACACAATGCCATTTTAAAAAGGGGCTATTCCTAAAGGATGAGAGAGGTCACTTTTGAGCACAGCAAGCTCAAAGTTCAAAGATTTAAAAAAAGCAATCAGCGCTGATAAATTAAAAAAAAGGATGATACAAACCTTTAAGTTAAAGTTTGTTCCCATTAACAAATATTTTCTAATCATTGAAATATTTAATAAGTAAACATACAGAAAAAAGAAAGGACAAAACTTGTTAATACAGCCTTGAAATCTAAAATGAATGGACACAAGAAGCCTGGTTGCCATGGGAGCTGTTACTTTACGGATGTTGCCATTTGAAAAATAGTCAATATATTAAACTCTGCACTGCTGCATCAATCAAAATATGTAACAATCTAAATAGTTCTCTGCTTGAAAGGCTTTTGATGCACTCACACAAAATAACATTCATTCATTCATTCATTTTCATTTCTGTGCACCATGTTGGTTTCCTGATCTTGTTGCCCTGCCTCTTACAGCATATGTATTATTTTCACTTATAACAACAGAGTTATTGGAATCTGTCTTGTTTCTTTATAAGTTTGTTTACACCGTCATGTTATTGAAATATTGTTTGCATCTGTCCTCTTTGACCAAGGTTAGTTTTTTCTTAAGATTTGGTGAAATTTAGCATTACATCACTTGTTCAAATGTGGATCCTCTGGAGTGAATGGGTGCCGTTAGAATTAGAGTTCAGACAGCTAATAAAAACACCACAATAATCCATAAGTAATCTACATGACTCCAGTCCATCAATTAACATCTTGTGAAATGAAAAGCTGCTTGATTGTATTTTTTTTTTTTTTTTTTTGACATTTTTAAATTAATTTCTGGCCAAAATAACTGTCCATAATCCATAATAATGCTTCCTCCAGCGAAAAGGTCTACCCACTGCTATCCCCTCACATTAAAATCCACCAACATGTTTGTTTAGAGCTTTGGAGTGTTTTCGCTTGTAAACAGTGCTTAATATGAGCATATTTCTCTTCTGATTCAGAAAATATAACATTTTCACTGGAAGAAAGCATTATTGTACAGACAGCTCAAATTTAGCCATAAGCTAGGGTTTGAACTTAAAAACATAGCTTTTCACTTCACAAGAAATTAATTGAGGAACTGGGGACGTAGATTACTTGTGGATCTTTGTGATGCTTTTAGCAGCTGTTTGAACTCTTATTCTGACAGCACCCATTTACTACAGTGGATCCAACAGTGATCAAGTGATGTAATGCTAAACTTCTCCAAATCTGTTCTGATGAAGAAACAAACTCCTCTGCATCTTGGAAGGTCTGAGGGAGAGCAAAGTCTCATTTTTTGTGTGAACTATTCCATTTACTCACTTTCATGGTTTTATGTTGTTCCAAATTTGTTGTTTAGAAAACCAGTGTAAATGTACCAGATATATTTATATGTATATGTATGTACACATATTATTTACATTATTTGCATTTGCACAACACTGAGTGTATTTGTGTTTTTACACACACACACACACACACACACGTTTATGAATGTGTGTGTAATAAAAAAAAAGTAAAATTATCAGCATACAACAGTGGCATGGTAACACATGTGGGTGGTATTGGACATAAACTAAAGCGGAAAAGCAAAGTGAGGAAGTTAGACGTAGCAAAAGTGACAAACCTTCAATGGCTCAGAAAAGATGGGAAGCGATGCCAGTCCTGGCTGAGATCTTCACCCAGCAGGATAACAATCTTACCCCCTAAGAAAACAGAGAACACAAGAGAGAAAAAGCAGAAAACCATAGGTTACTGTCATTTTCTGTGTTTTTTTCTTTCTGTCTTTTTTCTTTTTTTTGAACATAAGAATTGCAACTTGAAACATACAAATTGGCTATTCAGTGGACCGCAGTTAACCCCCACTGCACTACAGATGGAGTGACAATGAGCAGCCCCAAAATTGCAAATACCTCACACAGCAGGCTTCAGTCTCTATCAGCAGCTCTGTAGGCCTACAGATACAAAATACTCCATTTTGGAAAAGGGGGGTTGTGACTAACAAGTGAGTTTCTTTGTAAGAAACTCAAATAGTATTACTGACTTTAAAATTGAAGTGAGAGAGATTGTAGGTTTGTATGGTACCTCCTAGAGCTCATTTCAGGGTTTTTTTTTATACTCTATTTTCTGGAGCATATGATTACTTCTTCTGCATTCACACAAACGCACAAGTGAACAGGTTTTGTGTTCAGAAAAGCACTGTGTATAACACTAAAATGCACACTTTATAACTTTAGCACTAGTACTGTAGTATGTGCAGTCCATGGTTCTGAAAGCATACATTTCTTCAGGTCACTGAAATCAGTGGTAGTTGCACTGTCCGTGGAGCTGAAACGGCTAAAGTTTTTTTCAGTGGTGACTGTGCTGTCCGTGGTTTCTGAAGCATCACTGAGGACAATGAAAACTGGATTAATGGCTGCTAAAAACTCAGCTTTGCCATCACAGAAATAAATTACATTATAAAATATATTAAAACAGTTTTTTTAAATTGTAATAATATTTCACAATATTACTGTTTTTTTTTAATTGATTTATTTATTTTATCAAATAAATGCAGCCTGGGTAAGCATAAGAAGCTTCTTTCAAAAATATATAATAAAATCTTTTAAAAGATTTATAGTAGGACAAGAGAATTTTTCTGAAAATTACAAATCGTGGCAAGTTGTCAAATATGTGACAATTAGAATACCAAACAACAATTTGATATTTTTGCATGTTACCTTTTAATTTGTAATTTTATTTTTTTTTTTTCATATATGGTTCTATATTTTGTGACTGTTTCGCTTTTGCAGAAAAGTCTATAAATATCAAATAATCTATTTAATGCAAAGGTTTCATTGTGACAATATGCCCTGCTATAGGATCAATAAGTTTTCAATGATGTGTGTCTTTTTTTTTTTTTTTTTTTTTTTTCAGATGAGAATGTTGAACAGCTCTAGTGTTGTCTCTATGGAGATTCAGAAAATGACTTTCAAAAATAAGCTTACGCAAAGAAATATTCACTGGAATAAAAAATGTGACAACTTGCCTTGGACTCCCCTATATTTGGGGAACTGAGATGGCCATTTTTTTTGTTTTGGTGGGTCATCATATTGCTACTGACTTGATAGTAGACTAGGGAATAAGGGTTGGTCTTCCTCCAGATGTGTGTATGTTTGTGTGTGTGTATGTGTGTGTGAGAGAGATGAATGGAACGGTGCCAAGCTGCAGTCCCAGGGTGGCCTTGGATCAATCTGCTTATCTGCAGGCTGCCAGCAAAGCCAATGATTAATACAACCCCATCAGTGAGGACACTCTTATTTATTACTGCACGAGACACATAAAGACAGCGCACAGAACTACAGACTAACTACACTGTGTAGATGCAGGGGACACAGAGTCGCTGTTGCAATAAGACACTGCCATAAACCAGAGAAACACAGCATGATTACAGAGCAATAAGAGGTATGTAGAAATTGTAACAGAATGGCACAGAATAAGAGATGTTATACCTTAAAGTGAACATTTCTGTAATGTGATGTATTTCCGAGTGAAACATAATATTTCAATAGAAAAAAAAAAATGACAACAACAAAAAACAAGCAGAATAAGACTTTATTTTATCCATCAGGAATTGATTAGATTATAAAAAGTGAGTGTTTCACAATGGCATGAAGCCAGACCTGAATGCATGTTTTCAGTTGATTGTGAAAAATCTACTGCTGAACATCTGCCAAAACTCACTTTTCAAAAAGAAAAACACACTTTTTGGGGAAGGTGAAGGCTGGAGTTCATCCTGTTTACAATAAAGACATGAAAACATAATCAAATGTTTGTGGAATAACCAAATAATATTGCTATTTTTAACATTCCAAGACATTAAATACCCAAACTACAATAGTTGTCATTTCAAACCCACTGAACTGCAGGCAGAGCTGTGGTCTCTTTTAAAAGAAGACACTTGGAAGTAAAAAATAAATAAATAAATAAATAAATAAATAAAAAAGAACAGTACCTAGAAAGGCTTAAATTTACTGTAAAAATATTAGAAATGTTTTTTTTTTTTTTTTTAAAGAACTGCATTTGTTTTACAATATCATTTAAGTTTGAGTCTGACCTTTTTTTTTTGGCTGTTGTTTTTAAAACATTTATTTGAAAAATTACAGTAAAAAAATACATTGTGCAATATTATTATTTTTGAATAACAGTTCTCTATTTTAATATATTTAAAATATCATTTGTATCTGTGATCATTCTAACATTTTTATTTGGTGCTCAAGAAACATTTGTTATTATCAGAGCTCAAAATGGTTGTGCTGCTTTATTTATTTACGTATGTATTTCTGTATGGAATCTACAAACCATGTTTTACTTTTTTCGGGATATTTCTCATTAATGAATAGAAATTTTAAAAGAACAGTACTAGTTGGAGAAAAAAATCTTATGTAACATTCTAAAAGTCTTTTTACTGTTTTTTTTATTTTTTATTTTATTACAGTCTTGCTAAATCAAAGCATTAATTTCTTCAAATAATAATAATAATAATAATAATAATAATAATAATGAATTCAAGATCAAATTTTCACATAGCTTTTCCTGAAACTGTATTTTCACATACCTGGGCTATGTTTCCCAAAAGCATTGTAAGCTTAAGCAGACCCGTTGAAAACAATGGAGATATGATCAACTAGGCTTACAATGCCTTTTTTGGAAAGACAGTACTGTTCCTGAATCACTACTTAAAAAAAAAAAAAAAAAACTGAAATATATTGGTATATAATATATACCGCCTACTTCTAATTGTGCTATAATTTGTATCCTTTTTTTAAACGAACATTAACTGGCAATAAAGTACTGTGTTAAATAGGTTACGTCAGCTGAAGAAACAAACATTTTTTTTTTTTATCTTTGGAATAACAAACACTTGTACATTTTCTATAATAAGCCAGGAATATGTATTAGCAAATTCATTACAGACCAGATGAGAGAGCTAATAGAGACTGCACTATATAATTCAGAAAAAACATCATAGTTGAGTGCAAAGTCACACAGCCCAATCTGCGGGGCATCTTCATTCATAATTGCACAGACAAACAATTTCTTAGGGAAGAAACCAATTACAGTCAATCAGAGCACAGCTATGATCTGAACAACATCAGCATGAACTCTAAACACAGCTGAAGGAGCACTTGGAACAGTCCAAGCAAGTACAGCTGTGTGTTGGCAACAAGGCCAATCGAAGAAGACAGCAAGACACAGCATAATATCGTCAAGGTCAAAGGTTACAGGCAGTGGTGTTTAAATAATGAATAAAGAGACAAGAATGTAAACGTCAGCCCTCTTGTGTCTCCAATGGCTATGCGTGTTTGTGTATGAGTGTGTGATATTTGCAATGTAGGCAAGTTTGAGATGTAGCATGCTCGTACAGTGAACAAAAAAATGTTATACTAAAGGCACACTGCCCAGGGCTTTTGCCAACAACCACGGTGGTCACTTAATGCAAATACTAGGCTACAGTATGGTACATTAACTTCAATGCCATTACACCATTTTAAATTAACAAGCTTCAACATCCACTTTCCACGACTGATCAAATTCAATCAAGTGAAAATGGGCTAGCTTATAAGAGGATTTTCCTATATCATCCAAGCATTGTTGTCCTTTTTCTGGTAAGGCAACCTCAGAGGCCTAGGGTTCTATGAAATCCATTTAAAAAAATCCCCAAATTGCATTTGCATTCTTTTCTTTACTTTTTCTGTTTTAATTGTTAAATTAAATGTTATTTAACATCAATTTATTAAAAGTTTAACTTTTTTTATAAATTTGGCTTTATTTTTCCCTGTCATTTTCCATTAAACTTTTTCTGGATTCTTTTTTAATGTTTTGTTCTTATTGTTCTGATCAATTGGATTCATAAAACCCTACATTTAAAAGTATTCATTCAAAATTTGCAAAATTGCATGATATTCTGTATTATACTGTAAATTAATTTTTTATGACTGGATTCACAGAAATCAACTCTTAACCTTATGAATACCAGTAGTTTTAATATTCTAATATTCTATGAAGCACATTAGAGTATCATCTGAGTACCTTGACTGAGTACCTTGAGCTAGTTATTTTTAATTGAATCACAAAAAAAAACACCCATTTTAAAGAATTTATATATAAAAAAATTAAATATATTTTAAAATAATATATATTTATACATATATTTGTTTATTACAAACACTCAAATTTTCACTTCATAAGATGTTAATTGATGGATTCAAGTAATGTGGATTACTTGTGGACTATGTTTTTATCAGCTGTTTGAACTCTCATTCTGACGGCACCCACTCACTGCATCCATTGGTGAGCAAGTGATATAATGCTAAATTTTGCCACATCTGTTATAATAAAGAACCAAACTCATCTACATCTGGGATTCCTGAAGGTAAAGTTTTACCAAATTTTCATTATTGTGTAAACTATTCCTTTTTTTTATGAATAATTAATTTACAAAATAAATATCATCTGCACATTTTAACCATGTTGTTATTTTTTTTAATTAATATTTTCTCAATATAACAAATTAGAAGGTTTGCTGTATTATTTGCAGTAATAGCTATATATTTCTTTCATTTATGAAAACTATACATAATTACTCAAGTACCCATAATATACTCAAAATAAAAAGAAACCCTTCAAAACTGAAATTGAATCAAGAGCTTGTGAAACCAATCGAATCTGGAAATAAGTATCAATACCAAAACAAGTCTCAAGTCTCAACACAATGGCCAAATTCATCTGTCTGCATGTGTATGGCTCTAACAAAGGCTGTTTAAAAGGATACATTTAAAGCACAGCTTCTTCATTGTGCACTGCACAGCATGCTGTCAGCACACTAATTAATGTGTCACCACTACAAATGTCAAAACTAAATAAATAAATAAGGGGGGAAATGCAACATAACAGATCATTGACTATCTGCTAATAAAACAAGAGTCAGAAGGACGTGAGAGGAGTGAGAAAGAAAAAGAGAGAACGAGAAAGAAAGTGCAAATAAGTTTGATACTACCAAATATTTATTTGCACCCAACAGTGTGCCACCACGGTCACGTCTCACTCCAAAATATTTATTCATACTGCAGAAAATAAAGAAACAAACTCACACAAGTGAATGACTTAAACCTTCTCTTTGCTCTGTCATTTTGTGTGTCTCTCTCTCCATTTTTCTCCTACAGGCGTCCTCCTGTCTTTCAATACTTTGATCTGTCTGCCAGTAACACAGGCAAAACTTCAAATAGCTTCAGCTCTGTCAGGTGGGCCCTCTCTCTCTTCCCTCCTCTCCAGCTGACACTTTCCAGTTGCGTGTGATTTCTGACAGCTGAATATGTCCAAAGCCCTCTATCAGACAAGTAAAGTGAAGGTTATGCAATACAAAGCTTCAAGGCAGGTTAAACTCCTCCAAAACGTTTGGTTTGCCAGGCTGTGCACTACAGGTAAAGCTGCTGACCCTTTGCCTTTCTTCAAATGGAAGGGTCTTTTTCTTTATTGAGACTTCAGATTCACAAAAAATGTCTATATCATACTGTCATGTTCAGAGGCATCGCAAGGGCTCCACTGATTTCTAGGTTTAAAGCGGCCCAGAAAACCCAGCAGTGACTCTAGGTACTCTATAAACTACACATTAAGCTGTAGAGTCAAAAAAAAAAAAAAAAAAAAAAATCTCTGTTCCAGCCTAGTGAGTGATCTACCGAGATTGCATTTTAATGCATCATAAGCACGCTTCCTAAAAGTTATTATGCCACCTTCAAAGATGCCTTATTTTATCCAAATGCTAAAGCAATGTATGTATCGTTTGTGGAAAAGACAATCCCACAATGCAATGTGACACGATCAGTGTAAAAAGTCATCAAATTGGCAGATGAGTATATCATATATAATATATAATACATATTAACACATATTAAAAATGACTATTTTACCAGATTTTTGTGTATGCTGTTTATTTGTTATGTTTAGAGTATTGAGTCGTTAACTCAGCAACATTTCATATTTTTCTGGATTCAGCTGGAGTCAAGGCTGCACTTAATTAAATGCAGTTATATCAACTTATCAATTTATGAATTCAAAAATAATAATAATAATAATAATAATAATAATAATAAACAATTAAGCAGGACTTGGCAACAAAGAAAAGCAGTAATTAAATATCTATTTATTTATTATTTTGAAATAATGGATTAATCTAATGTTAAGCATTAATTTAATAAAGTTGTAAATATGTCTACTTACTTTTGAAAAATGACTTATGTTATTTTTGAATGAATAAAATGATTCCATTATTTTATTTTAAACACACTGTCGGGAATTTTAAATGCTTACGGTCACCAAGTACACTTGGTTTCTAGTCTGCCACGCTATCAGGAGGCATACCTGTACTCTCAATGGTAGTTGACACATCATGTCACTGCTCATTTGGATAATGTTGAGCTCTGTTCTTGCTGACGGAAGCCTCAAATCTTCATTAAAACGAATGATTTTCAGACACTTCAGAAGCAGGGCCAATTCTATGGAACATGGGCCCCTGGAGAGTAAAAACACACAAAAACTTGAAGTAAAATTATAATCAACAAAATAAATAATTTTCAGAGTCATTAAGCACTCATTACACAGTAGAATAATCTGACCCATGTGTCTGTGTGGGAGAAAACATCCCACATGCAGATGGCGATATAGCATGTTATGGCATTAAGGTTACTCACAATAATAACAAATGAAAACTCAGTGACTGGCAGGAAATGTCAGAGCACTCTTAAATTGTTTTTCAAAATTTAATTACACAGGTTACATTTAGGACCAAAATGTAGTTTAAAGTTTGAATGGTTTAAAATGAGTTGCTGATTTATTTTACAAATAACTATAAATAAAGCGCAAACTGTCTTGAGATCATGTGAATCTTTTTACTTGGCTAAAGTAAATAGTCACATAAACCAGTGCTATTTATTTCCTGTTGGCCTCTTTGAAAAATGATGTCAGTTTCAAAGCTATCACATTTGGTGCATATAATAAATATCTGAGGGACAGAAGCAGTTAGGGGATCTCACCTTGAGCAGCATAAACACTAATCTACATATTTCCAAATGCCAAGATTGCCCATATGTGGCAGCATAGCAGCATACTTACTGGCCATAAGTATGCAGTACAAGTAACAGCTAATCAACTGTGCACATTATAAGAATCTATCAGGAATGAATTTAACAAGATCGCCCCTCGCTTTCACCCTCCCACTCTGATAGGACTCAATTCCATTTCATATGCTTTCATTTATATGTCATTTTGTCGCACATGTTTCAGAAACCATCATCTGCTTTTCAGAGCGTGAATGAAATACAGCGACCACTCGAAACTTTGAAACAAGAGCCGCAAGGCGATTCAAGTAATTTAGGTACTGAAGTGTCTTTATAGAGATGCAGAAAGAGAGAGGATAAAATGATGAAACCAAAGAAAGAGAATGGAAAGAAACAGGTTTACAGTGGCAAGGCAAGAATACAGAGCTCAGCGATAGTGGTAATTGTTAGAAAAAGACAAAATATAAATAGAGCGAGAAGGACAGAATGAGAGAATAATAATTGAAAGGAAAGAGAGGCTTAATGAGAGCGTGATAGACAGATAAAATTAAGTTGGGGGATGGAGAGAGACAGTGATGGATAGAGAGAGAGAGAGAGAGAGAGAGAGAGGGAGAGGGAGAGGGAGAGAGAGATAGAGAGAGAGAGAGAGAGAGAGAGAGAGAGAGAGAGAGAGAGAGAGAGAGAGAGAGAGAGAGAGAGAGAACGCGTGAATCAGTATGCATGGGCATTCTTCGCATGAAGCACAGCGACTGACAGGGGACCAGCACAAAGTCTGATTGCTAAAGAACCCTGCTGACGCGTCTCACACAAACACACATGCAAAAACACACACATTCATGCGTACCTTTCCCCAGGCATCTCCTAGGGCAATGTGTAACAAACTCTTTGCTTCCAAGTCAGGAAACAAACACACACATTCACAGAGAAGGTACAGCAGTGTTGTGTCACCCTGAAACATGTGGAGAAAGAGAAAACTTATTCACACACTCACTGCAACGGCGTCTCTGGTACATCAGACAAAAATGAGGCTCAGAGGGCAAAGAGGACTTAGGAAAACCAAAGACAGACAGTGTTCAAAGAAGACACCCAACAAGGACACATGCTGTGAACTATTGCATGCCCATTTGTCATGGTATGTGGGTGTGTGTGGCCAGTTACCTGGATTGCACTAGTAACTAACTCAACCACAGGTTGTCTAAAAATTTTGATAAAAATTTCTGGTTAAAGAAATACATAAATGAAGAAAAATTCCAAAGTATTAAATGCCATATATACTTTTGGTTGGGTGGGGTCAATATTTTTACACAAAGATTGGTGAGTCTGTTAAAAAATATATATTTTTACCCTTCTAATTTGGCTCCAAATTTCGAAGAAAAAATGTAATTTTGACCACCTCTTCAAAATAGTGGATTACTATTCATCCATGACATTTAGTATTTTGTTTTTTTATCACTATTTGGCACTGAATTACCCAACTGGCTTTTTTAATTCATGTGTTGAATTGGCTACAGAATATTTAATTGGAATGACAGGAAAGAAAATGAACAGAGAGATTTTATTAGTTCAAATCAAGTTTTGCAACTAAACATAATTATGTAAATAATTACTAAATTGACTTGGATTACCACACATTAAGCATTTCACATTTACCACAAAGATATTCAGCATATTAGAATGATTTCTGAATTCAGCTTTGTCATCACAGGAATACATTTTAAAATCAATGTATATAATATATTAATTATTTACATTAATAATATATTATACATCAATAATGTATATTTATACATTAAAAATATATCATATATTATATATATCATATCATATTATATTTTCTGTCTGACTGTCCTACTTATCCCAAACTTTGAGTTTTGACTTTGATATATATATAACAAATTAATATAAAAATATATTATATGTGTGTATATATGACTGAAAAAGAAAAAAAAAACTGAATGAACTGAGAACCACACTGAAGCAGCCACATCCTTAATTCAAATTCTGCTTCCTTTCTATTACTGTACATCATTTCAGGAATTGAACTGCAACGCAGAAGGTATTCGCATTTCAATTCTGAATGGCGCACAACCCTACTAGTTACAGTGGAGAGATGGAGAACTGTCATGTATCAGTCACTGGAATTGAATAGGAACGTACTGTATCTCTTCAACATCCCGTGACACAGAGTGAATCTGACACATGTAGACGGCATCTCCACCAGCACTCTCATAGCTTCATGTGACTATAACCAGCCACTGTCACAAGTAAAGAGATATTAACCTCTAATGCCGAAGTGTTATTCAAGCTCAGTGCCTGCTACTGTCACCCTGTGACTGAAGCCATGCACATTTGCCATCGTAATGAGAGGACAAATTGGAAATATGGCTCACTGCTCCCCATTGAACAATAAAACCTCACATGCAGCTCATCTCATTAAACAAGGGAGTTATTGCTCAGGATACCACCCCTAAATTAATTAACACAATGTATGGAGGAAAAGGGCAGGCGGATGAGCGAGAGAGAAACCCGAGTGAATGTCGCAACCGTACCTCATTTTACTTGAAATAATATGTGTTCAATTTAATTTCCTCATCACAAGAACAGTAACAGCAAAAGGAAATTGAGAGTTCAGTCGGCCTTAGCTTTAAAGATCACGTCAGTCTGGAATGGACCAGCGGAGCAAAGCAACATGTCTCCAACAGTACGTCACTCCCGAAACCCAGCGGTAATGTCCTCATTAAATGCATGAGCAAAATTTTTGTCAAGTCATCGCTGGAAGTTGACTGAACTCATGAATAACTCCAGACCACTGAATGCTATTGAAAGTGTTAATATATAACTAAAGGAAGCTAATTTATATATTAAAGGAATAGTTCAGCCAAAAATGAAATCTAATGGATCCTCTATCCTCCAGCCTCTTCAATTGGTGTTTTGTGAAGTGAAAAGCTGCATGTTTCTAAGAACAAAATCCTTTATTAATATGTTTTAACTTAAAACGGTCACTTCTGGCCAAGATAAGAGTCTATAATCCATAATAATGCTTCCTATAATGAAAAAGTAAATTTTCTGTTGTCCTGTCACATCAAAATCCACCAACCTATTTGTTTTGGACTGTTTTTGCTTGTAGACGGTGCTTGATCTGTGCACATTTCTCTCCTGATTCAGACAAGATGACTTTTTTACTGGATAAAGAAATATTATGGATAGAGGACTTCTAGCTGGAAACAATGGTTTGAAGTTAAAGTTTAAAACATCTTAATGGTTTTTGCTTCACAAGACATTAACTGATGGACCAGAGTCATGTGGATTAATTATGGATTACAGTGACGGTTTTATCAGCTGTTTCAAACTCTCATTCTGACGGCACCCATTCACTGCAGTGGATCCATTGGTAAGCAAGTGATGTAATGTTTCATTTCTTTATTCCAATGAAGAAACAAACTGATGTCAATTTTCACCAGATGTTAATTTTTTGGTAAACCTCTCACAAAATCAGTCAAGTGCATGTTGAGATAGTTAAGATTGGTGACAAATTATCAAACAATCAAATAGTGACACCTTCTCCTCCCGCACAGTTGAGGCGGTTAATTGGCCATTAGTTGGGAAGCCTGTGCACCTGTAAAATAATCCGTTAGCAGACTCTGAAATTAAAGACCCCAAGGCACGGTTTATGAGTTACAGTATCTTTACCGAAACCCAGGCTTTAATGATGTCTGTTATGACCATATCAGAGGACCTATTTAGTATTTAGTCAGCACAAAAGACCTCAATTATAAAAAGTCAAGCTGATAGACATTTAAAATTGAGATGTGTAAAATTATATAGTGAATAAATGTGTATAGTTGAGAGACTAAATATGGGTAAAAAAAAAAAAAATGAATTAGCTCAGAGCTTGTAAAAAAAAAAAAAATCACCTTTACTGTCATCAAACATATCTGTTTGAAATGAGAGGAGTCTCTTTGGCAGGTACGTAACTCAAAGACAGTATCCATTTAAAAGTTGACACAAAAGTTAAAAAGCACATATATTATGCTGTAACAGTGACCTTGAAAAATGGTGGTCGAACACACATTTGGTTGTTTAAACTCTTTCCACAAAATGTGTACTTCCCTACTACATGCAAAAGGAAATACATTCAATGAATAGGATTTCCAAATATGCAGTATTCATGAAACAGTAGGAGAACAATACCCGGATGGCCTACTCCATCTGCTAAGACTCTGGAATGCACAACTAGTAAACTATCCTATGAGACAAGTGCTATAACCAACAAGAAATCTGTTCCTTTCCTGCGACGCACCGGTCACATTATACATACTGGTTACAATGCAAACAGGGCAGAAACCTTATCGTTCTGAATATGTCTTCAGATTTTTCATTTCATTAATTAATTCAGTGCTAAAAATAACCAAAACACTCCCCTTGCTTGCATATATATTCTAAATACATAAACAAATAAATAAATAAGACTATCAGGGGTTATTCATTTATTTATTTTAAACCAGTTATTGTGGTTTGTTGAAAACTGTAAAGATGAGTCATACATGCCACATTGTTTATTTTGACATACTGACTAAAAATATATATTTCTTATCACAGTGGATTTCATTTTTGCATACATTATATGTATGTACAGTAAGTAGCCTACATCTATATGCAGGCTGCTTTAGATTAATTAATTAATCAATCAAATACTGATTTAAAAACCTTACAACATAGTTATATGTAATTTATGTATTATCTACATAACCCAAATAAAACTGAATGCATTATAGCTATTTCAAAACTAAAATAATCTTTTCAGCATATTTAAAATGTAAAATTAATTAAATCAGAGTTTACAAAAAATTTTGTTTCAGGTAGAAGTAGAGTTCAGCTGCTGCACTCAAGCCGGTGGTGTAGTACCCGCCCCTAAATATGATGTAACAACAAATGAAGTTTTACATGCCAGTTAAACAGCCATTTGTACACCTATTCACGGTTCTAGCAAAGAATAAACTAAAATTTGCCAAAGAGTACTTCAGGCACCAAATTAATCTTTGAAAATAAATAGCCTTAATACTTTTCAATTAAACTGAATGTATGCAATTATTATGTAGTTATTTCTGGAAGTTTCATGTTTTGTTTTTTTTAGATATCACACTTTATCCTGGATTAATGTTTTTATTTGCATATTTACGAGATTAAATCACTAAAACAAGTGGCCTACAGTACATCATGTCACAAGCACGCAGCTTGTTTCATTAACTGCTTGTCCATCTGGAAACATCACTATGCAAATCCGTTCTGATTGTCTTCTGAAATAAAGAATTGGCTGTTGAAACAAAGAATAAAACAAATACAAAAATAAAAAGAAAAAGCAGAACAGTTTCTGCCGTCTCTGACTGACATTGTTGATGCTGAAAATAACACAGGGCCCTTTTTTGCCTAACTTTATAAACAGTTCTCTTGCTAAAATACAGTGTTACTGTATAGCACCTTTCTGAAGTGCATGGC
Organism: Cyprinus carpio; assembly: GCF_018340385.1. Taxonomy (NCBI): domain Eukaryota; kingdom Metazoa; phylum Chordata; class Actinopteri; order Cypriniformes; family Cyprinidae; genus Cyprinus; species Cyprinus carpio. The sequence continues at coordinate 16,906,154 of NC_056597.1, read as the reverse complement.
TACTCTGAAGGAAAATAGAGAAACAAAACTTTAATAATATCCATCTGTTGAGTTTTAATTAGGTCAGGGAAACAATTTAATTATATATATATATATATATATATATATATATATATATATATATATATATATATATATATATATATATATATATATATATATATATATATATATATACTTTATATAATAAGAAAGTCTGCTTTATGCTTTAGTAATTATGTCAGCATCTCAATGGAAATGATTTGTTGAAAATTTTACCCGAAAAAGACAATGATCACCTGTGCCATTAAACTTCATTTTCACTTTATCACAAATTGCTTGTCAAGGTCTGTTTTTGCCCTTAAATAACCATTAAGATCCACTCATGCTTAAAGAGCGGTCAATTGTAAACTTAACACTCCATTAACAGCTCTGAATTAAACACCATGTGCCGTTGATTTGTGTCTTAACATACCAAATGAAGACGATCAACATTGTAAATGTGCTTATAATTACACATTTCTCAACACATGCTTTAAACGATCATTTATGTCCAGCCCTTCAAGCCATAATGACTGTCATCGTGTTTAAGCGAGACCTTTGGAGCATAAAAGTCTGCACAGTGAATACACTCATTTGTCCAAATGTGATGCTGCAGGAAAACAAACAGAACAGTGAACAGTAAACAGTAAACAAAACAGTGTTCCTTGCAATTACCCATGAACGTGTGAAAAGCAAGTTATTAACCTCATAAGAGTTTGTTCACATATACTGGACATCATCCTGATACTGTTTTTTAAAGGTTAAGTGTGTAATTTCTGTGGCAGTAGCAACACCAAAATATTACAAGCAAGTAAGCAAGCAAGCAAATAGATAAAAATAAAAATAAATAAATGCATAAATAAATTGATTAATTAATTTAAAGGGACAATTAATTATTAAATTTTGTTGTTTCATTTTCTGCTTATTGATGCAGTAATGATTAAATGATCTTTAGACTGCAAAATAAATTGAATTTTAAGCAGCAAAAACAGTTTTGACTATAATAATATTAATAATTAGTGTGACAAGTGGGGCGGGGCCGAGAGCCGTGGGAACGGAGCGAGGCCGGTGGAGTGATTGGGAAATGAGCGACACCTGCTCCACTCACCGGTCTCTAGTCCCACGGAGTAGATCGGAAGGATACAAAAGAGGAATGACGACAGTGAAGGACGAGAGAGGACCAGGCCTGGGTTTTATTTTGTGTTTGGTTTTTGTTTGTGCGCGGCAGTCGTCCGTGAGGGGCTGTCGCGCTGTTTTATGTTTATTTGATTATTAAAGTTTAATTTGAATGTTCGCCGGTTCCCACCTCCTTCTTCCCATGATTATGGAGTTTTATATTGTTACAATTAGTATTAGTAGATTTATAATATATAAATTATTATTCTCCACTTCAGTGGATAAGTGGTTTGACAAAAAAAGGTGTCTTTTCTATGTTATAAGCCATAAATCTGCATCCCCAAAAAATTAAAATAAAATAAAATCAGACGTACAAACTGTGTAATTAACTGCTAAAATTAAAATCTGTGGAGAAGTATATAACTCTTGAATTTAAAGATGTTGGTTATATGTAGAAACAATTAATTTGGACTTTACTGTAGATTTCCTTGACTTAATTGTCTGATTAGTGGAAATTTTTTGAAGAATCATGGGTAATGTAGTTCACCAGGAATTTTGCTGTTGAACACAAATACTTAAAATAAGCAAAAAAAAAAAAAAAAGGCTTTAACAAAAGCATATTCCATTGATTAACAACCTCTTGGCTCACAGTAGAGCTGTCTTTAAAGGTTTATCATTTAAATTATATTCCCCTATAGAGAAGATTAATGGTATACTAGTAAAATTTGGCTAAGCAGCCACCACAAATGACCTAACACTTCCTACATCTGCCAAAAAAATAAAAAATCCCACCGCAAGCTTATGCTATTGGCTGAGCCAGTGTTGCTGCGTGGAGCTAGTAGGATAAACTGTTCATTTAATAAACAAAGATATAGCACTGCAGTATTTACTCTTTTCTGGGGGAGACCTACAAACGTCTTTCTTACAGATGTCTCTACATATTAAGCTGAGATAGAAGTATTTTAACATTGAAAACATTCACCTTTAAAGTCAAGAAAGATATCCTAAACATCTAAGTGATATTCCGAAAGCCTTAAGAAGTTTAACCTTCTGAATCGTGACCTAGTGAGATGAAATTTAACATTTTTTGAATGTGAAATCCCTCTATTCCATACTGTCTGCTGGTTGTTTGATATCAGCCCTATCTGAGGTTGATGAAAAGGGACTTCCAGAAAAGTCAGATCATCTGATATCTCCTCTTCTCCTACACAAGGTTGAGATGTCTGCACAGTATGATGAAACCTCAGAACTTCACAGAAACTCTGACTTCACAACTTTCAAAGAAGAGATGAGCAAACTCCTCCGCATATCTGCATTTCAACCGCACACTGTGTTGTTTCTCCATCTCTCTCCCTCTCCCTCTCCCTCTCCCTCTTCCAGTCTCTGTTTCTCTCATTCTCTCTCTCTCTCTCAGTTACAAAGAGGAATGTCACTTTGTGTCTGGTTTCTTTTGTCTGTTCTCTCCGGAATGATGATTTAAACACTGGCGCTGACAGTCTGAAAGATTTTCCTCCACCTGTTTATATTCTATTGACGCCCAAATGAAATTTAATGGTCAAAATATGGCACCCCGTTACTGTGTTTGTTTTGGTGCTTTTTCCCATTTGTGATGGAAAAACAGCAGATTAATACGTTCGATTTGAAAGGAAAGTGATGGATAGGAGCAGAAAAAAACATGATAAACAGGATGGAGAATTCATCCTGGGTTTATCCAGCTCCGACCGGGATTGATCTGCCCTCGAAGCATCTAGTCAATTGCTCAAGTACTCTACCGTTTGGGGTCCGCATGCACGTACACACACAGATATCTAGGATTATTTTTTGGAGACCCAAACTGGATGCCTCATTTTATTCTACTGTGAAGTTTGTCCGTAGGACTTATCAATGTCAGAGGTTCCACACACACCCCATGAGGGAAAATCTCTGTGGTGAAAGACTGCCAAATCAGTAGCGTGCTGCTTGGAAGCTGCTGCAAGCCAGCAGGCCCAGATTCTTTCATATTTATCTCATGTCAACCTGAACGGCATGTGTGTGCATGTGTGTGTGTGAGAGAGGATATCCTCCATCCCATACCAAGGTGAGGGCTGGTAAATGAAAGACTGCAGGTGTCACACTAAAGAGAGGTTTCCTGGATGTAGATATAAAGGGGAGCAGTTTTTACTCGTCTCCTTTCACACAGAGCTGCTGTTGAAGAAATTAATTACCAGGCAAGCGTTATTAAACATATCGCACACACATACATATGAGTACGGCATCATGCATACAGATTCATATGGATGATGCTACAAAGAAAAATCAGTTTCAAAGCAGTGTCATTGTCAAGTGAAGGCATGAATATGGAAAAGCGCACTTTTAGCTAACAAGTATGCCAACATAGTCAACAATATAAATAAGCTCACTGCACGGCAGTATAATTTTATTTTTAACAAGATGTGAAAGTTAATGTCAATGTCAAAGACAAATGTACAGTAATTAGAAATGTAGATTAAGGTTCCGAGCTAACAGGGAACATTCCCATAACTTTCACTAACGTTCTTTAGAAGTTATGTAAATGTTAGGACAAAACGTTTTTATAACGTTACTGTTTTAGAATTTTATTGATAGTTAATTACGTTCTCATAATGTTGGGAGATTATGATTTTGGAATTTTTTTGGAATTTTTTTTATTTTTAGTTGCAGTCCGTAACTTTTTTTTTTGGTTAAAAATTATCCAAAATAAATTTTTGAGCGAGTACATAACCAGCCAGTGTTCAAAACTATCTCCTTACTTTAGCCCAATTCACAATGGTAAGCTTGTAATTATGTTTTCTAATTTAAGTGGTACTGGTAGATTTTCGTGGGAAATTCGAGCATGCCGCCGCTTCACTACGTCATGTCTGTAAACATAAAGAAGAGTCCCAGCTAGTAGGCAACAAAATAACACTAATACACACTACATACACATAGTCACGCAATGCTGATGTTGTTAACATTAACAATTTGAGAACAAAGTATAACAATAATAATAATTTGCATGTTATTTTTGCTAGTTGGGTAGTTGTTAGTCGTAATGAGATAAAATGTTCAGTAAAAGTTTTTTTTTTGCAAAATAATTCTACAGTAACATAAATAATAATTTTAAAGGATTAATTTACCAAAAATATAAAATGCTCTTATCATTTACTCACTGTTGTGTCACCCAAACTTGTATGACTTTCTTCTGTGGAAGATGAGAAGAAATTTTTGTAGCACTTTATTTTACCGTCCTCTTCATAATGTACATACTATGTAGTTATTATAGTAATTACAATATCTATAGGTAATTACTGCTACTAACCCTGAACCTACCCCTAAATCTAACCCTGCCCCATGTACTGTAGTTACCTTATATTAACAGTACTTTCTTAGGCAGGTACACTGTTAAGTACATGTACATGTACTGTAAAATAAAGTACAACCGGAACAATAATAATGTACCAGCTGTCAAGAAATTACAATGAATAAGGAATTTCCAAGCTTCAAAAAGGAGCTAACATGATCATAAAATGGTCTATGAGTTACTGTATATAAGGTATATTAATTATATATATGTATAGCCATTCAATAAGTTTGTGTGAAAGAAAAAAAAAAAAAAAAAAACCCTGCAGCTGGACCAAATCAGTGAATCGTGAGCTCGAGAATCAGAACTAGTGTGATTAGTTAATGAATCGTTCAGACCAGTTTTGTGAATTGATTCCACTGATTTATTGAAAAGTTCTTTAGCTTCATTTCTCATTCACTTTCATCAGGCTACAAAAGAATTGGCAGAATATTCTTCAAAAGACTTCACTTTTTTATGCAAGTTATATGGATTTAAGTAATGAGAGGGAGCAAATAATGACTTATTGGCCTTTTTGGATGTACTACCCCTCTAAGTCGCTGTTGTAATTCATAAGCTAAAGTGAGGTGTTTATATTTTTTCCACAATGGCACATTGCTGTCACTGTTACCATTCATATCTGCTCCAAGAAAGAACATAGTGCTATCATTAATTATTGTACCCAAAGTAAACTGAAGAAAGTGTCATCCTTTGCTTTTTGTGTGATCTCGCTTAGGAGGTAATTACAGAGCACAAATTATTTGCATAAGAAATGGATTTGTTAAGGCTGATTTGGCTAAGAAGAGACAGGGAAGGATACAGGCTGGTGAACTCAGCAATCGTATCAAATTAAATGTGGCCTTTAGTCACTTATGAATGGAATAATTATTCAGAGCTACTAACTATTAAAGTTTTGATTTAGAACTCTTCTTGCATACTTTCACAAATAATTACTGTCTAAATTGGAATATCTCTAATCTTTTGTGTTCTGCAAGTGGTATCGAGTCTGCATGTGATTGTAAACCATCTAGGTGTGTCAGTGTGTTGCCTGGGCAACACCTTGGTGACATAAGCAGGCGATCAGCAACATAAATGACAACACCTGTTCCCCAGTGCATCTAATCAAAAGCAAAAAAATTGGTAGTTGATGGCCCAATCCATCTTATTTTTTGACGTAAGAGCAGTGTTTTTTTGTTTGAATGTAAGAGTGTTTTATTGTATTTTTATTTTGGTTGTTTTAGGTTTCTTTTTAATTGGTTTATTTTGTAGTTTTTTATTTTAAACTGGTATTTGCTATAATAGCACAAATAATTTTACTGTTTACTGCACTGTCATTCCTCTGACTACAGGGGTTTGTGAATTGGTAGTCTTGCACATTTACAGAAAATTGCTAAATCTTGAAATCTTGAAATCTTGAATTTTGAATATACAGAGATAGGAGACAGAGAAAGATGACCAAAAAAAAAATCAAACAATCCTAATTTATTAATTCATTGTCCTTATATGAGCTAATTTTAAAACTTTCTTCAATATAAATAATAAAAAACACAGTTGGTTGTGAAAAATGGTCCTTCTGCCATATGATGACAGGTCTTCACCCACCCATCCCTGCTCTCTCTGAGATTTGTGATGTTACAGTTGGTTCGTCTGAACAGATAAGAATTAATGACTGTGCCTTCACAGAAACAGCTGAGTGCCTGTGTAAATGCTGTGAAATGTGTGTGTGTGTGTGTGTGTGTGTGTGTGTGTGTGTGTGGTGAGAGAGAGAGAGAGAGAGAGAGAGAGAGAGAGAGAGAGAGAGGGAAAGCTGCGAAGAATCAGTCTAAACCTGGGCCTAGAGACTTCCTAAGATTCAATTAACATTTTTATTAAGGGCTGTTCACACTTGGGGGCTAGCACATCACCAGAACTGTGAGTGTGTGTTTGGGTACAGGCATTAAGAGAGTATGTGTAAGCTCTATTAATTAGAATTCTTGACTCTTATGGGAGACCGCTAAGCGCCATGTGTTTATCAGGACTGCGATTGGAGGAAACTGAGTGTTTACTTACCAGTGTGTTCATGTGCTGAACGCCTCACTGAGACTGGCTTAAGAGCGATGCTCGTAATGAAAATGTCACGTTTTGCGTGACATTATCGCCTGTGAGTTTGTTAATGAAATAACTGATGATTCCCACAAAATCTTCATGTATCTCCAGTTTGTTTTTCGCTGAGATACGACAGTAGTCAAACGATGATGGATAGATATGATACGATGGCCCTGCCACTAGATTTAATAAGATAATAAATAAATAATAATACAGAAAAATATGATTATTTACAATAAGGTCATTAGCTAATATGAACTAACAACGAGCAATTTATTAATCTATATTCATGTAATAAAAATGTTCATGGGCATGTTAGTTCATAGAGCATTTACTAATGTTAACAGAACTTTTAGGTCTTAAAGTGTATTAGTAAATGTTAAGATCAACATTAACTAAGATTTATAAATGCTGTAGAAATATTGTTAATTGTAAATTTGTGTTACCTAATGGAGACTGTAGTTTTGGAAAATAAATCCAAAAATCCATTTTTGGAAAAAAAACATGTTGGAAATTTTTTTTTTGACACTATAACATTGTGAAATATTATTACAATTTTAATTTTTTTTTATTATTATTTCAATATATAATGGGATGGAAAAGCTGGCTTAATGATGCGATTTATAGAAAGAAAGAAAAAAGTAACTTATTCTTAACCAGGCTACATTTATTTGACAGAAAAAAAAACAGTAAATATAGTGAAATTATAATTATAATTATTATTATTGCTAATAATTATTAACATTCTAAATAAATGTGTTCTAATAATAAATAATAAAATAATAATAAATAAAAAAATAATAAATGTGTATTTTAATATATTTCAAAAGGTAATTATTTCTGAGACAGCAAAGCTGGCTTAAGAATGATACTCTTAATGAAAATGTTACATTTCATGCGACATTATCTCCTACAAGTTTGTTAATGAAATAACCAATCAATCCCCACCCCCCGCCAAAATCTTTATGTATTTCCAGCTTGTGTTGCACTGAGATACGACATCAATTTCGATGCATACATGTGAGTAAAACAAATTTTGTCCGTTTGTAAGGTTTATTAATTTTGATCTGATGTTCATTAATTCTCATTTGTCTCTCACACGCAAACAAAGCGCATTCTCCTCGTGAAGGGCTTTATGGAGCCGCCCCTCTGGCAGCTTTGATTAGTGGTGGCTGTGGACAGGCAGATGGATGGTCTGCTGTGAGACGGGTGGAAGGACCTCAGGCTGAAAAACAGGGAGAAAGACAGATGATGGAGGAGAGGAACTGCATCTCTCCATCAGCGTCTTCATCAAGAGTCACTCACTGAGAGCATGAGAGTGACCTCTGACCCTCGGCCATCATGTTGAGGGCCTGGAGGAGGTGGCTGATTGGTGGGTGGATAGGAAGAGCTCTCACTCATCTGCACCAGCTGTCAATCAAACCGACGGAAATGACAAACGAGTGCAGAGACAGAGAGAGAGAGTGTTGCTCCTTTTTCCCTCCAATGTTCTCCATAAAAAGCCCCTTGTTGTAAATCATTACAAGTGTTTTTGATCTATTTTAAAGTGAATGAATACAAGCATGTAAAAGTGATGCCATACTGGTAATATGATTCATGCTGATAGTGTGTTGACAGAAAAACAGAGAGTTTTACCAAAATCCTTTTGAAGTGAATCTCTTCACTCGATGGCCATCTTGGTAAAATCCCTGGGCAGATGATTTCTAGCCACATAAGTACAGCTTCCATATATTTGAAAGACGGAAAAAAGAAATCTCCCAAATAGTGCATCTGACAATAATGGTATCATCAGTACTGCTTTTTTTTTTATCATATCTAGGCTAAAAATGTGTTTTTCTGTTTGGTCCTGCAAATGTGCATAGATTTTTTACAGGCCATATTGGCCTCTGAAGTTGAATACATTTACATTACATTTACATTTAGTCATATTAGTAGATGCTTTTATCCAAAGCGGCTTGCAAATGAGGAACATCACAAGCAATTTATCATACAAGCGCCAACAATACTTGCAATACCGCAATGCTGAGGTTCAAGAGGAAGCTATAGCAGAAGTAAAACTGCAGAAAAGTAAAAGAGAGAAGATGTGGAAGTGGTTTTTGTGTTGAGGAATTGTGGTTGTGGTTTGGGTTAAGTGATTGCAGAAAACATGCTGATGTGACATGAGCTCTTTTAGGCTGATTTTTGCTGAGGTTATCATGTGTTGTGGTTTTAAAATATACTCTTTGAATTTATTCCTGTGATTTTTTTTTTTTTTTTTTTTTTTTTTTAGGATTCTTTGATAAATAAAAAGTTTAAAAGAACAGCACTTATTTAAAATAGAAATCTTTTGTATTATTAAAAATGTATTTAATGTCACTTTTGATTTTATGGTTGGTCTGAGTTAAGTGATCCCCGAAGAATATCTGCTGATCATGTGTTTTGGTTTTAAAATATACTCTGTGAAAGCTAGCATAGATTTCAGGTTAATAAATAGTATGGAGGGCACTTGATTGTGAAACTTGGGGCTGATTGTGAATTGAAGAAAATGAATCTACTTCTTTTCTTTCTTTCACTTCAAATGCAGTTTCATCATTCAGCGCCATCTTTTGTTTCCTTTGAAACTGAATTAAATGAATGAAATTGACATGTCACATCAGTCATTTAAGCTGCCTTAAGTGTGGATGTGTCATCTTTCAAGATGGCCAGTTATATTGCATTGTAAAATTTCCACAAAGCTATTGAGGAATTTTAAAGCCTGATTCATTCTTGATGGATCCAAACAAGCACATTTTGTCTGGATAATCAACAAAACATTTTTTTTTATTTTAAATGATGAAGATTTGAAGTTGATGCTATCAGTTAAAATGCATCTGACATAAAAAAAAAAAAAAAAAAAAATTTATGTGACTTTTGGGGGGTCATTAAAGGGAAAGAAAATAATTAACTATTAATTAAATAATTAATTAGACCGTAAAGGCATGTGTTAGCAACCGTTTTGACTGGCACCCTATTTGTCAGACATTTCGTACAGTAGAACCTCTGCTCCTTCAGCATTTACAATCTCTTTCTGTCATTCGTCATCCATTTCTTTCATCCCTTTCACGCTCTTACTCTCCCCTACTACAGGTCCATTTTCACACCTGTCACACTTTTATCTGTTTTCTCTCTTTTTTATTTCTTTCATTTAGAAGGAAGGAACGAGGGAAAAGAAAGTGCTCCCCTTCTAACACACAGTGAAAAGTGTCACTTTATTTGTCTTACTCTGTCGTCTTTCTGGTTAAAGGTTAAGCCATTTAATTTTCTTCCAGAAAATCACTAGGGATTGTGGCACTTTGTTCAAGGCTGGCAAAATTACCATTTTTTCCCCTTCCATTTTTATTGTTTTGAACTTTAGAGTAATAAAATCTCTTTAAAAATATTTGACTGAACAAAATAAGCTGTAGTCAAAAAATGACCCTTATAAACAATGGCCATTGAATTATGGATGGATAGACTGAAAGGGACCTAACTCTTCAGTTCTGAATTTTGCAAAAACCTGGTTCCTGTGGCATCAATCCTATAAACCAATCACAGCATTACCCTTAAATTCAAAGGACAATGATTGGACCACTGGAACTGAGCACATGTAAATCTTAGGTAAAGTACACTATGTTTCATACTCTATAGACTGTGATCACACAGTCGATTTGGGTCCATTATCAATCATTATTCTCTGTTACTTAGAACTGTTAATGATGAACAGTTTAAAATAGTCAATCTACTTTGTTCCACTATCAATCAAAGATTGTCTCACATTGCCAGGTTGTTAAAGATACTCTAGGCCTTGAAAAGAGCATTTAAAAAAATAAAAAGTAAAAGGCAAGCTCACGGCAGATCTGTTTATCCATAAAGTATACAGAGATGTTATTCTCCCTGTTTGCTGCATTTATGTATCTTTTAAACAGATGAAGTAAGCTAAGCTTTGCTGGAGATCATTAGGAGCTGTTAGTGTATGTATGTGTTTGAAGGCACACAAGTGTTTGATACTTGGAGAGTGCTGGTGTTGTGAGCACCAAAGTTTCAGCTTATAAGAGAAAAGCTGCAACCCAGTCCAGATCAGAACGCTGGACTCATTAAACTTTACGCTTGACTATATCAAGGCAAACATTGCACAGCTAGTGGTGCATTTGCAATGACACGGGAAGCAGTTGTTACCACAAATAAAGACACAGGACCAGAGTTATTTCAGATGTTTGGGGAGGACGATGTTTTGTGGGTGACAGTCAATGATGAAGTATTGGTTTAAAACTCTTTGAAAGTCACTTTGCAATGACTGTACAATGAAGTAATCTAAGTGAGCATTCTGTTGGCTAGAACAAGAATAACAAGGGAAAGGGATGTGACTGTTGGTGTATGCTCTATGGTTGTGATTTGTGTGAATAACAGCAATAATATATATATATGTTGTAAAATTATTTTTATATTTGAGCACAAATAGTGATGTTCTCCCTCTTTTTTCTATTTATCGCTCTGTTCTTCTCTCTACATTGATCATTCTCTCTTTCAAAGTCAAAGCAGAAATAATCACTATTGGTAGTGGTATTTTGTTCCTGGATGAATCAGCTGAATGGGTCAGTTGGTACAATATGTTCACATGTACTAATTTACATCAATTTAAATAAATCAATTTTTTTGAATCCGATTGAGAAATAAGTTGGATTCATTGGTTTGAACATGATTAAAACTTTGTTTTATGGATCATTTAATATCTACAGCACCCCTTTCATCTAGCTTGCATGGATTTATTGATGTTTACATGAATGCTTTTCTTGTAGAAGCTCATTTCTGTAAGAACAAAAAGTCTTAACATGTTCAAAATTATGAGAGTGATAAATATTAGATAAAAAGTCGAAATTGACAAACATTTGAAATGATGATATTAATTCATAATTGAGATTGAAAAGTCACAATTATGATATATAAAGTTACAACACAAAAAGTGACAAAGACAAAAAAAAAGACAAAAAGTCTCAATTTTATCACTTAATTTTGACTTTTTATCTTCTAATTATGATTTACCCAAAGCATGATTTTCCTCCTTATGTGGTAGAAATGGATTGCATAATTTTCAATTATATTGTCCAATTATAAATCGATTATTTAAATAAATAATAATTAAATAAATAATAATCATAGCTAATTACTTACTCATAAAGCATCACTTGTTGCCTACTGGTGTATCGATGTAGCTTGCAGAAACATATACTGAAAAATCGCCATACTGTCACACACTGATATCCTGCCTGGAACACACAAACAGAGTAATACAAACAATGAAAAGTCCTCTCTTGTATTTCATCTCTCTTGGATTCTTCCTTTGAACTTAAATGACAGGTCCGCAGATTTTTACAAAGCTTTCTATTTATACACTGTCTGTATAACACCTGCACTCCAATCTCCTCATTTATTAGTCAGCAAAGTCCACCGAATGACATTACTGAAAGCTCTGGGCCTTTTGTTAAACTACAGATCTGTTTTCTTTAATAATAAAGAACCAGTTTAAAATAAAAATGCTTTTCTGCTTGTTGCAAAGACAGCCAAGTATTATTAAAAGCCTATCTTTCCAGCAGTGAATTACCTCTATAACAATGTCACTATTCTGAGACCTAAAGACTCAGTATTGCTCGTAAGTCTCCAATTTGGAGTCTCGAGTCAGTTCTTATCACCTTCTTTTCAGACCATTAGTCATCAAATCCTCGGTAAACACAGCAGGTGCCATGATTCAGATGTGACTGAACACGGTAATGTGAGAATCTGTGAATTGTTTACTCCAAATTAGTCTGTCATTTTGATCTGTTCGGTTGTGAACCTGACAGAGCGACAGGGCAGTTCCAGCAATGCAAGACCCTGAATCACATGACTTTTGCCTGTATTTTACCATTCGTTCACATCACACTTTAGAATTTCAGTGAGAACACAGTGAGCTCAAAGGAGACGACAGAGACCTCTTTCTTTCACTCACTCCCAATGGTCTTGTTTTGGTGAACTGCTCCATTTGCCTGCCATGTTCTAGTTTATAAAAAGCTCACCTCAGGCTTGTCTTATGTCACCTAGTACGTTTTGTTCACTGAGTGGCCCCCTGCCAGGTCCCCCCAAGGAGTCTCTGTGTGTGTTTGTGAGTATGAGTGTGTACCTTCCTCTCTCTCAGAGGAGAACAAGTGTGTCTCTTTTTTAACAAAGCACATCACTGTGTAACTCTATACCGCGTGACTGGGCTTCCATTAGCAAGCAACAGGTCTGCTGTATCTAACCGCCTGCAGATTAAGAGTGTGTACATAGGCTTGTTTTCCGCCTTTAAAAAGAGTGAACCTCATAGAATTGCATAGAAGTAACCTCTGTTTGAGTACATGTGTGTGTTTAATTGGCGTCATAAAGAAAACAATGAGTTCAAACAGTGTCACTCATGCACATGGGAATTGCACACACTCATTTATGAACTTTATAACCTCATTCATATGTATATAGAAAATAAGAAAGCACAAAAAATAAAGCAATCTGTAGCAACTTAATTAATGGTTTCATATTCACTGCAGAATAAATACAGTAAATAAACCTTAATCTTTATCAGTATTTGGTCTTGTTTAATACAGTTGACTAAAATTTAGTAAACTGTTTTGTAAAATTCCTGTGAAATGTGATAACGTAACATAATGGTACAAACATTTTTATTTCATTCTTTTATTTTTCAAATAAATAATGTTCTTTTGAACTTTCTATTTATCAATGAATCCTGAAAAATGCATCAGCTTCCAAAATATTCAGCAGCAAAACTGTTTTCAACATTGATAATAATAAGAAATATTTCTTGAGCATCAAAGGAGCATATTAGAATAATTTATGAAGGATCATGTGACACTGAAGACTAATGGCTGCTGAAAATTAAGCTTTGCCATCACTGAAATAAATTATATATTAAAAAAAAATATTAAAATATAAATGTTTTATTATTATTATTATTATTATTATTATTATTATTATAACATTCACAATATTATAGTTGTTACATTCTTTTTCATCAAATAAATCTGTATAGATATGCAGATATTGGTTCTTTAATATAATATTTTTATTGATTAAAATTACACCAATTTCTTTTTCTTTTCTTTTTTAATTTTACAGTTAGTTAGTTTGATTTGATAGAAAATGTCTCTTTTTTCTTTCTTTCTTTTTCAACCAGATGAAAGCAAAGCATACATTATACTCTTCAGAAAACTAATTACAATGCTTTTGATTCCTAAAACACAGGGACAAGCTATTTTAACTTATCACTAATCACTTCTGATTCTTTCTGTTGTCCTTGCTCTGTGATTTTTCTTGTAATTCTTTTAGTTGTAACATCTTACAACGTGCAATAAGCGATATGAAAATGTCTCTTAGATTTATCTTCCACAGATGCAGGGAGTCAGTGCACAGAGAGTGATTTCACATGTGATGCGCAAGTGAAAGGCTTTTGATGGCAGTACATTAGAGAAAGTTAACGGTGATGAGAACTGCCTTTCAATCCACTCTCCACATGCTTGTCTTTAATCCATCTCTCCTCATAACAGCTCTCTGCATGTACTGCTATTCACCTCATGAATCTGCTGGACTTATGAATTCCATTTAAAGCAGCTGTTATTGCTGTTGATACACACTTCAGGAGGTTACAAGCGAGGGTCCAACACAATATGTGTGTGTGAGAAAGAAAAAGAGAGCGATTGTATAAATATGAGATTAAATTTCTTGCTCTGCTTGTGTGTGTGTGTGTGTGTGTGTGTGTGTGTGTGTATGTGTGTGTGTGTGTGTGTGAGTGTGTAAAAGAGATAATGGGTTTTCTGGAAAAATCCCAAGTTATTTCTGTAAATCAAACCACTCTCTACTGCTGCTGGAAGTAATAGTTTCAAACTGGCCCCAAAATCCATATCTAGATTACACGAATACTGTACATAGCAGAACACTTCCTCTGAAACATACACACACACACTCTCCGAGGGATTTTTAAAACTTCTGAATTCACCCTCATGATTGCTTTTCTGACCCTGAATGAATCCATCAACCAACACGATATGATAATGCATTTTAAGGTCTTACTTTATAACTGTACATGTAATAGAAATACGAATGAAACAACTGAATGAGAATAAGGTACAGTAATGGTATCAGATTATACTTTAATGTAGGAGAGATTGAGACTTCTTTGCCTTTTTCATTTCTTGTTTTTTTTTTTTTTGAATGTGAACATACCTTACAGCCTTGGCAACTACAATATGAAAGACTACTAAACATTTTTTGTGACAACATGCCTCACTAATTTGTCAAACTGAAACATGTTTATTAGCCCTTTGCAGATTCCTTAATAAATAAATAAACAAAATTATTAATAAAAAAAAAAACATACAAATAAAATTGTTAAAAGGTATAAACAAAATATCAAATTGTTGTTTTATCCAACAAATACTTTCATTAATAAATTGCAAATAAAACACCTACTATAATAATATACCTTTATGTAATAAATATGCTCATAAATAATATATATGCTCACCAATATTGTGAAATATTATTACAATAAAAATGCTGATTTTGCAATATGCTGATTTTGTGCTTAAGAAACATTTCTTATTATCATCAGTTGGAGGCGTTTTGCTGTTCAATATTTCTGTGGAATCCATGAAACACTTTTTAAGGATTCTTTGATGAATAAAAAGTTAAAAAAGAATAGCATTTATTTAAAACAGAAATAATTTGTAACATTTTAAATGTCTTTATGCTAGTATGGTTTTATTGTGTTTGTTGGGACAACTAACCCCAGTCTTCCTTATATTATGGAACTATATATATATATATATATATATATATATATATATATATATATATATATATATATATATATATATATGGAACTATACTATATATATAATATACTATATTCATGTACTACAGTATTTACTTAATGATTCAAAGTATTTCAAGAGTATTATAGGGTCTTTTAATATAATGATAATAGAAAGGCCACTGTCATACTGATGTATTAAAATAGTGGAATATACAAAAAGAGGGCTTTATAATATCTGACAAACTCAGATGTGTGGTGACAAGCAATTTATCTAAGAGTGAGGAAAACAAATTATGAGAATTTAAAATTGAGTGAGGGAGAAATAGTGAAGAGGAAGACAAAGTCATCAACTCATTACTGTCTGTCTTTCTTTGAAAATCTGATAATTGCTTCATAATGACTCTCTTAATGCAATATCAAAGCCCGTTCTAAACAAAACAAGCACATAAACGTGCACATGCAAACAAATTCACTAACTGACGTGTACTTCTGAAGGCGGGTTTAATAGAAGAAGTTAATGTTTACAATATCTACAGCATGAAACTATAATCTTAACAAGCCAGGGCAAGCCATATGTTTCAATGATTTTGCTACAGTAAGGGGTGTTCCTTACATCATTTATTAGGGTAAAATTACTCTCATGATGAATTGTTTTTATTAGACATGCACTGATTTTGAAAATGTGGCCAATACCGAAAGGCCAATAACTTTTTTCATGTTATGGACAATAACCGATAAATTGCCTTCTTTATCATTTTATCTAAATTAACAAAACATTTATAAATGTTATAAGTAAATTTAACCATCACAACATAATAATGTACAGTATGAAAAAAAAATAGATATTCATTTTGAGATTTGCTCAAATTTAATTGTTTGTGTTTTTTCAGTCAGCATTAATGTGCAGTTTCATTTACCATTGTCCGGTGCATTTTTGTGGGCGAAATCCAGTAATTTCAAAATTAATTCACATTATCTGAAATTACACTCAAGGATGAACAATTTCTTCATGCGGATTTCATATCAGGTGCAGTTGGTCATGCAAATGCTGTACACTGACCAACAGAAAGTATCTTGGTTTAAAAATAATTGTGCTTCATACATGCTACACAAAATTGTCCATTGACAATAGATAATGGACCTTTTTTGATGGTGAAATTCCACCAAAATATCACTTATAGACCACTGATGCTGATGATTTGCATATTGGCTGATACCAAAAACTTATGTAGCATCCATATATATCCTGATTTTTTACAAAAAAAAAAATATTATTATAATAGTAATAATAATAAATAAAACTATGCCGAAATAAATATTATTATGAATATTAATTAATATTATTAATGTTAAATAAAGCTATTAAAGAATGCTGCTAGCCAGTTGACGGTAACCACTGACTTCAACAGTATGAAAAAAAAAATAATAATTCTATGGAATCCAATGGCTACAGTGAACTATTTGGTTACCAAAAACTCTTCAAAATATCTTCTTTTGTGTTTAACAGAAAAAAACAAAACTCTTACAGGTTTGGAACAAGTGAGCATGAGTAAAAGATGACAGAATTGTAATTTTTTTGATGAACCATCCCTTTAGGTTCTCCGCTCAACTTTGTTGCATCGCCAACAGTTGCTGTCGCCAACAAATCCCGCCAACTCTCCTTGAAAATTAATGACTTCCGGTGGCAGACCATCAATGTGAACGCCCATTAATGGAAGCATTCTGCTTTTGTCCATGTGTTGCTCGCTTGCAGCGCACACATGCAGAATAAATCCAAATGCACTGGTGTGAGTCCAGCTGAGAGATATTGACTCATTTATCTTGTCGATCTGAGCAGATGGAATCATTACACACGTAAACTTTTCTGTGTGCCTTCCCACCTATACAACACCTGTCAATCAATCAAGCTGCTCTGACACAGACTCCCTGACTGAAAGCGTCTCATAGCTGTCTGTGACAGTGAGCGGTGTGATCTACACATGAGTACAGGCCTCTGTCAGTGCTCGAGGCTGTAGCCCAAGGCTATTCACTCCTGTGTGGGACGAGAGAGTCAAACCGCTAAAGTTCTACCTATTTAAACATGATCTGACTGAACTCAGTCCCACGTCCCTCACAAAAGAAAACACTAAAACGATATTCTTTCAGTAGCGATAGCGATTAATGCTAAATGTCACTGAAAATGTCATCCGCCTTTAATATCGTAATTCAGGATATGGACACTAGCACCGCAGGATTTTATAAGAGAAAGTGCTGAAAGCTTACTTGACATTCTTGGGTGGTTGTGCTCTGTTTTTCATGCTCACATGTGAAATGTCTGCCAAACTGACTGCCGGAGTATTTTTAGGGTTAACTTAAACAAGCCGAACTGTGATGGGATTGGAGGCTTTTTGACACCAGCTGAATGTTTTCAGATAGCAATATTGTTCTGTATATTCAGTGGACCTCAGATATCTATGAATGACAGTTCTCTTTGTCTGGATGAGAACACCTGCGAAATGCGTCTTTGTTCCCACCTGAATTTTGTTCAAGAGCTGTTTACTCACACTTAAATAAACACAAACACTCTCAAACAAACGTAATCCTCTGCAAAA
Organism: Cyprinus carpio; assembly: GCF_018340385.1. Taxonomy (NCBI): domain Eukaryota; kingdom Metazoa; phylum Chordata; class Actinopteri; order Cypriniformes; family Cyprinidae; genus Cyprinus; species Cyprinus carpio. Next base: position 16,888,171 of record NC_056597.1, on the reverse strand, counting down.
TCATTTGCTGTGAGAACAAGTGAAACAGTAAATGTAAATGAGTTTCGGCACCTGTATCGGTCGTGTAGAGCTCCACTCTGTCAAACAGACATGCAAACACATGCTAAGTAAGTGCTGTTGTTATATGGTTACATTCGAAATGTCTGAATGTCAACAGCTGTGTGTGTGGAGTGCAAGTCCGCACAGAAACACTCACTGAAATATTTCATCTGTAGCCTCCACACCTGGATCTCCCATTAGTCTCTCAAAACTATTCCTCCCACACACACACATACAATCTCTGAATTTGAAAACTGAATTTCACCCTCCAGTGTCTCTCTCAGAAGTTAAAGTCAACATGAGTTGCCATCCACAACCTCATTTTACTAACTTGATGTATTTTCAACTGTGACAGGGAGTGAGGGGGAAAAAAGTAGGACGGGACTTAATTTCATCCATCAAAAACTTTTGTAATTTGTATGCACTGTATGCAATGTTTTAATAAATTTGCATTATTTATTGATAAATAAATAAATAATTGTTTAATTTGGTATTCATTTAATATTTCAAAATTTTACATCTTAAATAATTTTATCATTTGAATATACTGCCTGCATTGTTTAATTTATGTATATTGATTATAAATAAATAAATAAATAAATATTTTAAGATTTTTAATTTAATATAATTATCATATAAATATACAAAACAATCACATAAATACTATAAATAAATATTAAATAAATAATATTTTCATAAATTGTAAATTAATTAACAATATAAATATAATAAAATATGAGTTTATTTAGTTAATCCTGTAATTGATTTATGTTATACTTATATATTTTTTACTAATTTATTTTGTATATTTCTGTATAATTATGCACATTACATCATCAATTATGAGCCTAATTTACATATATATGGGGCATGTTTGTGCTAAAACAAATGACAATGACTTCATTCAAATACTCACAGTACAATGCTATTTCAGCGCATTTAGAGTCTGGTCAAAATAGATAAGGTTATTGGATAAGATGCAAGTTTTTGCACTGTAGTGCATTTGTTTGGTGAATTCTTCATCCATCTCTCTCTCTCTCTCTCTCTCTCTCTTTCTCTCTCTCTGTCTTTCCCCAGACAGTCAGAAGTGAAACAAAAGCAAAAAGTCAAAGAGGTAGCAAAGAGAGAGAAAGGGGTGTAAGTTAAGAATGAGAAGTGGAAAAAGTGTAGCTATAGAGAGAGACAGAGAGAGAGAGACAGCTAGTTAAGGAGGGAGTGTGATGTCAGATGGTTCAGATGGTGCAGTCGGGCCACTCAGACATGACAGTCATGACAAGATGAAGCCCCTCTCTCCCCCTGTAACATCACCCCATCATCTCCACCCCTCCTCCAGCTTCTCCTCCTTCCTTCTCTTCCCTCTCTGACAGCACCTATCAGGGCATCTTCTGTGAAGCAACACTGCCCCCTACAGTTCAATCTCACACTGCCGCTTGCAATGCCAAACTTCTGCTGGTTTCAAACAGAAGGCTGAATCTGAGCACACGAAACCTTAAACACATCATTCAGCCTGTGTAGCAGTATATAGAATATTCACAGTAAAACCACCAAACCTGTCTACACTGCAAATGCTCGTCATAGACTGCTGAACCACTGATCCAGTAGTGAGCTGCCTACAGACTATAGACAGCATATTAAGGCACCTTAGGAATGCTTCTGACGAAGGATGTTTCAAAAAAGGATGATACTGCCTTCTAAGGCAAAATTCTAGGAACCGTTATTTTTCGGTGCAGTTAACACCAATTCTGTGAGGTACCATACTGAAATAAAAGTGAAGTGAACTGGGGGAAAGAGATTAAAATTGATCCTGCAGGTTCACTCTCACCGACAGACGCTAGGTTTCTCTCATACACGGCTGATGGGATTTAGTTATAGTATTCACAAAGTACTGAATCAATACTGATGTACTGAATGAGGCTGGTGAAGGAAGCACTTTTTATATATCTCTTAAGATTAAATAGCAACATGCTAACGTAAGGCTCTATTTGAATTGAGTTGGGTTTTCTTTGCATTTAATGTAAATGTTACTTGGTGCATAAAGCACAGTTCTGTTTTCTGAGGTTCTGTTCTGGCTTTTAAAGAGAGCTGCCAAAGTAGGCAGTAAACAAAGGCAGCTCACTAGATTTTGGAACAGAGCTTCATTGATTATAACAGAAGCATTTTAGATTTATTGCGTGGCTTGCTCACATTGTAGATTAGGTGTAACAGTGTGAGGCTTGTGTGTCAGGGTTTGGAGCTTGAGGAACAGTCTTTCCTCTCTGTCTGGGATCAGTTTAGTCTTCCGTAGCTGATCTGAAAACAACGTGACATCTGCAGGACTGCGCGTGCTCCGTTTCAGTGATACAGAGCTGTTTCGGGTTTTAATCATTCGGGTGTTGTATATTACACTCAAATGGGTTTTCAAAAATGTCTCTGGTCTGTAGCTGTATTCTCAAAAAATATGGAGGAACCATCTGTTACTTTCCCCACCTCATTTTGCAGGAACACTCAGAGGGATAAGGAAGGTTGTTTTGGGTTCAGCCAAGTAAACAGGAAGAGTTCATGCTTTTCTAAAAGTAGATTTCTCTCATTAAAGTGTCATCAGCCATCGGTCCGACTGCATGCCTATTCAGAGAGCAGGTCTCTCGCTTTTTCTGTCTCACTCACCATTTCTCGAACATGTTTACTCTCTTTTTCCATTAACTGAAGGGGGGGGGGATTAAAAGTGTATCGTAAAGAAGATTTGGTGTCTGTCAGCGCTATTTGTAGCACTCTCTCTCTGGGTTTTTCCTTCGGAAATCTCTGAGGAGCCATCCCTTTTTTTCTTGATGACAGACAAAACCAGAAGTAGACTATACCTTTGTTCTATTCTATTCTATTCTATTCTATTCTACTCTCAACAAGGAAGTTATTTACTGTAAATGTGCAGGACTTCCTATTCATTAGCCGTAAAACTTTGTGCTACAAACCAGCATGTTTATGATTAAACTAATATATCAAAATAATATGATAATAGCCTTGCGCATTCAAGTTAAAAAAGGTTGCATCCACTCCTGAGTTAATAATGAGAAGGATTCTGTATTATTCTTTACTGATGCTAAACAAATTGGTCCTATTCCAAAGCTGCCTTAATGTCTACATTTTCTAAGGTTGCTTCTGGAGTGCAGTGGAACCTTATAAATGCTGTAACTGATTTTGAATCATTCTACAGTACAGTGATCAACACTAGACAAATGCAATGCTATACCAGGTGAGCTGCCTTTTAATTATAACTTGTGTTTTACCCCTCTTCTTTGTTAATTTCAGTTGGAAACTGCAGAATTGTTTGTTGTATTGTGTATACACAAGTTTAGCAATTAGCCTGGGCTGCAAATTGAGTAAAAGTATTTTTATTTGATTTAAACAATCTTTTATCAGTATACTTTATTGCAGATGTTTTCACTTACCTCATTGCAGTGAATTCTGTTATTGCATTCTCTCAAACGATACATGCACTGCTTCCTTAGAATTTGTTCAAAAATGTATTTCAGAACAGTGTAATGTTTTTGATGATGCTTTCTTTTACTTACTCTTGCTTGGGCTGAGAGGGAAAAACACACAATTAGTGATTTTTAGCATGCACCGAGTTATTAGCCATAACTTCTACCAGTGCCATTACTCTCACTCTCTCTCCAAAAGCACTCCAGTTTGAGTATAATACCATATTGAGTCATGGCTTTGGCAAATGCAATTAATGAACTCTGGATTAATTACCACAAATTTCATCACAGTCTGTCCAACTGTTTAAATATGGATAAATATGGGCCAATTATTTTACTGGCCTCAGTGTTTGAAAAATAAAATATGTTTGATAAATGGTTTTAACCTCTTAAAGAGGCCACTGCACATGTACAGGAAAAGAGAAGAGAGCCTGGAAGTCAATTCACATTCAGGGAGCATCATTGTCATTGGGGTAAGACACAGGAACAGAGTTGATCATACGGGAACAGACTGGCTTGATTTGATGCTTGATTGAGCTCTGTTTGAAGATGTAATCCATTTAAATTGTGACGAGCGGGAAGGAGAAAAAAACAGACAGGGAAGACAAGAGACGTACATTAAAAAGGGTGCGAAACAAAAGGGATTGCCCACATGTGGAAGTCTTGCTCTCTTTTTAAACTTCTGAAGCTGTTCAACCTTAGCAGATATGAGGAAGGAAGGAATGAAAGTTAAAAGAGTGCCGAAAAAAGAAGGACCATAATGAGGGTCAAGGTGCAGAAAGACTTTTGAATGTTCAGGGGAGGAATATGCATCTCCTGTCAAAGAGGGAGAGAAGCCTCTAGGGGGCTTGTGTCTTGACATTCTCCCATCGTCAGTGGTACTTTGGGTGGATTTAATTAATGTAAGAACAAAGTCGAATGATTCCACCTCCTCTTTCTCTCTCTCCTTCATACAGATTCACATTTCTCTCTCACTCTCTCTAGCTTCTCAGAGAGTGGGCTTCTATTTGATAACTTCTACCCTTATTACCACTCACCCAGTCAGATCAGAGTTGCACAATTTTTTTCCACCAAATTGTGATTTTTTGTGATATACTTTTGGGTTTCTCTGTGCCCATCTGAGCTGGTCTGAAGTCAGATATAAGATCTGACTTATTTTGGCATATGAGCCAAATAACCATTAATCTGATTTATTTGACCAAAAAAGTCTGATATGATCAACTTCAATTTAATTTTATGTAGGGGTTTATTTGTGTAAATTATAATGTTGTGGAAAAGTTAGTTTGTTTTAGTAATTGTTTTCAAATTGTGAAACTTGTGTATTAAATAAATTCAGTGCACACAGACTGAGGTAGTTTAAGTCTTTGGTTCTTTTAATTGTGATGATTTTGCCTCACATTTAACAAAAACCCACCAATTCACTATCTCAACAAAATAGAATATGGTGACATGCCAATCAGCTAATCAACTCAAAACACCTGCAAAGGTTTCCTGAGCCTTCAAAATGGTCTCTCAGTTTGGTTCACTAGGTTACACAATCATGGAGAAGACTGCTGATCTGACAGTTGTCCAGAAGACAATCATTGACACCCTTCACAAGGAGGGTAAGCCACAAAAATTCATTGCCAAAGAAGCTGGCTGTTCACAGAGTGCTGTATCCAAGCATGTTAACAGAAAGTTGAGTGGAAGGAAAAAGTGTGGGAAAAAAAGATGCACAACCAACCGAGGGAACCGCAGCCTAATGAGGATTGTCAAGCAAAATCGATTCAAGAATTTGAGTGAACTTCACAAGAAATGGACTGAGGCTGGTGTCAAGGCATCAAGAGCCACCACACACAGACGTGTCAAGGAATTTGGCTACAGTTGTCGCATTCCTCTTGTTAAGCCACTCCCGAACCACAGACAACATCAGAGGCGTCTTACCTGAGCTAAGGAGAAGAAGAACTGGACTGTTGCCCAGTGGTCCAAAGCCCTCTTTTCAGATGAGAGCAAGTTTTGTATTTCATTTGGAAACCAAGGTCCTAGAGTCTGGAGGAAGGGTGGAGAAGCTCATAGCCCAAGTTGCTTGAAGTCCAGTGTTAAGTTTCCAAAGTCTGTAATGATTTGGGGTGCAATGTCATCTGCTGGTGTTGGTCCATTGTGTTTTTTGAAAAGCATAGTCACTGCACCCGTTTACCAAGACATTTTGGAGCACTTCATGCTTCCTTCTGCTGACCAGCTTGCTGAAGATGCTGATTTCATTTTCCAGCAGGATTTGGCACCTGCCCACACTGCCAAAAGCACCAAAAGTTGGTTAAATGACCATGGTGTTGGTGTCCTTGACTGGCCAGCAAACTCAACAGACCTGAACCCCATAGAGAATCTATGGGGTATTGTCAAGAGGAAAATGAGAAACAAGAGACCAAAAAATGCAGATGAGCTGAAGGCCACCGTCAAAGAAACCTTGGCTTCCATACCACCTCAGCAGTGCCACAAACTGATCACCTCCATGCCACGCCGAATTGAGACAGTAATTAAAGCAAAAGGAGCCCCTACCAGGTTATTTAAGAGTAATTTTATATATATATATATAATATATATATATATATATATATATATATATATATATATATATATATATATATATATATGAACACATTATTTATTATTACAACATAAATGTAATATCTATCTATCTATCTGTCTGGCACGTGAACTGGAACTTGATATGTTTTCATGATATTCAGCCATATTCAAGTTTTACAGTCAGGGTATTGACATTTTGTTATATAGAGTATTTGCAGTCAGAGTGGTGCATTTGTCATTTTGAGTTAGTGTGGAAGGCTTGCTGGCACTGGTTTAGTGTCACAGGAAAGCACCTAAAAATCTAAATATAACTTAGCAGGCTTTTAATTTATGATGTGTCACATTTGTTATGATCCACAAGGTCAGGCTGAGCACTGACCAGTCTCATAAAAAGAATTTGTTATATCAATCGCAGAAGGATTTGTGAGCTTCCATTTGAACCGCGTCACAGCACAGCCTCAGAGTATGTATGTGTGCGGCTTAATCACTGGAGCTCAGAGCACTTCTGACTAGTAGATTAGTTTGTTTCACCAGGGGTCCGTACTTTCCCGAGGTGCCTCTGTTATTTCTGTCTGCTTTGTTTAGTTGTGTATTTGTTTCCTTGTTTATTATAGATGCTCCAGATTGTAAAATTGTTTTGAATATAAATGCCGCACAGACTCTTCAATATTCACCTCAGGTGAGCGGCGATCAAATTCGTTTCATTCGGCAGAATCTCTGAGAAGCTGATTCTTAATCACCTAATATCATGCCACAATGAACAGATCGGAGAGTTGCAAGTCAAGACCGCCCAAGATGAAAAAGTGAGAAGGAGAGAGAGAAAGCAAAAAGTGTTGCTAATTCATAGCTAAATATGATGGAAGTAATTGGGGAGGATTTCAGTGAGACAGGGAGAGCAAACATTGGCTGCTCTTCAGATGGAGCGTGATGGAACTTTTGTTCTGCCATAAGAATTCCAATATGCTCCCTCATTTATGAGTCATGCCAGCTATATGCTAGCTATTGTGTCTCTCATGGGATGCAACGTTGAAAAAAACTCATTTTAAAGCCCCCTGCATTAGTCTAAAATGCCCAAATAAACTCCTACACTAAAATGCTGGCTCTCTCAAGCCAAATGAACTAGTTGAAAGAGAAAAGAAGGTTAGAAATCACCCCCACACACACTAAGGTTCAGCATTTTAACAATTGGACCTTAAGCGTGCTAGCAAATATTGGTGTAGGATGATTTTGAGGGCCCACAGCACATTGAGTTGTAGAAAAACATATTTCCGTCCTACTTAGAAACACATTCAGCTTGAGTTGAGAAGCTAAATTCAGTCAGGACAGAGTGGGAAAGGAATCGGTGACATTAGCTGCAACTACAGGCTTCAACTGACATTTTCATGCAAATTCAGTTGGCACATAATGTAAAACTGTCTACCAATGGGCTTTGAAAAAGACATGAAGAATTTAAAGGTTTTTATGTCGCGATTCGATAAAGGCATAGACATATTTCTTCATGAACAAAACAACCTTCAATTTTGAGCCATTCAAAGATTACAGTGAACACAAAAGGAACAAAACAGTGTCTTGTATACTTACCTGTAAACAAGAAAACCCTTTTGGACTACTGACCACTGCATGAATGGGGAGTAATCCCCAGAGCCAGAGTCTTTCTGTCAATAATGCGTTGAGACAGACTCTTGATAGATTTTAACAGAGGGGAACAAGGAAGGTAAGAAGAACAAATCCACAAGCAGCATCATTTTGCAAAGGATTTATGGAAGACCTTGCCTTGAAACTTCACAAAGACACTCATTCATCCTGTGAACGCTGCCAGGCCCCCGAAGCACAATCCATCTACAGCTGCAGAAGTAAAGCCTCAGAACCACAACTGTGTCAGTTGACCCCCTCTGTATAACTCTGGCCTTTTTTTGACAAACAAACAGCCATTTTGGCTCAGACAGAATGTTGAAGAACAGTACACAATCCTTACATGTACAATCGATACAGAGCACCGGAGGGAAAATTCTCACACATCCTTTTATTTTGGAAGGCAGACAGACACACACAGTAGCAGGGCAAAAAAGTTGCCAGATCTTATGAAAGAAATGACCCCATGTCTAATCAGAACTAGCCCGAAACCAGGCCAAAGTCAATAAACAATATGTTTGCTAAATCTTTACTTCAGGCATTTCTAATAGAAATGCAGGTATGTAAAAAGGATATGTGGAAAAATCTATCTAAAGATGTGAGGGCTAGATTTCATCCATCAGGAATTGACTGGAATATGAAAAGACAAACAAGTAAGGCAAAACATTATGAACAGTGTTTGTTTGTTTTTTAACTTGGAACAACATGCACTCATAAATAGTGTACAATGAGAGCAGGAATATGTATTAACATGCACGATAATCAAATTCTGTCTAATGTGGATATTCATATTTTGAGAATAACATTTTTATTAATAGTCAATAAAATTACAAAATTAAAAATCTTTTCTATTTTATGTTACATTAAAATACAAAATTAATTCAAATAAATTTAGGCACCACAACATTATTCATTTAGAAATTTACCAATGATTGCAAAACTAATCTATAAAAATAGGGAAAGTTTATTAACTAATACTCAGTCTCTGCTGATCAAAATGCAAAATCAATCAATCAATCAATCAATCAATCAATTAAATGCTGGCTGATAACAATATTGTTCTGACATATTACGCATAGTAGTATGAATGAAATCAAGTCATTAAACACTGCAGATGTGTCAATTAAACCTAAAAAGAAATATTTGTATATTTAAATTAATAATTAAAACTTCAACATTTTCTAGATATTGCAACAAAAGTCTGATAGAAAACAATGAGGCCAAAGAAAAAAGGGAACATTAGTTATGTCAGATAGAATAGAGGATCAGTGGTGCCCTTCAAAACTGCATTTCATGTGTTTACCTGCCTTTCTTCTTCCATTTACAACCTCTTTTGGTAATCACCATTATGAGCCTTTCAGAGTGCTTCTGTTGAAGTAACTCTTTATTATCAGACAAAAAGAAGCCTTATAAATGGACAGATACTGAAGCCAGGCAGAAGCGCTCATTGCCAGGTCAAGACAATGAGGAGTGGAGATGTGCATCCATTTGGCCACAGAACTAACACACAAAAACAGGAGAAAAGAGGAGAGGGCTGGACTTATGAATAGGATACATGAATAGGGAGATAAATATATATTTAGAGTGCATAAATAGATGAAAAATAAACAGAAAAAAATGGTTAAAAAAAAATAATGAAACCAAAATCTGTTTAAATACTACACTCAGGCAACATTTTCTAAGTAAGGAAGATGAAAATGACATTTACTTGGCATATTTTTATTAACACATAGAAGTGAAATGATTTATGACAGTGGTTCTCAACCTTTTTTACTCCAAGGCCCCTTATTCTCCACAACAATATTTGAAGGACCTGTGAATGTATTTTGTACTCAAAATTTCCTCATAAAAACATAAAATATTTTTTTTCTTGGTTTATGATGAGGATTTAAGATTTGTTTTCACCCGATCACCTATAATCTTGTTTATTTTTGATGAGTATTTTTTATTTGTTTTTAGGGTCTAGAAATCACACTTTTAAAATTAGGCTTCCTTAAATATCTAGGTTTTTCAAAGTTGTTGTTGAGGGGGTGAATTAAAATAAGAAATATCTTTGTTTTGTCTTATTTATAATCAATTAAATTTAATCAATAAACACTACATGCCCAAAAAAAGAGTGCTGAATCGGTAGCATCTTTACCATGCTATTATAAAACCATGACATTTATATAACTAGAAGATCATGTGAGAGCATCGATGTTGGCCAATTATAGCTAACTTGTTGAGCTCACACATTCATCCAACATGTGGTTGAATTGGTTGAGGTCATGACTCCTATCAGGCCAGTCAGGCGTTCCCTTGTTAATTTTAACTAACCATGTTCTGTTAAGACTTGTGAACATGATCGTTACCATGTTGAAACAAAAATGCAACATCTTTTTTAAAAAAAGGCTTCTATGATGTTGGAAACCTTAAATTATGCTAAAAGCCCTCCCTGACAACACAGCAAAAAGTCCATTATTCATCGTCAACAAAATCTGACAGTTGGCGCACCACATTTGGGTGAGGATCATCTATTGGTAATTGCCAAACCTTCATTTGCGTGCCAGAAAAGCATACTTTAGAGAATGGTGGTGAGCTTTACAAACACTACAGCCAAATCTTTCTATGGTCTGTGGTGTTATTCCACTGGAAACCAATTTTGCAAACCAAAGCCGTGATTGGTCCATTATGTAAGATAATGCATCCTAACACTTCACAGCTGTTGCTGCTTGTAGATGTGTCCAATTCTCAATAACAGCACATAGGTTGACCCAGGCAGCTCTGTCAAGGCAGAAATTTAACAAAATTACTCGTTGGAAAAGTGGCATACTATGGAGGTGCCATGCTGAAAGTCATTTAGCTCTTCTGTATGGGTTATTGTCTTGGCAGCAGGATAGCCGACACCACTAATTAGAAAGAGTGTCCATTTGGCATTAGCATTAAGAAACAGACAGATGAATAATATCCAATGTAATTCCAAATGCTTGGCATATGAACATGTCTTTCCCTGGATTTCATACCACTACCTCAAATCAGAATTATGAATAAAAATAAAAGCAGGATTCTTAAGGCCCTGAATAAAGCTCTTTTTTTGTTCTTTGTTAAGAGATAAAAAGAAGTTTGAAATACCTTTGCAACACATATACGATCATCCCAATGACCTCACGGAAGTTTGTTCTTTGATTTCACTTGGGGTATATTGGGGCCTTTACACCTACTTTAACATACATGTAATTTTTCAACAGTTATTTAAAGATGGCATCTCTCACATAACTTCTGTTGAGTCTTTACTCAAAAGAGCATATCAGAATAGAAGAGCATGGAAGTGTTAATCAGTTGCACATGAATTGTCACCACAGATGGGTGTTAAAATTACTCCTGCTACTTTCTTTTACATTGTTTAAGGTATACACGTCATAAGATCCAATAGAGTGAGAGAACAAGAAGGCTGCTGGAATTTCAGGGAAAAGAGATGATACACATTATGCCCCTGAGCTGCCTTAAAGAGACTCAGAGAGAGGAAACGGAGGGAGAAATTCATTTTTGCATACATTTACCATTTCAATTAGCACCAGAAGAGCTGTGTGTATGAGTGTATGAGTTTGAAGTGGGAGGACAGGTGCACAAACCTGAGGGGACTGGCTTTACCTGTTGCAGATCTCACTTGTAGTGTGACTGTTGTGCTGTAATCAATCACACCTCACTGTGAGATGATGAAGACAGTCTCAAACATCAGTGGTTCAGAAAGCCTGTTCTTTTTTTCTTTTTCTTTTTTTTTCTTTTTTTTTTTTGTAGTTTACAAAACTGTTATATATGTTAGAGGTCATGGGGTATTATTTTTGTTCAGCTGTGTTTTCACATGATCCCAACTTTGATCTCAAAATATAGTAACAAAAGTTGTTTTTCTCACAATCTTGACTTTATTTTCTCACAAGAAATGTGCATCTGCATTAGAAAAGCATAACTTGTGTTATGCTGAGATCAGAAAAAGGTTAAGCTGTGATCCTGACAAAAACAGAAAAAAATTAATAATGCATGGCCTCTTGAAGGACTTGTTTAGCTGTCAGATCTTATAAGGAAAGAAATCACAGAAATACTCTTAATATGCCTGTTGTTTCTCCTAGACTGAGCAAATCAAAACCTTCAGTCTCCTGTTTATAAGATTTTTCTCCAGTTTCAGAAAAGATCTCAACAAATATCATGTCAGATATCAAAATTAACATATAAACATTTCTCATGAAAGGTCAAATTATCTGGGATATGTTATTGTGATAATTTATAATTCATTTACAGCTTGCATATCAAAGTGTAAGTCTCATTTGCAGCCTTTTTTTCCAAGAGACAAATAAGTTCAACATTTACAGATCCATCTTGACATTCAGCAACAAATTGGGATAAAAAAATAAAATTCAATAAAAAAAACTCCATATTTTTTAAAAAAGAAAAAAAACAACAACTAAACTTTCATTTAATCTTCAAATACACTGAACTGAAGTTTCTGTTTCAATGTCTGCCTTTTAACTTTTCTAACATAAGATTTTACTACATGTCTCCTTATCTTGAGAAAAGGTAGGCAGTTCATTTGATATACTGAATAGAATCCGTTCGCATGTATATTTACTGTGTCACAAGGTGTCAGAATATATTGTCTCAGAATACACTGGCAAAAGCTTTTTCATTGCAAAATGATACCTTGTGCGATAAGAAACACATTGTACCTCTCATAACCCTGAGGAAAAAACAGCCTGGTTAGATGGTCTGGACTGGATTTAGGGGCATTTTGGAAACTTTTCAAGAGGTCAGACTGGGAGACCAGTTAAATCACCTTAAACCAGTCCAGCAAACCACCTTAGGCTGGAATAAAGTGTACCTTTCAGCTGGCCTGTTTCCCATCTGCTAAAATGACAGAGAATCAGTATTTACACTTACTGTAGGTTACATTTTTTTTACTGGATAAGTATTTGATCCTCAAAAGTCCAATTGGAAGTGTCTTCATCTCAAAATGAACTGGAACTGATTTGAAGATGTATTGTGAGTGTAAATTAATTTAGTTTGTTGATACATAAACAAATGTTACCATGGAAAAGTTTGTGAGCCCCACAATCCACACATGAGTGCGCAATGGATGAAACACATGGATTGGAGCAACCATGAAACTGGATCATTAATTGCCATATGGGGAGAAGAAAGCAACAGACAACAGACAATGTATTACTTTTTAAAAAACCTGCAGTTGAGGCGTCATTTTTAAAGCAATGTTGATGAAAACTTCCAGAGAATTTCCCACCCTAAAAGTTGGTGTACAGGTTTTTTTTATATTTATTTTTTTATGTATATGTTTTTTGCTGTCACTGTTGATCACTTTAATGCACCTTTGCTTGGTGAAAGTATTATTTTCCTATTTTTTAAAAATAATCTTACTGAGCAAGGACTTTTGAATGGTACATACAGTAAACTGCTAACAATGTCAGTTAAATGTAATTTTCACCAAAGCTGAGTTTCCAAATTATGGATATTCTCCTGTTATATATAGTATGCATATACTGTACTCAGTCTGTAGGACATTGTTAGAGGACAAATTAAACAAACTAGTGAGAGTGTGAAGAGTGTTTTAAAAGGCTTCGTTTTCCAGAAGTCCTCAGGGGGCAAAAGTGCCCGTAGTCGAAGAAACACCCACGTATGACTCAAAAACAACACTGGTGATTAAATACCATCCAAACAATGATTTCACTGTCAAACTATTACCTAAAGCCCACTCATTCCCCAGACATGATGAATGACACAGGTGGAGAGTCATTTAGCCAAGTGCAACACCAACTGATAGGCTATTCAGGTTTTAAACTTCACAGTGATTTACTAATCTTGTCAATTATGATAACACACATACACAACACACTTACTCCTAGACAAATTAGAAATTTTAACTAGTTTGTATTACCCCCATGTGCAGTTATTTATAAACATAATTTGTCTGTTCACATTTTTAAGAGCGCCATCATTAAGCATGTCCAGATTTTATTTGGTTTTCTCTGAAGTGTATTGCTTAACAAACGATCAGCTAGAAAACTCAATCATTTTTCAGATATTTAAGAGTTCATTACAACTGCTTTCACCTATTCCCAATAAACTCCAGCGCCTGCGTGTGTTTATAAACATGAAATATCATGTCACAATCAATGGGTCAAGCGTAGATGAATTAATCAGAGCAAAGCAAATATGATCACGTCAAATAATCACAGCAGAAAGTGGGGCGATCGAAGGGAAAAGGAGAGAGAGAGATATTATGTGTGTACTGGACATAAGCGTACATTTAAATACGTGTGCTAATTTAAAAAAAAAACCTATAAGTGGTCCATAATATGTAAATGAGAATGAGAGTGCAATTACATCTATATTGTGCTTTGATCCAGGAAGCTGGTATTACAGTATATAGCAGTAATTGCCACCCACAGACACTGGACAGTCAATCATACTGTAAAGGATACATCTATATATACAGTATAGCCTAACCAATCAGAAATAACATCAAAGTTGTAAATGCTTGTATAAATTACCACTTGCACATGTAACATATCACATTATAAAAATCTGTTTCACGCATTTATCCATATTGGTTAATCAGTGCTGGTCCTCACATATGAAAAGTACACAGGTAGGTCACCGCGAACCGCCATGGCCCCCTTGCTCTTTAAGATGTTTTAATGAGTGGGGCTGTGTAATTAACCAAATTTTACTTTTGTTTGAATTTTGAATTTCAGTGATTAAGAAAACATAACATAGCGTTTCATTCTTTTCCTTTATAAAGGTGCATTGTCGCCCGTCCTACATAACATCCAATTCAGATAAATCTGTCGTAATACAGCATTCTGCCAGACGTGCTTGATACTAAAAGACTAAAGAAGATAAAAAGTTAAAAGAGTTAAAACATAAACAGTTGGGAAAGTAATCAAATGCTTGTCAGTATATTAGATATGTGAATTCAGTCTTAAAGTGACAGCAGCCATATGCTGGGGATGGTATGATTCCTCAATTTGCATCAATGCATTGGCATAAAAGTTATACAGTAATTGCAAAAAGATGTGCTACACTTTTATTATTTAAAAAGTGACCAATATTTTACATGTAGATTGATTTCTCCTCTCTAAACTGTTTCTTAAGCATGTTCTCCACTTCACCACTACTGCTACATGAAAAATGTCATATTACAACACTACAGAGACCGAAGCGTTAGAAGTCAGAAGGCACTTAAGTTTATTCATGATTTGCTGTCTTTCTGAACCAAAGAAAT